>NW_015172559.1:203009-245235 GCF_001447785.1 Gekko japonicus | reverse complement strand
GGCATCCCAGAAAGTATTGATAGGTGTCTCAGGCTGAATGTTGTGCTTAAAAAACTTGTTAAAGTATTCCTTCAATTCTTTTACAACATCTTTATTGTTCAGAAGCCATGTATTCATGGGCCATCTTATCCTCCTAAATGAGTCTTGTAACATAAACAGCAATGGGTTGTGGTCCACAAAGGTAGATGGTAGAATCTCCACATTTAAGATCTCATCTATTAGTGTTGTTGAGATCCAGGCCAGATCTAGTCTTGGCCAGGATTTATGTCTGGCCGAGAAGAATGTGTAGTCTTTTTTGCTGATGTTCTTGATTCTCCGTGCATCTACAACACAAAATTGTTCTGTTAATTGTAAGAAGGTTTTTGGGAGCTCATTTCCTCGATTATGTCTGCCTGTTTGCTTCTTTCTGTCTACCATCAAAAACCACATTATACTCCCCTGTTATACAAATGTCATCAAAGGTCTGTATTGAAATTATTTCTCTTAAAGAATCATGAAAATTTTCTTGTGTCTGATTTGGAGCATAGATATTTACTATTAATATTGATTTGGTTTGTCTTTGAATTCTAATCCTCACAATTCTGCCATCGTCCGATTCAACCACCAATTCAGGTTGAAGAAACATTTTAGCATAAATGACCACTCCTTTTTTTCTTTTTTGAGTATCTGCTGAAGCAAAGCATTCCCCGATTATCTTACACTCTAATAAGTTTTTGTTATCTTTTTAAATATGCATTTCCTGGAGATATACGATATCTGTCTGGTGTTTCTGAATTTGCTGAAAGATTCTTCTTCTCTTTTGTGGTACATTTAGTCTATTAACGTTTCTAGATAATTTTTTTATTTTTTTATTATCCATCCTTCTTGTTTTTTGCGTCTTCTTCTTGGTTTTTCTGTTGAAATTTTGTTAGAATGTGCCGTAGTATGTATTTTTTTGTTCTCCTTCCTTTTTTCTCAGTTTTATCTGTTTCTGCTTGCCCTTGTCGTTCTCCACCTGTTTCACTCGGATTGTCTTCCTGCATCCCGTTTTTATCAAGGAAGTCTTCTGCTTTAAATATTGAGTTTATCTTTTGCCTCTTACCTTTGTACACAAAAATCATCCCTTCTGGAAGCAACCATCTATATTGCATTTCATTATCTCTCAGTATGGTTGCCAGAGTTGTATAATCTTGTCTCTTTTGTCTTACCTGCTATGGTACATCTTTTAGTATTTGGGTTTCTGAGTCTTGGATGCAAAGTGGTGTTTCTTTCAATGTTTTCAGCACCTTATCTCGCATCGTTCTTTTATTAAATCTGATATGTACTTCCCTCGGCGTTTTGTATCTTTTGGCATATGCAGAGTTTCTTCTATATACAACATCCAAATTCTCAGATACTTCCTTCACTGTTCGTCTCCTATATATTCTGCCAAGGCTTGGACCATAATTTCTTTTATGTTCTCATCCTTCTGTTCCGGAACATTTTGAAATCTTCAAGTATGGGCGGCTTTCTCCAGTTCCAAGTTTATCAATGTTTCTTCCACAGAGTCAAGTTTTGTTTTTAGGTCTATTACTTGTTGGTCTACATCTTCAATTCTAGTCTCCATTTTTTTGTATCTCCAGTTTAGATATGTCTGCTTTATTTTCTAGTATTTGCTTTTTAAATTATTCTGTTTGTGTAGATACTTGCTGTGTAAGTACCTCTAACTGCATTTGCAGTGGCTCTATTGCTTTGGCAACCAAGGATAGTAAAGTATTTTGTATTACAGAGTTTGTAACGTGTTCATCGCTTGAATTACATACGCTCTCCTGTATTAAGGTATGTAAATCCTTTGAATTCATCTGTGCTAGGCTTAGTGTAACTGGTTTAGCTTGTCCTGGTGCGGGAACAGAAACAGATGGCTTTCTAGTTCCACTGGCCATCTTTGTCTTATTGAATTTCTCTTTGTTTTTCTATTAATAATTTATTGGTTTTCTATTTTGTTCTTCTACACTCTACAGTTTCTATCTCTGTAATATTATTACTATTCCTCAATTTTACCCCAATGTCAGTTTTACTTCCCCCTATGTCCTCCTTCTTCCTGCCCTCTTCTCCTTCGTCCTCCTTTCATCTGCCTCTGTGTTACATTGTTATTTATTGTTTTCACTCCTGTTGTTCTCAGCTCTCCATCCTGTTGCCTCAGTTGGCTTCTTCCCATAGGAATCTTGGCTCTCCAGTGCTCAGCTCCCACCCATTCACCACGCAAAAAGTAACCAACAAGCTCGCAGCAAAGGAGAATCCACAGAGAAGAAAAATGGGGGGGGGGGAGAAAAGAAAAAGATCAGAGCCTATCACCAACACTGCTACGTAATAGAGAAGGGCTTCCTAATTTCCCCTATTTGTTTGCCCTAGCTGCTATTCCACCCAAAGGTTTGAGTTTGGGTCACTTTCAGATGCCGTTTTAAAAGGGAAGGGGGGAAAAGCAACTCACCCGTTAATTCCTTTTGCTCCACTCCACTCCTGAACTTAATTGACACAGCTTAAAGGGGACGTCTCTCTTTTTTGCCGCTCCACTTTATTACCAGCAGGGAAAGAAAATTAGCTTACAGTTTCTAGTCTTCTTCGTCAAATGGTGTTTTAACTTAAATAAAAATAAAACAGATATGGAGAGTCCTCTGTGTTTTCCTAGTCTTCACTAATCTTCAATGTGGAACATTGACTGCCTCACCGCGACATCCTGCTTCAGAGCAATACCCAGTTTGTGCACAGACTGCCGTCCCCACCGTCTCTTGGGTCAAGCTCCTTGCCCAGAGACCCCCTCCAGGGGTACTCAGCGAGATAAAGTTGGTAAGTTCATAAGGAAAGTCGGGAGTTTCAGCAAGTTTTCAGTGGTGCCCTCTCTGTTTCTAACTCATCCACCAACCTATCTTTTATCTGCCCCCATCTTCATCTATATATATTATGTCATTTATTCCCTGCCTTTCTTCACAGTGGGGACCCAGAGCAGCTTACATCACTCTTCTGGCCTCCATTTTATCTCCACAACAACTCTGTGAGATAGATTAGGCTGAGAATGTGTAATTGGCTGAAAGTAACCCAGTGAACTTCCATGGCAGTGTTGATTTGAACCTGGGTTTTCCAGTTCCTAGTCTGAAACTCTAAGCACTACACCACACTGTATTTCTTGGATTAGTTGCTTTTGAGCAATACTGAGCAGTCAGTCCTGTGTGAGTCAGGCAGTCACATGGTATCAAGATGTGCAGTGGTTGCTGCCAGGCCTGGCCTAGTCCTCCCGTAAAGATCAGATCACTCCTGAAAAGGGCTCTCACATCTGCCTTTTACTGAAAGAAACAAAAACTTGAAGACTGGAAATACCGTTTTGCTTGCCAGGCTTGCCTAACAATTCCCACAATAGCCACTGCAGAGGACATTTGTTTCTTAAAGGTACAGGCACTACTTCTATCATTTTGGGGAGTCTTTAAACCCTCCAATGTATTTTTTTCAGATTTCAGTTTTTTTCTGCAAACCAGGAGCTTTTCTCAGATTTGTGGAAATGTCTGTCTTGTCTTGAGAATTAGTTATATTGATGAGCATTTTTAAACATGTCCTTTCTAAATATATTTTTCTGCTTTCACCATCTGAGAAACATTGCAAATATTAGTCCAACACCAATTTGCGGCATGCTATGGGATGCTGAACTGGACTTAGTTATTGTTATATTTTAGAGTGAGCTGTCTTTTTTAAAAAAATATTGTGGTATTTGATCAACTACATTTGCATGTTTGAAGACAGAATATACCTAAAGAGCTTACAGTATGCTCCTGAGAGCCATAAGGTAAGGATAATCTCCTGCCATTTTCATGACTAAAATGGGAGATATACCAAACAAGAGATTGAATGGGGCTCAGTCTTTTGTCTTCCCTGATTCTTTTGTATTTCTAAAAATCATGGCATGAAATTTCATCACTTTGTTACCTTACCAATTAAAAAAGAGATTTTACTTTAAAGTGCAAAACTGGTGAATGGATTTGAGGGGAGGATGTGACATTACAGTGGACCAGCTAATCAGCACCATTTACAACTTTTGCAGAACTCCCTGCTCCCCCAGCTCAACCTTGAATAGGAAAGGTACATTTAGATTTAACACGAGTGTGTTTTCCACACTGTTTTTCACAATGATGTAATTTTAGAAACCTAAGAAAGAACTCTTTCCAAATAATTCAGATAGACTTTCATATATATGTATGTGTATACATATACACGTTGGCAACTTGTGTTGCAAGCAGTGGGGGAAAATTATCTTTGCAGTTTGCTTTTAAATTAATGTGAGAGGTTACCATCATAGCCTTGATCTAGAAACATCTTGCAAGGCTAAATCCCAAAGCATCATCTCTTAAAAATACCAAATCACTAAGGATCACACTTGACTTTTATAAAATATATATGAGGAGTTTTTTTTCTGATGAGCTGCTTTGTAACAAAGCAGATAAACTGATTAATCAGCATCGTAGTATTTTCAAAAATCATGCCAAGTGTTCACTTATGAACCATTTTTTGCATGAGAACATATGAAACTTAAGACATGTACATGTGCACACATACATATATGCATAAAGACTGAAGATATTTCCCTTCTATAATCATTGTCTTTACTTAGACTGTAGTGTTGGCATTACAGTAAAATTGTGAAACATAATACACAAGGTTTTTTAGTATTTGTACATTTAGATATCATTATTAGTAGTCCTGGGCACAACCTATTTATTTGTTATTTATGTTATTTGTATTCTCCCTTTCTCACAGGAACTCAAGGTGGATCACACAGAGAACAACATGGGACATTCAATAAACAATGCATTAGGATTAATATGTGTAGCAATTTCTTGGAAGTCACTTCCTGTTTTGAAAAAGTAAATGACATCATAACACTTGGGGAATTTAAAAAGTTTATCTGGTAAAGCGACAGAAATTTTTGAAATTCTCGTGTTATGACATTACTTCCTGTTCTGAAACAGGAAGTTACTTAGCTGTGCTGTTTTTCTCTCTGAGTTTACTCCCACCACTCCACCGAGGGAGGGTAGGTGATAGAGAGCATTACAGGGTGGTTCCTCAACATTACTGGGTAATTAGCAACCTTGTTCTTGTTCCTCCAGCAGTCACTTCTGGGCCTAGGAAAGCTGATTTCTGGTCTTACAGGACCCCACATGGACTAATAGTCATATGGATCAGGGGGCTTTCCTGAGGACAGGGATAGGAGTAAAATTACCCTCTCTTCCCTCTTGCATCAGCACCACTTTGCTAACAAAGGTAGGATAAGTGATTTCCCCCCTTTCTTCTTCTCATTACCCCTCCCCATGCAACGACTCTGCAAATTAACTTTTGCAGTGTCGGAAAAGGCTGCTGGGATCAAGGGAAAGATCCATATCACTCACTACCTTCTGCTGAATCTGCCCCCACTCCTTTCTTATATCTGCCACTTTCCAATTAATCATTTTCTCCTTTTCTTCTCTACCACCACCACTTTCATCTCTCTCCTTTTTCTCTGGGTGTAAAGGCTAAAAATGCACCATGTTTAAATTGTGCCAGTAGTTATAAATAGAAGTCTGTTACATCAAACACTTCTTGGCTGCTACTTTAAGCAATAAAAAAGTGATTTACAACTTGTTAACCTAGATCTCATGGATATCCTTTCTGTAATAATGTGTGCAGACTGTTTACTGTCTAAATCAGACTTGTCAGAGAAATACTCTCTAGTGATTTTTTAACATCAGACTAAAGTGATGCATTCTGCTGGGTTGTCTGATTATGTAGTCAAGAATGGCTGTTTCCCTTCTTATAGTTGCATAATGAATAGGAATAACAGAGCTTATGCTGATCAGAGCTTTTATGTGAAATTTTATACTGGGTCTGTGATTGTTGCTTTTCTCAACATGCCTCAGAAATTCTGATGGGGTCTTATTGGGGTTACTTCTTCTCCCAGAGCTACTCCAACATTTTCTTTTTGAACTGTGCTATGATACTTTTTTTTTTTGCATCTGTTATGCCAAAATAAAAGTGAGTTGTCATTTTGTTAGGTCACAAAGCACTGCCATAGTGAGGTTACTACATGGTCTAATATGAACTGAGAAAATGTTGGTATTTTTGTTTGATGAGAG
This sequence comes from Gekko japonicus, assembly GCF_001447785.1. NCBI lineage: Eukaryota > Metazoa > Chordata > Lepidosauria > Squamata > Gekkonidae > Gekko > Gekko japonicus. The sequence continues at coordinate 239,122 of NW_015172559.1, read as the reverse complement.
CAAACAACATCAATAAACAACTTAACAGTGGCACAAAATTTTATGGTGCCAAATAAAAGTTATAAAACCCTATTAAAGAGACCTCCGTAAATGTCAGAGAATTGGCAGACTTTTTAGAAGAAAACTGCTGAGAACTATTGCTCAGATACTCAACTAAATTAGAAGATTAAAATGTATATTACTTTGAGGAAGAATTGTCATAAACACTGTATGTAAGATGTTTGGCAGAAAGCAAAGATTAAATTACTTTTCTTGAGACAGAAAAGAATAGTATTGCTTACTATCCTATCCAGTTCTGTTGCATATTCCCAGTCTTCTAGTTCTTGTTAAGTGTCCTTTCCCTTGGTTTTAGCTATGCTACTTATCTGCACCAAACAGTGGGGCCAAATCTGGCAGTCCATATTCAGAAGTGTCATTAAAAAGAGTCAAAGGAAACAGGAAATAAATACATCAGGGCTTTGTTCACTGCGAAATGTCTTACCCACCACAAAGAAGATAGAAGAAATGTATACAACATCAAAGGCATAGCAAAAGATGCATGTTGTTGGGGGGGGGGAAGATGTGCTTTGAAATTGCATTCAGAATTGAAAATGTAAATAGCTGCCAAAATGGGCAGAAAACAGAATCCACCGGACACAAAAATGACAAGCTCACTGCCTCTAGTTTTACTTAAGTCACCTTCCTTTTTTTTTTTTAATCTTACCAAGAAAACATTTTGTAGAATCATCCTGTTTCTGTATAGTGTGTAGTGAAGTGATCCTTGGCATGCTAGAAATGGCTCATTATTTCTTGGTCAGCAATGGAAAATCTGGCAGCTACACATATCAATAAGAACATCTTGGTAATATGATTAAAAACTGAAACTTTTGGGGACCATTTATTAATGAAGGAAAAAAATACTGGCAGCACAACTGGAAATAAATGTGATCATTTTGCTAGTAGCCTTTTGAAAAATGGTGTCCTCTCACCCTAACCAGATGATTTTTAAAAAAATTTCATTTAGCTATAGTTAGGATTTTGGTAGAAGTCTTTCATGTCATGCATAGTCCGATCCTTTGCATGAGTGATGCCAGAGATTGATCCAGGGATCTTCTGCATGCAAATCAGATTCTTAATCTCTGAACCACTGCCCACTCCCTAAAAATTCCTTCCTTATCTGCAAATTAATATTCCCATAAGTACCTGTAACATAAAAGGTTAGGCAAAAACACAGCCTATAACTTCCGTATCTTGTAAAAGAGGCCTGAAAACTGCCCCACAGAGATTCGGAATCATACATGTGGCAGAAGTCAGAGGACAATTATAATCACTGAGGTGGTCACTGGAAGTCAGGTAAAGGCTCATCTGATCTAATGTATCAAAGATAAATAAAAAACTGCTCAAAACTTAATGCCTTGAGAACTAGCTCTGACAATGGAAACAGCCTCTCTGCCTCCTAGATCGTGTAGTCCACAGACTTTATAAGTCCAGATCCCCGCATAGTTCTGCCATATATGATCCCAGTTCAGACTCAGAAAAAGACCAGTCTTGGCCATTGGGTCCAAGGCACTAGCTTCAGCTGAATTAATTATTCTTGAAATTTGACAGTGCTCAGGGCCAATCCAAGGACTTTGGGTGACCTGGTCAACTGGGTCTGGCAACCCCCCTCCCCAAGTGGAGTGTGGCATGCCCCCATTGAGTTGCATGCCCCAAGTTACTGGGTGGCCAACCAGCAGGCACATACAGAGTTGGAAATGTTGGCCATCCAGCCAGGCAACCTGGATGGTGGTGTTGGGGACAGAGGTGCCATGGGGCTGCCCACTTTTGGTGCACCTGCCAACCCCAGTCCTCTGATGTCCTAGACAATTGACTAGGGTTGACTAGTGGTGGGCCTCTCCTGTATATCCTCCAGAGATCAAAGACTAATATGCCTTTGGCCCTGTGGGTGTGAATTAGCGGTGTGCATTTGATTCTATCTGAGTCGGAAAAATAGCTGGAAAATACCTTATCAGCTATTCTTTCTGCCGCATATATAGTGGGGTGTATTTTTGGCTATCGAGCATAGCCAATCCTAGATAATCCTGAAAAAAATTGGGATTATCCAGAAAACAGGATAGCTGCAGTTGAATGGCGTTTAAAGGGAGTGCACTCCCTTTAAACACTGTTTCAGGTGAAGCTGCAGCTTCACAAATGCCTTTAAATGGACTGCAACACCCTTAAATGCTTTCAGTTCCATTATAGCCTATGGGGACCATTATAGTCAATGATCCTCATAGCCTATAATGGGGAATCTATCTGGGGGTATGTGGAGGTCTGGGACGGCTGTTTTTTGAGGTTGATGCACCACATTACAACATAGCTTCTGGTGCCTCTACTCAAAAGACCCTCCAAATGTCAAAACGATTGGACCAGTGGGTCCAATTCTGTGGGCCCCCAAAGAAGGTATCCCATCCTCCATTATTTCCAAAGGAGTGGAAAAACAGCAAAAAAGCAAGTACTGATGTCAAACCAGAAAGTATCTGCAGTAGAAACCGAAGGGGGGGCATTTGTGCAGAACCAGTGCCACTGTGGTAATGTCAGCTCAACAAATCCAAGCAAAGGGGGGGTTGCAAGCCTAGCACAGCCAGTGCATGTACAGAGTGCCCAGAAGAACCAATGCCACTGTAGCAATGCCAGCTCAACAAATCTAAGCAAGGGGGGTTTCCAAACCCAGCATAGCCAGTGCATGTGCAGAGTACTGAGCAGTACCAGTGCAATGCACTATTGCCCAGCAAAACCCAGTGCCTTCCCTTAAAGGTGGGGGACACGTTCTTTGGACACTCTGTACATGCATTGGTTCTGCTGGGCACTCTGTACATGCAGTGGTTCTGCTGGCCTTGGAAACCGCCCCTTCAGTTTCTACTGCAGAGACTCTCTGGTTTGACATCAGTACTTGTTTGTTTTTGGTGTTTTGCTTCCCCCACCACCATTGGAAACAATGGAGGATGGGGCACTTTCTTTGGGGGCCCATAGAATTGGACTCTCTGGTCCAATTTTTTTGAAACTATGGGGGTCTTTTAAGGAGAGGCACCAGAAATGACAGTGAAATTTTGGTTCCTCTGCCTCAAAAAACACCCCCAGACCCCTGGATGCACCCAGATAGATTTCCAATTGACTATAATGGTCCCATACGGTATAATGGAGCTGAAAAATTCGGGATTTCTGAAAAAACCTGAATCCAAATGCCATACCAGTATTGGAATTTGGGTTTTTTTAAAAAATCCCAAATTTCTTGTGGTCCAATATATCTCAATCTGAAAAATCCTGATATTTTTTTGTGCACACCCGCAGTGTGAATGTTATACGAGTCCCCTACTGTAGCAGTGCTAATACTCTACCAGCTGTAGTAGTGCTAATAGTACTGTAATAGTGCTAATAGTCTACCAGCACCATTCCAATAGATAAAGCAGAAAACATTTGCATTGACTAAGGATGAAGAGACAACGCAAATGGCTCCAGGAAGCTTATACTACACCGTATGGGTCCACAGTAACACAGCTGTTTGAAAGCAAGAAACGTAATAGATGCTCAGTGGAGAAAGGCACCAGTGAACAGCACTGAGAGTAGGTGTGCCATAGTGGTTAGAGTGTTGCTAGGACCTGAGACAACTGGATTTGAATCCCTGCTCTGCCATGAATGTTTGCCCATTTACCCTGGGACTGTTGTAATCTCTCAGCCTAATTTATCTCACAGGTTGTTGTGAGGATAAGGTGAAGCAGGAGAGTATGATGTGATAAGCAACTTTGGCTCCTGTTAGGGAGAAAATCTGGAAATACATTTCAACAAAGAAAAATAAATACATTCAGAAGTAGTCTTACATATGGAACATCAGAAACCTAACCCTTTGAATTCTGACCTGGGCTATAAAGAGTAGTTGTTGGGAATAATTCAAGACATAGAAATTCACGTCTCTTGCCATCAGTAGATGAATTTGATCCAGCTTTCCAGATCTAAGCTTCTGGGGGAACTTCAATGCCATCCTGAGCAAGTCTACATAGAATCCTATTAACATATGTTTAGTGGGGCTTGCTCCCAGAAAAGTATTTTTTAGGATAGCAGTGTTCATTGCTTAGTTTCCTGGATAAAAATATAAGAAGCAGAAGTTAAGAACATTATTTTTAAGGGATATTTCTTGTGGGGTTAGGTCCTCCCCCCCCCCATGAGTGTGAATATTTTGTCAATGATGTGATGCTAGGCTTGTTACAAGTAATCACCTTGTTGTTAAAGAGCATGTGAATGTTCAGTGAAGCAAGCCATTTTTTAAAAAAAATCCTGCCTGTGCATAGCATAACTATTGATGCAGGCTGTATCAAAACATTATGTGCTTAAGCCTAATTTTCTGATCTGCAACTATTTTGTATGCCTGATGCAAAAACCTTAAGTACAAGGGTGAGTTAAGATCATTTTTCACCTCACTGATTTTGTTACTACACTTTCTTGAGTTATTTCTAAGCAGTTATCACTTGCAACTCCTATTATTCATTAGAGCTCTCTCCTGCAGTTGAAACACACAAACCTCCCACTGATATCAGTGGGTTGTTGTATTCTGTTCTGTATTCTGTTCTGCAGAACCTTTGAGTCCTTTCAAGAGCAGTGTGAATTTTTGAATATATGGCTTTGCTTTTAGCATAAGTGACTTTTTGTTACACTTTCAAGATGATGAAACCAAGATATGCGATTAGTGATATAATAGAACAGAATTTGAATTATTTCTAAACAAGAAATATTATATTGACTTGCATCTTGAAGGGTGGATCTTTCCCAATGAAAATAAATCACATTCCCTACTGAGACTTTCTGTTGCCCCTTATTGTATAGTTGCAAGGCAAAGACCTAGTGCCATGAAACTGAATGATGAGATGTGAAATATACTGGCACTGTCATTTTAAAAATAATCTCTCAATATGTTAGGAAATGCTTCGAAACAAAACAAAACATGGAAATGAGAATTTAGGGCATTGCCTATTGCAATATATTGCATATAATGCCTATTGCATCTGCAAAACCTCCCACTGATATCAGTGGGTTGTTGTATTCTGTTCTGTATTCTGTTCTGCAGAACCTTTGAGTCCTTTCAAGAGCAGTGTGAATTTTTGAATATATGGCTTTGCTTTTAGCATAAGTGACTTTTTGTTACACTTTCAAGATGATGAAACCAAGATATGCGATTAGTGATATAATAGAACAGAATTTGAATTATTTCTAAACAAGAAATATTATATTGACTTGCATCTTGAAGGGTGGATCTTTCCCAATGAAAATAAATCACATTCCCTACTGAGACTTTCTGTTGCCCCTTATTGTATAGTTGCAAGGCAAAGACCTAGTGCCATGAAACTGAATGATGAGATGTGAAATATACTGGCACTGTCATTTTAAAAATAATCTCTCAATATGTTAGGAAATGCTTCGAAACAAAACAAAACATATATTGCCTATTGCATATGAAAGGAGCTGCGGTGGCTCAAGTGGTTAAGATGCTGAACTGCAGGCTGTGGAAGGTCAGTAGTTCAGCAGTTCGAGACCCGAGTTGCCGCATGATGGAGTGAGCTCCCGTCTCTAGTTCCAGCTCCTGCCAACCTCGCAGTTCTAAAGCAAGAAATTGCAAGTAGATAAATAGGTACCACTTTGGTGGGAAGGTAACAGCGTTCTGTGTGCCTTGGTGTTTAGTCATGCCGGCCACATGACCACGGAAACGTCTTCGGACAGCGCTGACACTTCGGCTTTGAAACGGAGATGAGCACCGCAACCCTAGAGTCGGACTCGACTGGCTTTCGAGCAAGGGAACCTTTACCTTTTACTATTGCATATGAGGAATACCAGTGGGACTTGGTTTCCTGGTTTCTGGGCAGTGAAAGGAAAGGCAGAGGCATCAAGACAGAGAGATGCCACTTGGTATCTATAATATCAGAAGCCGAGATTTTGTGTGATACTGATATTTTTCTACTTCTGTAAGTAGACCTGGATTTCTTTTCTAGTTCTCTTCCCACCCCTCTTCATCTGGCCCCTAGGCTGGATCTTACCAGCAGTTCCACTGGTCAAAAAGGAGAAGAGGGAACCCCTTTGATCACCAAAAAGGCAATGGTGGGTGTCATAGAACCTAAATGGACAAAGTCTATGTGTGATGAAGGCTGTAATAGGGTGAAAAAACAGGCTGGATCCAACCAGAAGCTGGCTAGAAGTTATTAATCTATAAGGAAGTTGCTTACTGATTCCAGTACAAGGTCCCTTCAATCAAGGAATAAGACTGAACAGAACTTGGATCCGGGCCTTTCAATTTGTTGCCCATAGATTCAGCTACCCTGGCATATGTGCAAGGGATACAAACATTTGGCTTTGGGCTTTTTTGCAAGATCTACTTGCTCCTAATTTTCTTAGGAGTCGATTCTCAAGTACTGAAATTGGTTTGGGCACATTTCTTCCATGTGTCTGCACTCCCTGTACATTTTCACCTTTGAATCAGTTTATTTTCTTCCACACATGTGTTCAATAATGACGATTTTCAAAGGAGGGTGCTGTCATCGTCAGTGGTGTCATCAGCACACCACAGCACCCTCTTTTTTTTTTTTTTTAAAGGGCACTGAATTATGGATATATTGCTGGAGCATTGTAACCTTAACAGGTTCTCTGAATTCCCAGCTTTCATTTTTTTTAAAGTAACTATATAGCCCCTTTCCTTGCAGAAGTATAAGGAAAAAGGTATATCTCTGTAAGAAAAGAGACTTTTTTTAAAAGTGGAAGCTGGGAATTCAGAGAGCCTACTAAGATTATTGTTCCAATGCTCTAGCGAGCGATATAGATATTTTAGTGCCTTTAAAAAAGAAAGAAAAAGAAATCACTCATTTTCAGGGTGTGGAGGGAGGAAGTGGTCTGAGCACAACAGTCCAGTCATCTAACTGTGGGCTGGAGGTGGTTGGGAGTGGGCAGGTCAAAGAAAACTGACAGAAACATTTTGCGCAAGGAAAAAGGACTCAAAATTAGCTTCCAGAAAAAACATTGGGGTAAAAATGGTCCCAAATAACTTGGGGGAGGGGGGGGAAACTGAAGTGAAAACTAAAGGCACAAAAATGTGTGTGGAAATCTGGGGATAACCCAAAGCAGTACGGGGCCAGAAGCGATGGAAAAACTCCATATGGAAAACCCCTTTATCTTGCTTTAAAAGTGTATTAAGTGTGGTTCTAAGGATAATACTTTGAGAGGACACAACAGGATGGAGCCTTCCAAATCTATCTACACACTTTGAAAGGGAACTGCCTGCCATGTGGTGGGAGCTGGTGAGGGGAAAATGGAAGGCTTGGTAGTCCATGAAACGTTCGGAATCAAAATGGAGTGGCCGGGGTTTGAGAAGTGCAGGTATGTTTCAGAAAGTGGCTCTAATATAGTAGGAGTGAGGTCATTTAAACCTGTTTCCAATGTAGGCCTTTTCAAAGAGAGCGATTATATAACTCTTGTATCTTCTTTAGGTTGTTCTTTTGTGGGAGTCCAGTGAAAACTACTTTTCCCCCAGTATATCAGGTTTTTTCCCCTTCTAACATCCTTTTTGACTACAAAAACCTTGAAAGGTGTTTGAACATGTCAAATGCTTAGTGCAGTTCTCCTTTTCATTTAAAGTTATCAGGGTGAAAAGTAGCTTCCCACACAATATTTTTCTGACAGTGACACACGAGTAACAATAGCTCCATCCCACACCTCAGCCATTTCTGAAAGGTGACAGACAAGCTGGAAAGTATGGCAAAGGGGATAGGCATTTAAGTGTTACTTAGTCATTATGTTCATTTAGCAGTGCAATCCTAAGAACACCTTCCTTGAATGAAGCCCTATTGAATAGACCTTACTAGGAATTTGAGTAATCCTTCTTAAGATTGCTCCCTAACCCCACCAAACTCTAGGCCAAGTAAGAATAGAAACCAGTCAGATATTTTGTAAAGCGCTGATATGAAGACATATATCACCTTATTTCACATGATTTATCAATTCTGCCTACTTTACATCTCTATATCTTGATGCAGGAGTTTCCAGGAGACATAGAAAGTGAGTTAGCCAAGGATATACTACTTTTCTGGATATGAGTATAGCTCACTAAAGAGGCTGCTTCGGCGGGGAGGGCGGGGTATAAATCAGACAAATAAAATAAATAAATGTGGCAAGTACTGTATGTGGGTGAAGAGGGAAGTAGATAAGACCTTCTAAATGAGGTGGGGCTTGGCAACCAGTGGGGGGAATTATCACGGCAGGGGCTCTTGCCAGTAATGTGCTGCTGTCACTTCCTGTGCACCTCATAGTGATGTCAGTTCATTGCCAGGGGACACTGAGGATACTCTGGCATTTGGTCTAAACTCTTTGGTTAAACCAGCAATCCCCTGCCTTCCACGGGGTTATGGCAAGCCTGGTGTTAGATCATGTTTCTAGAAAATTCTTATTTTCATTTTTGGAATTTCTTATTACATAATTAATCAGTTCATTATTAGATACCTGTGTCATATGGTTCTAAGTAGAACAGCTATAACATTTCTTTGAAGATTCTTTCATTGATATTTTTGTCCCCCCCCCAATTTAGTCAAACTATTGGGTGCCTTGTAATCACTGGTTACTTTGCAGATGAGAGAGAATGAGTTTATGTATTCAACCAAACTCTTTGTGCTTCTCTTTAATGGGAAAAAATGGATGGAAAGTTTTGTGTAATTGTTATGTATTATGTATTAAGTCGATAAAGCATTGATTTAGCTTAAGCACAGTTCCATTAGAACTTAGCATTACATGGATTGACACATAGGCCAATCAGAGAAGCTTTCTGTACCCACTTCCTGCCACATAAAGTATCAGTGGCGGAATCGCTGCATCATCTGCTGGAGAAAAAGTCTCCGTGGAACTGGGGCCCGGGTCACGCCCGAGCGTTTGCCGCTGTCAAGGACTTACTTTCGTCCAGATCTGTCCTTACGCATTTTGATGAGAGACTGCCACTAATACTTGCCGCTGACGTGTCGCCTTACAGGATTGGGGCCGTCCTGACGGTAGAGAAGCCCCTGTCGCATACTTTTCAAGGACTCTGGCTCCTGCTGAAAGGAACTATGCACAGATCGATACAGAGGCGCTCGCCCTGGTTGCGGACGTCAAGAAATTTCATGATTTTGTGTATGGACGCCATTTCAAGATCATCACTGATCACAAGCCGCTGTTGGGACTATTTGTGTCAAACCAACAAACTCCACAAGTCATGTCCCCTCGAATGCTTTGTTGGTCAGTGTTCCTGTTGGTGTACATGTACGAGCTGAATTACAGGCCAGGTAAAGCCATTGGACATGCTGATGCACTCAGCAGACTGCCACTTCAGACCAAGGCCAAGGATCCTGCCCCGGCATATGAGGTGATAGCCCTTGAGGAGTTGCTGCAGCCTCTGCTCCACGAATCCGACGTCGTGACCCAGTCTGCCATGGACCCCACCATCACTCGGGTCCTGAACTGGGTGTGGAGGGGAAGGCCATCTGGATTGCAAGGCCCCGGGTTCGCAGTGTACAAATCACGGCAACACGAACTGTCAGTGCATAAAGGTTGCCTCCTGGGAAATCACATGGTAGTTCCCCCAAAACTCCGTCATCGAGTATTAGAGGCGCTGCATGCTGGTCATCCAGGTGTGGTGCACATGAAGGCATTGGACTGCAGTTACGTGTGGTGGCCGTGCTTAGACCAGGACATTGAGGAATGGGTCTGTACATGCCAAGCCTGTCAAGAGACATGTCCTGAGCCACCGCAAGCACCAGTGCAAAGATGGGAGACTACCTGAATGCCCTGATCCCAAATGCACATAGATTTTGCTGGACCGTTCCAAGGAAGAACGTTCCTGATCGTACTGGACTCATTTTCCAAATGGCTGAAGGTAGCTACTATGTCCATCATGACTTCAGCCTCAGTCATTAGAGCTCAATGCCGCATATTCAGTACGCACGGACTGCCTGAGACCATCGTGTCTGATAATGGGACTCAATTTACCTCGGCTGAGTTCCAGCAGTTTACGGGGGCCAACTCAATTAGGCACATCATGGCCTCCCCGTTCCATTCATCCACCAATGGACAAGCTGAACGAATGGTCTGTACGACCAAGGACGTGTTGAAAAAGATCATCCATAGTGACTGAGATCACCGAATGGCTGATTTCCTGCTTCAGCAACATATTACGCCGCACTCAATGACAGGTCGCAGTCCAGCAGAGCTCCTTATGCACCGCTGCTTGTCAACCGTATTGGACCGCCTGCACCCCGACCTCACGGCTGACCGGCTGCCGCAGCAAGAGACTCCAGACCCCATCAGCTCGTTCCAGCCTGGTTACCTTGCATACGCCAGGAACTACAGCGAGGGTCCATTGTGGGTGGAAGCAATCATGACAGCCAGCACCAGACCAGTATTGTACTTGGTTTCCACCGCTGAGGGGTGAGATCTGTGCAGGCACCTTGATCAGCTCTGGAGGTGTTGGGTTCAAGAGGCAGAGACAGTGGACCCAGATAACCAGAGAGAGAACTGTGACAATTGCATCGCACCCCAGATACCATCAGAGGCAGAGCCGGCAACCATAGCACCACCTGTCAGCACAGGGCGTCAGAACTTCCCCGATACCCGGCGTGAGAGCTTTTTAGACACCGGCACTGCTCAGTGAGCCGGGAACTCCCAGCACTCACCGTCCGGTCATATCCCAGGACATTGGTCCAAGCGACACCAGCCACGGGGCCGAAACACCTGCGGTGGGACCAAGGCACTCACAATGTGAGGGGAAGGTCCAGGAGGAATTTTGACACCAGAGTATGGAGACACGCTGCATGAGAAGGCAGGGAGCAAGGGCCTCTTAATGGCCTGCTGGGCTCACCTTCACCCCTTTGGTCTTCCACGCTCATTTCACTGCAATGACTCAGCCTCCCAACAATCCAGCGTAGGCACAGCTGATCTCTTGTTTGGGAGCTGAGTAGCATTTTTTTTGCCCTGTTTTGTTCAATTGGTTGTAATTCAATAAGTTTCTTTTCCCTACTGTACTCTGAAGGTTCTGGGCTTGGACTTGACAAGGTCCTAGCAGGCCGTTGGCCAGAGTTTCAGGCTCATGTCCTGGTGAGAGCAGTGTGGGTGGTTGAGTAGTATGTATGAAGCTTAGATGAGCACCTGAGGCATCAGTTAATATGATGGAGGGGCAAATCTCAAATCAGAAAGTTGAGGCTGTGGTGCCTTCATGGAGCTGGGTCAGGAATGCCTTGACAGCAGTATTCCCTCCAAGCTGAGTTAGTGTGAGCTAGGTCACAGTTTTTTAGCCTTCAGCTCACACATTTCAGGAAGGATGGCTGCAGAGCAAATTGAATAAATACATAAATTATGCAGTAGCCCAATCACTCACTCATAACTTTAATGCGCATAACTCACAAAGTAGAATTTTTGTTCACAAGACTTAGAGGGAGCATTACTTGATAGATGTCATTATTGTCAACTTCAAGACATTGCAGCTTTGGGAAAAGGACATGACACACCTCCCATGAGCACTAGCAAATGCTTAGTAAGGAGAAGCCAGGGCTGCATATGGTGATCTTGCCTGGGAAGTCAGGGGTGCATAGACAGAGGAGGCCTGATTCTTCTGCATCCCATCACATATCTGCACTGCAAAAGTAGTATGGCCTTAGATCACAGCAGGTATTGAATCAGCATAAAAATTAATAACGGTAGCCCTTTGATTATCCCAAAGAATGGTTGTTGGCTTCCCTTATTCTTTGTCTGCCTGTAATCAAGCCATGAGGTAATTTTAGGAGTGAGGGAGACTTCCTTCGGTTAGCTGTCTACATCATGAAATCTTGATATATGTAACAAAATGGTATAATCATGAGAACAATTGAAATCAAGAAAGAATATTTTTCGCAAACTTATTAACTTTAGCTTTGAATGTAGCAATGCCACATTATAACATGATCAAGCACAGTAAAATCTGTTTAATTCTTTACATATTGCAAAACTTTATGTTCCAGGTAGCAATGCAATTATATCTCAAATATCAAATGCAATATTGTTTTTTTTAAAAAAAATCTATTTCTCCAGTGTACAAAAGTAATACAAAGAGTGATCAGAAAGTACCTTATGCCTGCTGATTTCTGCGAATCCATCTCATATTTCTCTCTCCTACGTCCTTATGTCCTTAACTATTTGCCTGAACTTCATGGCACGATAATATAGTTCAGAGGTTTCTCCTTTGCAGACCCCCACAGAATCTAATTACAAGGAAAGCTAATTTAGTCCACAGCACTAATCCTCTGGGAGATGGAATGTGTCCAAGTCCTTCACTTTTCAGCCCATCCTGATAAAGGCCAATTCACATGACCCTTCTGCTTATGATGAGGTTGCTTTGTTTTGAGTCTTTGCTGCAAAATACATTTAGTCCTGGGTGTTATTTCACAATGATTACAGATAACAGTTTTGAAACTAACTTTTGGAAGGTTTTTTGATGGAATGCAGAATTGTGGTCTGTTTTGTGATTAGCCCGCCTACTCATATGACTGGCTCACCACAAGTATGTTTTGAGCCTGCAATGAAAATTATTGGCCTTTCCAGAAGCAAAATAGTCCTTACAATTGCCTAGTTTTAACCCTGTGGTAGACTTGCCAACCTCCAACTGGGGCCTGGAGATCACCTGGAATTACAACTGATTTCCATAGGGTCACCAGCATCCAGGTGGGGGCGGAAATGCCCTGGAATCACCACTGATCTCCAGGCAACAGAGATCAGTTCCCCTGGAGAAAATGGCTGCTTGGGAGGGGTAGACTCTGTGGCATTATACCTTGCTGACCTACCTCCCCAGGCTCCACTATCAAAATCTCCAGGAGTTTCCTAACCCAGAGTTGGCAGAACTAAATCTTCAGACTACAGGGTAGGGTTGCCAAGTCTACTTACCTTGGCGGCGGGGGAGCCTCGCCGGGCTCCGGGAGCTCTATGACGATGTGTGTGCGCGCGCGCACGCCACCAGCACATAACAGGAAGTTATGCGCTATGTCGCTCACGTTGAGGGCGTGGCCACAATCTTCGGAGGGAAAACCATAGAGTTTTCCCTCTGACGATCGGGGCCACGCCCCCAACGTGAGTGACGTGGACGCTGCACTTCGGGGGGCGGAGTTCCCCCTGGGGCCCGATTCTGCGGCGGCGGAAATCTGGCCTCCAAAGCAGGGGTTTACCTGCACCCGCCCCCACTTGGCAGCCCTACTACAGGGATCAGATTACCTGGAGAAAATGGTGGCTTTAGAGGGTGGACTCTGTGCTTCCACATGCAACTAGGTATGTAGCATATACATATAATGGGGTATAGTCTATGCCGGCATTTTATAGGAGATGGTTTTTGTGTGTTATTCTTTATGTGCTCTATAAGCTGCCTTGAACAACAAGGAAAGGTTGGAGGGATTTAACAATAAATAAAGAAATAGCTTTCAAGAGATGGGCTATTTAGCTTACTAAAAACTAACAGACCCCCCCCCCCAACATTAACTATGTGTTCAATGTAAAATATAGTTGAGCTGTTGGGCCAAATCGTTGCCTCCCATCTTCAATTTACATGCCTTGAAGTCTTAGCAGAAGCCACGTAACAGTAATACAACATGCCATCAGCTATCCAGGCAAAGTGATCTGCTTATCATTATACTATAAGTCCTTTGTTGATTTAATTGCAGTACAACCAGTCTTCTCTCAAAAAGCAGCTCAGCAGGGCCTGTGGGACAAGATTGAAGACTTGTGCTGGGAAAGCTATGGGTGGGGGTAACAAGTGGCCAGTATTTCAGTTACTAAAAGTAGAAACTCCTGTCTATCTTCACTCCTTCCAGCTTAGAAATGATCCCTTAATAGCAGGTGAGTAGGTGTGGGTAGTCAGTGTGTAGTGAGAGAACAGCTTTTAGCACATGTGCAGAGTGTTTGGGGTCTTTTCATTCAGATAAGGGATTATTTGCAGTTTAAATTCATTTAGCGTCTTCCAAGATTTTGTTTTTCTGTGATGCCTTAGAGGCTTAAGACCACTTAAATATTATAGTCCTCCCTCCAACCCTTTCATCTTCTAGAATAAAGTATGTCTTGGCCCCGGTCACACAAATGGTTTTGGGCCGGGAGAGGGACGGATCGGGGCCGCAGCAAATGGGCGCGATCCCACTGCAACATCTGGGCAGCGTTGCACACCCGTCCCCAACCCATCCCTTTCCCCGAAAAGACGCATCTAAAATGAACCACCTACCAAGGTGGTTCTTCCAGGGCGGCCGCATCAAGGCCGGCCGTGGGATCGCCGGCCCGTCTTTCTGCTGGCGCATCCCCGGCTCCTGCCTGAACTGCGCATGCTCAGACATGAGCAGTTCGGCAGTCTCCCGTTCCCCTCCGTCGCTTCCCCCGGCATCTGATCGTGCCGGGGAGGGAATGCGCCGCGGCTCAGGGGATCAATGTGATCCCGCCGCGGCATGTTTCTTTTGGTACGGCTTTCAAAAACCGCACTTCAGCCTGTCCCTTTCCCCTCCGTGTGGCAGGGACCCTTGTATTGAGAGGTTCTAAAGTTTAAACCTGCTAGAGTATTATGATCTTCAGTTCTTAGCCATATCCCCAGATTTTGGGGAAGTGAGCACTGGATTTTGACAATAATTATTCAACAGTGAGTAAAAGGCATTCTACTTTCACACAGTCAAGTTACAGAAAGGTGGCTTCCCATTAATGATTAAAAACAAACCAGACTGAGTATGCTCCTGCCTCCTCAGTGGTCCCACTTACTTCTGAGGTAAATTTCCTGCTGCAAACATCAGAGGCTACCCCAAAATAATTTAAGTTTAACTCAGATTTTCTGCATAGTATTCAGATTTGATACTGTTGACATTAAAGAGTACTGTTGCAAACAACAAAGAAGCAAAGGTCCATGGGGGAAAGGTTTATGGGATAAAGCAGAAAATAATTCATTTGGCCATTGTGGAGCTAAATTACGTTTTTCCGTCCAATCTGCAGCTCCTCAGCCTTTCCCAGGCAATCTTGATAAAAACTGTTCTCATATTTTCCCTTGTATCTCCACAACAGAAAGGGTTAAACCAGAGGTCATTTCGGGGGGGAACGCGGGGGAACGCAGTTCCCCTGGGTGAGGTGCAGGGGGGGGGGCACATGACAAAGCCCCGCCCCCTGCTTCCGGCTGCCCCGCTTCCAGCCCTCATTCAGCCAGGAGGAGGCAGGAGAAGAGGGAGGGTAAGTTGCTTCCCCCCCGCCTCTCCCCACCCCTGCCTGCCTGGGGCCAGGGAGGGCCTTGGCGGGGCTTCCTCGCACTCCCGCTGGCCTTGCAGGTCCACCGCTGGGCCCTTGATGTCAGGGGGTGTGGCATATGCTAATGAGTTATGCTAATGAGTTCCCCTAGCTCTTTTTCTACGAAATGACCCCTGGGTTAAACCTTTCAGAAATGAAAGCTAGGGATTCAGGGAAGGCCATGGCACATCTCTGAGGAACATTGCCTCATGTCTCCCTCTAGCTATGAGCCTGGGTCTCACTCAGAAATAATAGAAAATACTGATTGCTGAAGACTACCCCAGTGAAGCTTGCCAATTTGCCAGAGCAAAAAGTTATGGTCTCTTAATAGAGGTTTAATGAGTGGAAATGGGCAGCTGAAGCTTTTCATGGCATGGAGCTAAATAACATCACCTGATAACTGCTGCACATCACACTGATATTAAAGGGACCAGTAGAGGGACCAGTTTAAAAACTGGGAACCCTAACTCCAGTCTCTGTGGAAGCATCTCTTACTCACTCACTCTCCTAAACCATCATGACGCTTTACTTTACCTCCTTCTCTTCAGAGATGATATTTTCAGATGAGTAAGAAGAAACTTACAGTTGTTCTAAGTTATCCCAGGTCTTTATCTCCACTGTAAACTGATGATTATAAATGTGAAAGAGAAGAAAGAACAGTTATGAGTGCAAACCAGTGAAAAGAATAGATCTCCAGATCTCTAAAACACAGAAAAGAAATATCCCAGGAGAATCTGATAGGTTACTCCTCTTTTTATAAATTAGTAACTGTTGTGCTAGGCAGTTGTGACCTCATAATAGATTACACCATAATCATAGCCAGCCTGGCAACCAGTGCGGGGGGGCCATGGGGCCATTGACCAATGATGTGTCATCCCTTCTGGAAAAACCCAGAAGTGACATCACACCTCTCTAGGAATTTGCCAAAACACTGTGGTAAAACCATAGAGTTTTCAGTGATTCCTAGAGAGGACTGACATCACTTTCAGGGAAACCCAGATGTGATGTCAATCATCTCTAGGGATCATTAAAAACTCTATGGTTTTCCTGGAAGTGACATCATGCCATTGGGGACTGGCAAATCTAGTAGTCCAAGGCTGTCACTCTCTTGACTCAAGCAGCCTTAAATGGAAAGGAATGGTTAGCAGTGACACAGCCCAAAAATCTATCAGTCAGCACCTGGAAGTCTGTGGGCAAGATATAATACAGGCCAGGCAACATGTTCTGCTTACTGGAGGAGAGTAACTTGCCTTTACTTGTTAAGATGTCTGGTAGGGATGTGCACTTGGATATTAGTGAATGTGAGACTAAATCACTGGTTCCCAAAGTAGGCAATACTGCTCCCTGGGGGGCGCTGGAACAATCCAGTTGGGTGGTAGGAGCCTTGGGTTCAGTTGAGGGGCATTGAATAAAAATAAGGGGACGGTGGAAGCATAAAGAAAGAAGAGTCCAGAACCTATCTAAAGCAGCCTTTTCCTGCCTTCTCCTGGTCTTCCCTGTGATCAGGGAGGGAGGTGGAGAGGAGTCCCCACAGCAAATCACCCTTGTAAGGCTGGTGTTGCTGCTGGGCTATTGTGTGGTAGCTGCTGCTGGTCTCTGGCTTCAGGCCTTAAGCTGCTGCTGCTCTGTGCCTGCCTTGGCCTGGCTGGCTGTGTGGATCGTGCTGGACTCCACATGTGGATTGTGATGGACTCACTGCACAGCCAATCGGAGCGCTGGAAGTGGCCAATACGTCAAGAGAATTATATATATAAGACAGGTAATACCTGTTCATTCTCATAAGTGGAGATGAATGGTTATCCACCATTATAAATATTTATGGCACTTTACATGGTATTTTTCCATGTGGGCTTCTTTCCATGTGGGCTTTTTTATGTGTGGGCTTGTATGTGTATGGGCTTTTTTCCGTATGGGCTTATTTCCACATGGGCATTTTTCCACGTGGGTTTTTTTCCTGTGAGCATTTATGACCATGGGTTTTTTCCTGTGGGCTTTTTTTCTGGTCACCCTTTTTGTCCACTTCTTGAAGGTAGATTTACAGGGGGGTGCTGAGTAAAAAAATTTCTGAAAAGGAGGCGGTAGGCCAAATAGGTTTGGGAACCTCTGGTCCACATCAATATCTTTTAAAACATATTTAATATTTTGCATACGCTTGCTAAGAATTATAACCATCAGAAATCTCCAGAAATGGCCATTATTCATGTGCTTCACTGTCTACCGTCTATGCTTGCAGGAGCATCTTCCAGCTAAAAAAGAGAGCCAATGTGGTATAGGAGTTAGCGTCAGGGAAGAATCTGGGAGATCAGGGTTCACATCCCCGTTCTGCCATGAAACTTGCTGGTGTAAGTGTGTATATGTTTCTTTAAGATAACTTTTTTGCCTTTGCATTCACCTGCATTTTTTTTTGCAAAGTCCAGGTGAGCCTCCAATTGCTTTTACTTTATGGATTTGTATTTTTGAAAATATCTGTGTGCAATTAGTGGTATAGATGTGTCTGAAGAGAGACAATTTGCAGTGCTTGTTCACTCCCTGGGAGTAGAAGGACAACATTTTTTTTATACATTCCCTCTTGCTAATGGTAAATATGAGATAGCTCTTACTGCACTGAAGATTTTTTTTTGTGACCAGAGTTAATGTGGTAGCTAATTGTAGCTAATTGTCATACATTTAGTCAGCGTGAACAGAATCTGGAGGAGTCAACTTTACAATATATTGCTGTTTTGAGAGATTTAATTTTCCCCTATGAGTTTGGAGTGCAGGCTGATGAGATGATTAGAGACCAGCTAGTTGAAAAGACAAATATGCCTTGCATAAGAGTTGCTTTCAGAACCAGGACTTTCTTTGGGAAAAGCTATAGCAATTCAAACTAAGGCAGCTTTGAAAGAAGCTAAGATGATAAGTTTGGGCACTGGAGATAGAATAAATGTGGACTTGTTGCACAAAGCTCCAATACAGACTCAAGATGCTACAAAGGAACGGAAGGAACATACTAAAACATTATGGAGTCAGTGAAACAGAACATCAACAAAAATGTGTTTTCATTGTGGCTCTATACAGTACCTCGCAAGTTATCCTAAGTGTTCTCCAAAAGGAGCACAGTGCAACTATTGCAAGAAGACCGAACATTTTGGTAAGGCTTGTCATAGCCAACAGTAATGATCAAGTGTGTGTAATTCAGGTTCCTGATGTAAATCTTTTGAGTGTGGATGGAAGCAGATATGACTGTAGCAAAAGGAATTATATGTACTGTTAATGTTTTTGGCTACACCTTTTGGGAAGGGTCAGAATATTGAGCTGATGCAGTCTATATTATCTGAGGCACTTTATTTTGCAATATTATAAGAATGTGCCACTGGCGGAACCAGAATTGCGGTTGGTATGCTATTTAAAGAACCACATACCTTTATGTGGTTGTTCATTTGCTGAAGTGAGTTTTGGTCACATTGTGCACCAACAGAATTTTATATTGTGCCCAATGGTACTCCCATCTTTGGCAAGGATTTTTTTTTTTTGCTGGGTTAAAATTGATGGTGGTGGATGAACATATTGTCGCTCCCCGTTTAGATGATGAATCATCACAGAGCATAGTTTCAGCTGTGAGTGGGGAAAATTCTATACAGGAAGTCGGTTGTGCAAAGGGATTTACCCATAAGGTAAAGGTGAGGTCTAATGTGGTTCCTGTGCAACATAAGTTACGACGGTTACCATTTGTTCTGAGAGATGCTGTGTCGGAGGAGCTTAAGAAATTGGTGCAGAAGGATATTATCGAAGAGGTTCATTCATCAGAATGAGTTTCAATCATAGTTGTGGTAAGGAAGAAAGATCGAAGCACACATGACTGGTGTGGTTGTGAAGCACAGGTCCTTATTGGGACCCACCCCCCAAGAGTAAATATACAACCTGTGCTTTATCAACTGCACTATCAACTGCAGTGGCTCCAGATTGAGTACCAAATCAGGTTCAAGGTTCTGGTTCTTACTTTTAAAGCTCTAAACAGTCTGGGACCATCGTATCTGTGGGACTGCCTCTCTCTATACACCCCACAGAGAGCCTTACAATCCTCTGGAAACAGCTTATTAATGATCCCTGCCCGCAGAACAGTCCGGCTATCCTAGACCACAGCCAGGGCCTTTTCAGCCCTGGCCCCATCCTTGTGGAACTCTCTGTCTAGTGAGACTCAGGCATATAAGTCTAAATAAATAAATAGATCTATGAGAACCAAATAAGGCTATTGTGGTTGATAGCCACCCATTGGGACATACAGAAGAAGTGTTTTAAGAATTAGCAAAATGTCTCCTGCTCTCGATTTGCAGAGTGCATATCATCAAGTTGTATTGTATGAAGAGAGTAGAGATCTTACAGCATTTATTACACATGATGGATTGTTTTGATTTAAATTTGTTCCCTATGGGTTGGCTTCGGCCCCTTCTACTTTTCAAAGGATGATGTCTTTGATGCTTAAGGGTCAGAAGGGAGTTCAGTGTAATTTAGATGATATTATTGTATTTGGAAAGGCCCCTAAAGAACATCAGATAAACTTACAGTCTGTATTGCGGTGTGTTAATGCAGCTAGGTTGAAGCTTAACATGGAAAAATGTAAATTTAGGTGGACAGAACTTTCCTTTTTGGGACATATTGTTTTTTCAGCTGGGTTAAACCCTAATTTAGATCACGTTGAAGCAATTTTACAGGCACCACCTCCAATTGACTTACAAGGTTTGCATTCTTTTTTGGGGTTGACTTCATAGTATGCTTCACTGGAAGCAGGTTAGGAAAGGTACAAATAGGTATTTTAAAAAGGCCTGTACGGTTGAGGAACAAAGTAATGGAATCTGTAAAAGGTAAGAAGGATTCCTTTAAGCAGTGGAAGGCTAGTTTGAGTGAGGTAAATAAATAAGGAGCACAGGCTTTGGCAAATAAAATGCAAGTTGGTGATCAAACACGCAAAAAAGGACTATGAGGAACTATGAGGAAAAATTCTTTTTTTTTAAAACACAATTTTTATTATCAGGATATAACAACATGTCCAATATTACACCATTTCATCTTTTTAAATACATCCCTTATCTAAATCTCCCTCCCTCCCCTGCTTCAGGCTTCCCGCAGCACTCCCACCCCCTCCATGTCTCATTTTCTTATTCTTTCCCTTCTTCTTTTTTTAACCATACTTAAAAATTAATATTTTCTTTTACTACCTTTTAAAAAAATTATCAGCCTTATAGGTAACCTATTCTATAACCATTTCATTCTGACATGTCTCTAGTCTATTCTTAATAGTTATTAAAGCAAATCAAATTATTCTTAACATCCCAGTGTTTCTCAATATAGTCTTTAAAGTCCTTCCAGTCTGTAAAAAATTCCTCATCTTCTTTGTTATTCAATTTTCTTGTCATTTTATCCATTTCTGCCATGAAAAGTAACTTCCTTATCCATTTCCATAGTTCGGGTACTTTTTCTTGCTTCCAGCATTGAGCATAAGTCATTCTAGGCGTTGTAATCAAATACCATAACAATGTTCTCTTGGCTACATTCACTTCTTCCATTTTAAGGCCCAAGAGTAATATTTCTGGGGTTTTTTAAAAAGTACATTTCAAAATTTTCTGCATTCCATTATGAACCTCCGTCCAAAAGTACACAGCTTTATCACAAGTCCACCACATATGGTAAAAAGAACCCTCTGCTTTTCTACATTTCCAACATTTGTTAGACATATTGTCACTCATATTGGCCATTTTTTTGGGCGTCATATACCATCTATACATCATTTTATAACAATTTTCTTTTAAATTATTACATGTTGAAATTTTCATTGAATTTTTCCACAAACATTCCCAAGATGACATAGATATCTCTTTATTCATATTAATTGCCCATTCTGTATACTATTTTAACAGTACCTTATAAATTTTAGATATCATTTTTGTCTCTCTTTCCACCCATACAGACTCCATTTCATTATTTTCCCCCCTGAACCCAAACTCTTTCTTATCAGTTATATATAAATCATGAATCTGTCTATAATTTAACCAGTCATATTCCAAGTCTATCTTATCTCTGCCTTTTATTTCAAAATGTCTCCCTTCCACCTTTAGAATATCTCTGTATGGTATCCAATCTTCTCCTTTGAATCTCGAATGTGGTTTAATTACTTCTGCTGGAACTATCCAAACTGGTCTTTGTTTTTTAAAAAAATCTTTTATATCTCGACCATGTCTCAATTAGCGTTCTTCTTATGTAATGATGTTTGAAGAGATTGTCCATTTTTGTTTTCCCAAACCATAAATAGGCATGCCAGCCAAACTTACAATCATGTCCTTCCAATGCCAACATTTTCCTGTCTTCCAAGTTAATCCACTTTTCCAACCAAGTCAGACACACCGCGTCATGGTAAAGTCTAAAATTAGGTAATTGAAATCCGCCTCTCTCTTTTGCGTCACACAGGAAAAATTCTTCAAATACATTAGAAGCAGAAAACCAGCCAGGGAGACAGTGACCAAGAGGTGAAAGGATTACTAAAAGATGACAGGGAAATGGCAGAGAAGCTGAATGCATTTTTTGCCTCTGTCTTCGCTGTGGAAGATGGAAGATGCTTGCCCACTCAAGAACCGCTGATTTCAGGAGTGATGTCAAAACACCTGAATTGGATTAAGGTGATGAAAGAGGAGGTCCCAGGACTGATGGACAAATTAAAAACAGACAAAGATCACCAGTAGAACTATTGCACAGGAGAGAGATGCTTACTAAATTAAATGTTACTGGATTTTCAAAGGCAAGGTCTGATGTATTGTTAGAATTTAATTTGAGAGAACGAGTGGTTCAGAAGCAAGAGAAGTATAAGACTTACACAGATAAACATAGGGGTGCTGAGTATGTTAAATTGAATGTGGTTTGTTTGTTAGAGTAAGAAGACCTGGGATCCCACGAAAGGGAGAATGTAAATTTACCTTGCCTCTTAAAATTGTGGAGAAGAGAGGACCATATGCCTATAAATTGCCAGATGGCCATGTATGGAATGCTTCCCATTTAGTATCCGTGTGTTCTAGTGGGAGTGAAATTGGTTCTAAGTCAGATGACTCTTTTTTGTTACCTGTAATCCAAAATGAGGTTGGGCCTGATCATGATAGGGTCAATTCAGGTCTTGAGTTGGCACTGTTATCATCATCATCATCTCAAGATATACAATCGGCTGTAACAGTTGAGAATAAAGAAGCAAGAACAAAATGACCACCTGTTTGGATGAAGGACTATGTTATGGTTTAAGAAAGGGGGGAAATGTGGTATAGGTGTGTGTATGTTTCTTTAAGAGAACTGTTTTTATGGAAAGAGGTGTATATAAATTGTATGTAGGAAGTGGGAGTGAATGCAGCTATAGGAATGTGTTCCAGCTGCTATTTGCCTGAGATCTTAATAAACAGATATGACATGGAGGCATTATTGAATAGACATAACAGTGACCTTGGTCCAGTCACTCTCATGTAGCTAGGCTTATCTCATAGGGTTGGTGTGAGGATAAAATGGAAAAAGGATGCCATCCTGAGTTCCTTGAAGGAAGGATGGTATAAAAATATACAAGATAGTTAGCAGGTGTTCCTGCCAAATAGAATTATCTCCATGGGCATTTGCATGTATGCTATACAATATCATTTTTCTGGTAACCATTGCATTGTCTCACTTTTTTAGGGATGATCTTTTGATAACCAGTGTGACTTTATTTACTTCCTGTTCCATTTTCTGCTGCACTCTGGTGTTATCTCTGCTTTCCTGTCGGGAAAAGACATTTTGGTTGGCATAAAGGCAGGCACTGCTAACTGGATACACTCCCCACTGTTATGTATGATGGAGCTTGGGTCTGAGCGAAGGCTCCAAAGGCCTGCAGGACTTTTGGTTGTGTTGCCGGTAACGGCCAATCATATTTGTTGCTTATAATCCAATAGCTGCACCGTCAATAGTTACTTTGTATATGGTTCATGCAAATAAAGAATCCTAGCTGCCTTCTTAGTATTGGCTGTTGTTTAAGGTGGGTGTGGTTTCTACAAGTATATATTGGTTCCTGTTGAGCCTGTGTCTTTGGTTCAGAAGTTCAATAAAGAAGCATGTTATTTTGAAAAAAGCTGCCACTTCTCAATACTTAATACCCACTATAGGCTGCTTGTCTTCATGAGAAGGCTAAATATTGAGCTTGTGATGTCTGGAAATCAAGCAGGCTGTTGGGATGCCAAATACCCCCCTCCAAAGTCAAATGAGCACAATGAGGTAAAAATAGACACACACACCCCAGCTACTAAAAAATCTCCCATCTTCACCTCAGCCACTATATTTAATTAATTAATTAATTAATTAATCCCCTCCCCTCCCCACCTTGGCAGGCTCAGGGTGGCTTACATGGAATTTTACACAACTAAAACAAATATAGGTAAAATCATAAATAATATAAATATAAAAATATCACAAAGTGCTAGTGCTAGATGGTTCATATACAATGGCTAGCATAGGCAGCATTCAACAAAACAAACAATCAGCTACCATCGTAGTCTGGGTTATGCAGGTTGTTAAATGATGTTAATATTGATGTTAATGTTGATGTTAGCATTGGGGCCAGGGCTCCTTAGTTGAAGGCCTGGTGGAAGAGCTCCGTCTTACAGGCCCTGTGCAATTGTAAAAGGTCCTGCAGAGCCCTGATGTCTTCCAGAAGCTCATTCCACCAGTGCGGAGCCACCACTGAAAAGGCCCTGGCCCTCATCACAGCCAGCCTGGCTTCTCTGGGGCCCGGTAGAGCCAAACGATTTTGGGACCCCAATCTTAGTGCTCTCTGGGGAACATGTGGGGAAAGACGGTCCCTTAGGTATGTAGGTCCCTGACCATATAGGGCTTTAAAGGTGAGAACCAGCACCTTGAACCAAATTTGGTATGCTATAGGCAGCCAATGCAGTGCTTTTAGTGCAGGCTGGATGTGCTCCTGCATAGGGAGGCCCAACAACAGCCTGGCTGCTCTACTCTGCACCAGCTGCAGCTTCCGGATTTGGGACAAGGGCAGCCCCATGTAGAGAGCATTACAGTAATCCAGTCTCAAGGTGACCATTGCATGGATCACTGTTGCCAGGTCGTTGCGTTCGAGGAAGGGAACCAACTGCTTAATCAGCCAAAGATGATAAAAGGCTGACTTCGCAGTGGCTGCTACCTGGGCCTCCATTGTTAAGGAGGTGTCCAGGAGCACTCCTGACCTCCGGTGCTGGCACCAACGGTGCCTCATCGAAGGTTGGGAGTAGGATCCCTCCCCCCAGGCCGCTCTGACACAGGCACAGGACTTCCATCTTCATCGGATTCAATTTCAGTCAACTCAGTCTAAGCCAACCAGCCACAGCTTTCAATGCCAGATCCAGATCTTCCAGACTAGAGTCAGACTGGCCATCCAACAACAGATAGAGCTGGGTGTCGTCTGCATATTGGTGACAACCCAGCCCATGACTCGGAGCAATCTGGGCAAGCGGGCGCATGTAGATGTTGAATAACATCAGGGAAAGCGCTGCACCTTGGAGCACTCTGCAAACTAGCGGGAGCCTTCGGGACAGCTGCTCCCCAATGGCCACCCTTTGTCCCCGACCCTGAAGAAATGAGGAGAACCAGTGTAAAAAATGAGGAGAACCCTAAATCCCAGTGTTGGCAAGGTGGCGGGTCAGTAGTTGGTGGTTGACCGTGTCAAATGCCTCCAACAGGTCTAACAACAGCAATACCGCCAAACCGCCTCAATCCACATGCCTCTGGAGATCGTCTGTGAAGGTGACCAGTGCCATCTCCATCCTATGGCCTGGTCGGAAGCTGGACTGGAAGGGATCTAATGCAGAAGTGTCATCCAAAAAACCTTGCAACTGAATCGCCACCACCCTCTCAATATACTAGTTCTTAGGTCTTAAATTTCATGTTACGTAGAAAATCTGACCATGAATCACCTAGTGTTTTCATTTTTATCCCAAAAGCCATGCAGAGATTCTAAATCTGATTAAAACAGTGGTGCTGGAGAAAAGGGTTTTGAGACTTTTCTCCCTATGTCATTGCCCTAATCTAAAATTCTTCTTCACCCCCAGGCTTGATATTAGATCTTATGGGGGAAGACTTAATCCTGCAAGAGGTTTTGTCTTGCAGTTTTCTCTAAGGTACATGAAGAACTTTTTGTGAATACAAGCATTTAGGAATTAAGGTTTCCATCTCTTGTTCTGTTGTAGTGCTCTTGCTGTTTTGTAGTAAGTTTATTATAGTTTTTAAACTGTCAGATATTATGTATATGATTTTCCTGTTGTTCTTGTTTTCCCCATGAGGTGTCTCGGGCTTCCTTTACAATAGGATATTCAGGGGTTGTTTCGTAGAAAAAGAGCTAGGGGAACTCATTAGCATAACTCATTAGCATATGCCACACCCCCTGACATCACTGGAAGTGTGTCATAAGGCCACACCCCCCGCCCCCAACGGTCCCGGCCGCCGCCGGCCTTGCAGCTCCCATGAGGGGCCCGGCGGTGGACCTGCAAGGCCGGCGGGAGTGCAAGGAAGCCCCGTGAAGGCTCTCCCTAGCCCCAGGTAGGCAAGGGTGGGGAGAGGCAGGGAGGAAGCAACTTACCCTCCCTCTTCTCCTGCCTCCTCCTGGCTGAATGAGGGCCGGAAGCGGGGCGGCCGGAAGCGGGGGGCGGGGCTTCATCATGTGCCCCCCCCCCCGTACCTCACCCGGGGGAACTGCAATCCCCCGCGATCCCCCCCGAAATGACCTCTGGGATAATTCAGTAAAATGAAATAATAAAAGAGATTTCCACTGCCCAGAGACAGAAGTTCTCAAACAGATCTATGCAGTGGGGTGTCTGTCTAATCTTAATGTCCCTAGGTGTCCCTGGAATTCATTGCCACAAAAAGAAAACACAAACTCAAAAATAAAACATTTTGTAATCACTCTTACACACTGAATTTTCCAACCAATGCTATTTAACTTCTCATCTCTCTTGAATTTAGTCATGAATGCTATATGGATACAGTGAGAAAACAGAAAGGAACTGCAACATTTTACATTTGCCTCTGTGGTAGTAGCATTTTCTGTCGTATGCCAATAATCTATCCTTTGTGGCCTTTGCTTGGAATGCTGGTCCAGAGCTGACACAGTATGATGGCTTGCACTTTTTATAAAAGAACCAAGGGAAATCTATAGTGTGTTGGCCTTTAAAAAAATAGAAAAGAGTTTTATGTGGATTAGAACAGCAACAATATTGTATTGATGCATTAGATCTTGCAAAGTGTTTGAAGAAAGGATTATTAAATGATTTTTTGTATTGGTTCTCACTCTTGTCCTTCTACAAGCTGACAGGTTAAATAAAGTAACACTATGCAGTGTTACAACCAGTGGGCCATGATTCAGAGGCACGCACACTTTTTACAGCATGCCCACCAGAGTTTTTCAGAGTACTTTTATGTCAACATTCTTTTAAATTCTTCCAATTTAACAAGAACTTTGTTAACTGGTATAAAAACCAATGAAAGGGAAATTCAAGGTGTCATGATGCTAGTAGGGTTGCCAAGTCTTACCTGCTGCTGGAGTGGGGGGCTCCGGCTTGTTCCTGGAGTGTGTGCATGTGCGCTTTGCGCGCATGCGCCACAACCCCGTCACCCGGAAGTGACGCGACCACGCCGGGCATGCTGGGGGCAGGACCACAACCATCTGAGGGAAAAACATAGAGTTTTCCCTCGGATGACCGTGGCCCCGCCCCCAGCGTGCCCGGCATGGTCGCATCACTTCTGGGTGACATGCACGTCGCGTACTTTGGGGGTGGGGTTCCCCCCTGGGCCCCAATCCACTGGCCAGTGGGGAACGGGCCTCTGGGGTGGGGGTTTCCCCGCCCCCCGGGGGGACTTGGCAAGACTAGATGCTAGGCCTATTATAGCAGGGAGGCCTAGTGGATCCAAGGAAGCCTGTGTTAGAGTAGCTATCAGGCCCTACATTTCCCAGATCCCCTCTGGATCCTGTGATTGGTTAACAGGGGATTTGGATGGAACATTTACATGAGCAGATGGGTCTCTACCTGGGAAGAAGGAATGAAGGCCTTGCCCAAAGTGGAAGGGTTTCACTCCCAGGGAGCAGAGCTGGTAAGACTGCTGCAGAAGGAGGGATCCCTCATCCAAAAGGGGTGAGTCAGTCTGAGACCAAGTACCTAGAAAGGCTAGGAGAGTATAGTCAGACATGTTAGGATTTGTTATTTTGCTGGTTTACCTATGTTTACTGTGCTCCTTTTTCCTATACATTATTGAATTACAGTTATTGTTAAATTTATTTAATAAAAAGAAACTATGAGACTGCTAGCAGTTTTCACTTTAGCAGAGCCTTCCAGTGGGACAGTTCTGAGCCCAAGGCGGGGTTTTTTGCAGACTTGGGGGGGAGGGTGTCCTTAGATATGAAGAAAATGAATAAAGCCTTCCAAAATGGTCCAAGAATGCTCAGTACACCCCATGGACATATAGGATAGTAAGAGCTCTATAGTGCCAGTTTAAAGAGTGTGGGGCAGGAAATTAGCCTGCACAAGCCCCTATCCAGTTGATGGTATTTTTGAGGGTATGAGCTACTCATCCGTCAGTCCCAATTTCTGTCTCTGAACTCATCCATACAGCATAGGAAGGGGGAGATAAAATACCCCTCTACCCACACTGTACCAGTTAGGTTTTTCCTGGTTGCCTAGCCCCAAGCCTCAGCAGGCAAAACAATAACATTACAGTGCTAGACTGCTGAGGTTCAGTGCTAGATGAACAGAAAAATGCATATGGAGTAAACTCATGTTATGCCACTATGGGAGGGAATTTTAAACAGTTCCCTTGCGTGTAATTTCTCACAAGCTCTTAGTATGTGTTTTCATAGTTCTGAAGCCTAGACTACTGTAGTGCACTCTGGATGGGGCTGTTCATACGACTTTATTTATTTATTTATTTAATTCATACCTCACCCTCCCTGCCAGAGCAGGTTCAGGGCAGCTTACAGGCCCACTGGCATTATAAAACATTAAAACAGTAAAACAAATTAGAATCATAAAACAAATTTAGAAGGTGTTACATTTATACAATGGTGGGATAACTGTCCTTATTGACCACAGTATTTATTTTATTTATTTATTTAAGTATTTTTACCCCGCCCTCCCCGCGAGCGGGCTCAGTAGGGAGTCTGGTCAGCAATAACTATGAGGCTGGCATCCAACTTCATATCATATAGTTCTTTAACGTGGGCACACATGTTAAGAACAGGCAGCCCAAAAATGGATTGTAGGATGCAGGTTCCTCGGTTAATGTTAAACAGTTTGATGCGACATCTCAATCACTTGGTGGAAGAGCTCCGTCTTGCAGGTCCTGTAGAATTAGGATAAATCCCACCGGGCCCTGATGTCCTCAGGGAGCTCATTCCACCAAAGCGGGGCTGCCACCAAGAAAGTTCTAGCCCTAGTTGTACCTTGTAGAACAAGAAGATTTTGTGACCACAGTACTCTCTGGGGAACATATGGGGAAGCCTGTCTCTCATGTATGCAGGCCCCTGGCCATGTAGGGCTTTATAGGTAAGAGCCAGCACCTTGAAGCAAACCCAGTGTGCTGTAGGTAGCCAGTGCAGTGCTTTCAGTGCAGGCTGAATGTGCTCCCTCAAAGGGAGACCCAATAACAGCCTGGCCACCACATTCTGCACCAGCTGTAGCTTCCAGATCTGGTATAAGGGCAGCCCCATGTAGAGAGCATTGCAGTAGTCCTGTTCAAAAGCTTTAGCTGTTGCAGAATGCTTTTGCGTGATAAATGTGGGCTACTGGGGAAAAGGAAACCCTTTGCACAACTTCTTCATTACATTCCAGGCATTATTCAAAGCAAACTTTGACTTGTAGGCTAGCTTTAAATGTATTCCAAGGGCTTTCCCCCGTCTCATTGTAATTGATTAATCAGAGGTAAATATTGTACATGCACCGACTATCATTTTATCCCTGTATTCTTTGCCAGCCCTGCAGTCCAGGTTCATCCTGTGTGTGATTAGATATAAGTCCCTTCAGTTCCCCAGAACTATCCTTGTAGGCCTTTGGTAAATTTATCTGTAAGCAGTTTAATTGCAGAAGGCAGAATACTTGGAATACTGGAAGACAAAAATAAAATGTTCCACATTAGATTTTTGAAATTCAATAAAATATTATTAAATTGCAGCTGCTAAACACATTAATGTTTGGATGATCTTGAGAATTTATTTCAGCAACTGACGATCAAAATAATTTATCAGTTGGTGTTGAACTGTCTTGCAGCCTCCCTAAAGGGATGTGACTGACAGCATATCTGTGCTTTCTTTGCTGTTGTCCCACCAGTGAATGTCAATCACTCATGGTTAAGCAGGAGAAGAATGACAACACCCTCTATACTTAACCTCACTGCAGATTTTTAAAACTGTGCTAAGCAGCTCTTAAAAGGGGATCGTGTAAACGAAAGGAATTAAATTAACTGATGATAAAAGTCAGAGAAACGGCACATATTTTGTTTGTTTTTATTAGAAGTCTAATTGTGTTGTTTTAGTAAGCATATTTTATTTACTGTCTCAAATACTAATTTAGGTGGGTTATTAAATTGGCAGCCGTAACTTTTAGAAACTGTTGGAAGAGAGTACAGGTTTTCTAAATGCAATGTTTGCTTTGGCGAAAGTTTACTCACTGTTACGTATTTCTCGGTCTGTGGCCAAGGTCTATCTTTTACTTTAACAATAAACATGTAAATTATAACATAACACTTCTGAGGCTACATTTTTATTAAACTGTATCTATGTGGCATCTTTGAGATATCTAGTATTGTTTATGCTGCTGTATATGCTTCCAGTCAACACAGTCATGTCCAGTGGATCTAGTGCAACAGGTGATATAGTCCATCAGATTCCTAACATTTAATGTGCATGTCTTTACATACATTTTGATACATTTTGACTGCTGGAGGTAGTCATGAATTTTTCTGAGATGTAAGTGGTAAGATACAGACATTGTTTTCTGTGGTATACAAAGTAATTTCTTCTGTCTCACCATCATCAAGACTTCTTCTGTGTGTGGTTGGAAACATGTGATTGACACCAGTTAGTAGGTATGGGCACAAACTGGGAAAAAGCGGTTTGTGTCGGCTCATGGTTTGTGTCTGAACCATGAACCAAACTACAAACTGAACCAAACCAGGAGGTTCATTCACAAACTGAACCAGTTCGTGGTTTGTGGTCTCACAAACCCCATTGAAAGCGACCACTGTCCCTTTAAACAGGGTTTGCAGAAAGCCTGAAAAACAGCCGAGCAATGGGGAACAGCCTGCTCCCCGCCGCTCAGCTGTTTCGGGCTGTCTTGTGCAGTCTCTTTAAACTTTTAAGGGACTGCAGAAGACAGCCCGAAATACAGCTCAACTGTTTTGAGCTATCTTCTGCAGTCTCTTTAAAGTTTAAAGGGACTGCACAAGAAAGCCTGAAACAGCAGAATGGCAAGGATCCCTCCCTGCTGCTCAACCGTTTTGTGGCTTTCATGGGGAACAGAAAGCAGGGGTTTAAAGGGACCCAGAATCCCTTTAACCCCCTGCTTTCTGCTCTGTCCATGAACTGCCATGAACAGCTATGAACTGCTTTAAAAGTTCATGGAAGTTTGTGATGGCAGACCCATCACGAACTTCTGTTCACAAATCACGAACAGGACAAAATTTGTGATGAATTTTGCTCCATAGTTTGTGCCCATCCCTACCAGTAAGTCCCAGGAGCCTTTGTGGTTTTTATGGAGTGATACATTATTTACTGTGTATCTGGGATTTCTTGGTCTTAGCAACCTGTGTTGGTGATGGGTGGAGAATCATAATGCAGTGCAGTGAGGCTGTGAATTATGTTTAATATCTTACCACTCTGGTCTGCTAAGGCTGATGCTTGTGTTGGTGCATCACATTGACCCATGTACTGAAATAACTGTTGGTACACATACCTGGCTGTCATGATCAGAGATATAAAACTGAGGCAGTAGAAGCAGGCTACTAATTTTTTTAGCTTGTAAGACTTTACTGTTCTGAAAAGAAATACTTATGTGATTAGAAGTGTCTCATTCTTTTGATACACAGTGGTAGAAACCAGAATTCGTGACATGGTGATTTAATTCCGGTTCATAACAACTTGTAAGAGATAAGGCAGTTGTCAGAAAGATATCATTGGATGTTCAGGGACTGCTTTTGATGTTCCTCTGAACTGACAGCTAATAAAAAGCTCTCTTTGATAACTTATTTTTGAATGTACATACATTTTAATGTTATGTTTGATTTTTGTCTGGAAAATGGTTAAGCATGTGCTTTGTTTGTTGTCTCTCTAATGTAAAATTAGCTACCTAGATGAATCTTTGTTAATTCCCTTATGCTATTTTCCTAGTGAGATTAATAATTAAGATATAATGCAGCTTCTTGCCATGTAGAAGATGACAGGAACTCTGCATTCAAAGCCATGCAAAGATGAGTGCCATAGTGAATAAAAAGTTTTGCTTGATAGTTAGGTATATATTATCCCGGTACATTTACATCTATAGTATAAGGCACATCAGATATTTGGTTTTGGAGTCAATTGTGCAAGCACTGATTTTGTCTTTAATAATTTGCATGATAGGCTATTTATTTAATTATTCAAATCTGAGTTGAACTGATAGTGATGTCTGTATAGACACTGCATGATATAAGGATACAGAATTTTGTGACCACTGTATCTGAGTTAATTCAATCAGGCTGGATTATAATCTTGAATCTCAAAACTCCTTTTTGGTGATTATTAATGCTGCATTTGTCCAAACATACAACATTACCCATCCATTCTGATGAAAAGGGACGACTACAATAACATACAAATACAGAGTAAAGTTTATACCCATCTGGTTCCATCCAAATATTTTTATATGCAATATTTTTTAAATTAAATGTTCAGGGTTTGTTTGTTTTTTTAATTATAGAACATTTCTTTTCCCACTGTGGTAAAATGTGAATATGATAAGAAAGTGAAAGCAGCACTAGTTTGTGGCTTTTTTCTGAATTATATGGATGCACAAATGGAGTAGAAAAGTAATATTATTACAACAGATAGTTTGGGGCTTAATGAGCTAATCTAATAGTTTCTTTCTGTTAAGTGAGGAACAAGTGAGCAACCTTCTGTTGGAGGAAGTTATCTGTCCATTAGAAGAAGAATTCCATTAGAACCAACTCAGTATGAATAAATGTGTGGTGTTTAGGTAATATGCCATTTTTTATTTTAAAAAACCCAAACATTTTCATGGTTTGTATCATCTGGTATTACCTGCCCAATCTAGAAGATACTAGACTCTCTCTAAATCTACTTGCACCAATAAAGGAGTTGGAGAGAGTACCTGAGTGAGGCTTGATTTGGGCCAACAGTTCCAGCTGCTACTGTTTCTCATGCAAACATTCTAGCCCATCAGCATAGCCATTGTATCATAGATAATCTTAGCCAAAGGATAACAGGGGCTGCTGACTTCTCACAGCCCTGCACCCTCCAAGGAGGAAGAAGAAGAAGAGCAGGCTCCTGCTACCTCTTGCACTTAGAGTTGCCAAGTCCATCTTTGCCCCCAGCAGGGGACTTTGGGGGGCGTTCCCAGAGGGGATGGGGCATTCCCAATGTGATAACATCAGGTTGGGGACATCCACCCCCCCCCCACAATGCCAGCTCTCTGCACTTAAAGGGGCTCCCTTTAAGTGCAGGGAGCTGGAAGGCTTCGCACACCCGATCTCCCCTTGGAGATCAGGTGCATGGAGAAATGCCTACTCCCTGCACTTAAAAGGAACCCCTTTAAGTGCAGGGGGCTGGAAGGCTTTGCACGCCTGATCTCCACTTGGAGATCCGACACGTGGGGAAATGCCAGCTTCCTGCACTTAAAGGGAGCCCCTTTAAGTGCAGGGAGCCAGAGGCTCCTGCCCACCTGATCTCCGAGTGGAGATCGGGCATGCGGGGAAACGCCAGCTCCCTGCAATTAAGAGCAGGGAGCCGGAGACTCCCGCCCGCCCGATCTCCAAGCGGAGATTGGGCATGTGGCCCATAGCCACCCCTCTCCCTCCTCTCTCTCAAGAGAGAAGGGAGGCTGCAGGTGTTGGGGCTTGGGGGCAGGGCTTCCCCAGTGGCCAGTTGGCCGGCAGTGGGTAACCCCCCCAAAAAAGTGGGGGACCCCTGCCAAACCGGGGGGGTTGGCAACCCTACTTGCACTTTCCCCTTCTGAGGCTTGGGCAGCTGGCTTCTGGCAGCAGTGGAGGCTCTCACCCACCTTGCACAGGCCAAGGGCCACTCCTTTGCCCAGTGGTGGGGAGGCAGCAGGAGAGATTCCGGGGCTCTATCCTGGACTTTTGCTCATGCCCCAGAATCCCTGACTACCCCTGCAATCTATTAGCAGTGAGCTATTGTAAGCTAAACAGCAAAGATGAGAGGGAGAGGGAGAAAGCAAAAGAGCAAGAGTGGTGTGTTCTTTTCCTCCCAGTTCATCTTCTTCATTTGTCTCTCACCCCTTTTAAGTAATGCATCATAGCTGTTCTTTTTAGACCCTAAAAACATTAAGTAATCTAGAACCTAAACACTGTGTGGTGTTAATGCAGACAGATAAAATTCACACAGTTCAGGAAACTGCTTGTATTTTTGTGTTTATACATCAGGAAGCCTGGTATAGTCAACAGAGTGAGCTTGTAGTTGCAGTGAAAGCATATTATTTTAAATTATTTCTTCTAACTCTCTGCACTTTTAATGACATTGCTCAGAACTTCACACAGAAAAAGAAAAGTGTATGTTTGTTTAGATATGATTTCTTGTTTTTCAATTGTATTATTTGCCAAGCATGTCAGTAAATATATGGACTGATACTTCAATCTTCATTCCTTACATCACTGATTTGTTTTGTAATTGGCACAAAAGGCTTTAATGAATGTCCAGCCATAGAGCCGTGTGAATGAATAAGTAGCCCACAGCTATTAACCTAAATTGTTTGTTTGCTCCAAGGGCAGCTTGAAGGTCTAATGACCTATTGTTTCTGCTAGTAAAAGCAACAAAATGTTTCTTGTTTCAGATTGAGATTGCAGTGTACTGGAATATGTTGTTCACATTTCTTTGATAAAATAAATGCAAAATGCAAAATAGAATGTTCAGTCATCTATTTTAATTCAAATGACTGTGCTGTGCAGGATGACTAAGGATGATGTAATGGCTGAGGTTTGTACGGATGGTACTCTTCTTGTCTGAATTTTTGAAAGATTTCCTTCTGCCCAGCAGACCTCTTAGTCAGATTTAAATCTTTCAGATGGATAAAGGGTCATAGAAAACTGATATTATTGATCAAAGAACCTTCTGTATTAACAACATTGTGTTATTGTTATCAGAGTGGGGCCAGCAAGGCTAGAATTGTACATATGTTATGCTAGTACTGACAGGAACAGATGGAATGAATGTAGGACAAAACATTCTGGAAGCAATATTCCAGCAATACCGGCGACTATGTTTTTCTCTCCTTAAGGCTGACAGAGGGCAACCTTCACCTCTGCAAAATGCCTTATGGAAGACAAGCACAATTTCTAACCAACAGAGGGATGAACCACCTAGGCAATCTCCTGGCAGTCCTGAGCTCTGCTCTTTGACAGCTTCTCCCTTACTTTCTAGTCTTTTTCTCCCTTCTCTGTCTCCCTTGCTATGTTGTGGAACAGTGATATGCATTAAGGAAAGAAGTCTGTGGGATTAAGGGAGGAAACTGTGGCTCACCAACAGGTGTTGTGCACACAAACTGATCATCCCACCTTCCCTGCCTTGGAGAGAAGACAACGTGTTAGCAACCCTGGCAGGCGCCAAAATTTTTGGAAAATTGGATCTTGCCCAGGCATATCAGCAGCTGCCGGTAGACGAGGCAACTGTGGAGGCACAGACGATAGTGACACATCGGGGGGCATTTAAGGTCAAGTGGCTGCAATTTGGAGTGAGTGTAGCTCTGGGACTGTTCCAGTGTTTGATGGATGCTCTTCTCAAAGGGATTCCCGGAGTCACCCCATTTTTCGATGATGTTTTGATCGCCACCACCTCGCCACCCGAATTCGTGGAACGTCTCCGCGCCGTCCTCCACCGGTTCCACGACGCTGGGTTAAAGGTCAAGAAGGAGAAGTGTTTGCTGGGGGTGCCGTCAGTGGACTTCCTGGGGTTCACGGTCGACGCGTCTGGCCTCCACCTAGCCCGCGACAAGGTGAAGGCCATTGTTGAGGCGCTGGTGCCCAAGTCGAAGCAGGAGCTCCAGGCGTTCTTAGGGCTCCTGAACTTCTACCACGTTTTTCTTTCCCACAAGGTGGTGGTAGCGGAGCCCCTTCATTGCCTTCTTGACAAACAAAGCCCATAGCAGTGGGGGCCACGGGAGGCTGCAGCGTTCAAAGGGGTCAAAGCGCTACTCGTCGGCAACCCTCAGCTGGCCCACTTTGATGAGAAGCTGCCTGTGGTTCTGGCGTGTGATGCGTCCCCGTATGGTGTGGGTGCAGTCTTGGCGCACCGTCTCCTGGACGTCCGAGAGGTGCCCGTCGCGTACTACCCTTTCTGCGGCAGAACGGAACTACGCCCAGATAGACCGCGAGGGGTTGCGATCGTGGCGGCCATGAAGAAGTTCCACGACATTGTCTACGGGCGCCACTTCACCATTGTCACTGACCATAAACCCCTGCTCGGACTTTTCACAACCGACCGTCGGACGCCCCAAGTCCTCTCGCCCCGGGTCTTGCGGTGGTCTGTTTTCCTCGCGGGCTATGAGGTTACGCTGCAGCAGTGGCCTGGGAAGGCCATGGGTCATGCCGAC
>NW_015172559.1:174286-202106 GCF_001447785.1 Gekko japonicus | reverse complement strand
AACAGCGTAAGGCACCACGGGGGTTCTTTCCTGAGGACTCTGTCTATGTCAAGAACTTCGGCAAGGGACCAGAGTGGATTCCTGGCCGAATCATTCGCCCCACGGGCCCTGTCTCCTACGAGGTATCGACGGAAGACGGCCAACTCCTCTGCAAGCATGTCGACCACTTGTGCCGGTGCCTGCTGCCACTCCTGGACGAGGAGCAGGACACACACACCCCGGGGGCGAGTTTTTCCAAAGAGCTGGAGCGGGAGTGGGAGTGGGAACCCCTGCTGCCCGCCCAGCCAAGCATCGTTCCAGGTCCCATCAACGAGCAGGAACCCAGGGTGTTGGAGCCTGCGAACTGCACCGCAACGGCCGCTCCATAACCGGGGTCCCGACAATCCACAGGTGCCCGGGACGCGCCTGATCTGGCACCGGCACCGAGACGCTTATCACGGGAATGGCGGCCACCGGCTCACATCAAATATTACCAGACTTAGGGGGGTCCAGACCATGGGGGGAGGGATGTTATGTCCGCGTACCACCACTGGGTGCCTGTGATACAGGGGAGCTTGAGTCCAAAGAACAATGAGGACTAGGCTCCTGCACCCTACCTCTAGGGGAACCAATGGGACATTGGCGGGAGGTTTGAATGGGCCAATGGGATTCCGCAGGGGTTCCCCAGACTGTATATAAGAGGCTGGTTGGCCGTTGGTGGTGGTTTGTGTTGTGCCATGTATTATGGGTGCCTCGGTTGTTCTTCCATGCGGCTAACCCACTACACAACATTAGCATTCTATGATTCTATGATTCTAAAAGCCAATGCAGGATCAGCCACCCTCTCAGAGGGCAGGGAAGCATCTGCCCCTTGTATATAGATGGCAATCACATCTTTCAGCTGGAGGAGACAGATACCTTCTCAGGGCTAGAGGCGGCATTCTGGTTGCTGTTGAGAACAGAAAATCTGTGAAGTCAAAATATCCCCTTCTCTCTCATTCAGTAAAAGTAAGCAAGAAGTCTTTCTTTGAAAGCAGCTATTGATGAGAAAGAAATTAATGAGAAAAGTTCAGTATTGAATTTTGGGGCTATATAGCATATTGCTTGACAGATAAGAGTCACAAGTAATTGTGTGTTTGAAAAGTGAGTCTTTAATGTAGAAAATAATTAAATGGAGTGTTGATAACACAATTTTAAGGCTTCTTCTCTTTAAAGAACCCTCATTGTTTTGTTAATTGCACATAAACTGGCTTTTGCAAAAAAAAAATCATGACACCCCTTCAAATAACGGATCTCATGCTGGAGTGTTGTGAAACTAGCATTGGGAATCAGTCGTAGATAATGGCACCCTCGTGCCAGCACAACATTCTGAGCCATGTCTAGGATTGCCATTCCCCAGATGGGGGCGGGAGATTGCCTGGTTTTGTGGGCTCCTGCCCACTGCCGGCTAGCTGGCTGGCTGGAGGAAATTCTCCCCATCACCACCACAGCAATGTTGTGCAACATGCCTACATCACACAGAAGTGATGTAGGCATGTCGGTGACACTGGGAGAGATGCTCTGGTTTTGGGGCAAAGCTCTGTGGTTTGAGGCCAACTTTATCATAGAGTTTTGACCAAAAACCAGAGTGTTGCCCCCAATGTGCCTACATCACTTCCGGGTGATGTGGACCTGGCAACCCTAGCCATGTCTACCTAACTACATATGGTAGCTGTAAAGTGCTATGGCAACAAAAATATTTTATACAGATATACTTTCAGAGCCATAGCTAGTTAATTTTGCACCTGAGGCAACAGTATAAAATTACGCTTCCTATACTTCTATAGTAGTTATTTTGGTAGAAAGGTAAATACACAGATAACAAGAGTAATAATAACACAACATTTATTTTAGCCATGATATACTTTTTCTGTGCCCCTCAGCTTTGTGTGCCCTTGTTACGACTCTGTATTGCTTTCTGTTTAAAGCATGCTTGCTGGCAAAGTCTGATTTGCTGCTATGGAATGAGGGAAATGGCAAATGGACATGTATTTTGTGTGCATATCTGCTTCTAGTATGAAATTTATGTTGTACACCATGTAGTCAGCATCATCAGCCTTGAATCCAGAGTGGTCTTTCCCGAGATACACCCCAAAAACGACCTCTGAACCTCCACAAGCAGTACCCTATGAAGCCAGGTTTGGCTTAAACAGTGGCTTTTGCTGGGAGGCTAGGCAAACCACATCTTGGCTGAGAAAACTCAGGCCAAAGAGAATTCTCCAGGCCGGCTGTATTCTCCATGCAATCCCCCCCCCCCCAACATCTATCCTGTCAACTCTGTCCAAAAAGGACTAGAATGGGCAAGTCTCTGCCCTCGCCTCAGGCATCTTCTACTGACCCAATGGCTAGTCTTTTGTCTGTCAAATGTACAGGCAGGGAGGGACAAAAAACCTCTGGTCTGTGCTATTGTCATGAATGAAGTGTGTTGCATATTTCCATCCTCCTCTCCTGTTTCACCTATCTGCATTCTTATGCCTATGCCAGACCTATCAAGAAAACATTAACTCGCCATGTCTAGTGAATGGTCAGCCATTCAGGATCATCCTGCCACACATTAGGAAACATCATTCCTTTTGTCTGGTACCAGGGAAACACCAAACCTCCACAAGCAGTACCCTATGAAGCCAGGTTTGGCTTAAACAGTGGCTTTTGCTGGGAGGCTAGGCAAACCACATCTTGGCTGAGAAAACTCAGGCCAAAGAGAATTCTCCAGGCCGGCTGTATTCTCCATGCAATCACCCCCCCCCCAACATCTATCCTGTCAACTCTGTCCAAAAAGGACTAGAATGGGCAAGTCTCTGCCCTCGCCTCAGGCATCTTCTACTGACCCAATGGCTAGTCTTTTGTCTGTCAAATGTACAGGCAGGCAGGGACAAAAAGCCTCTGGTCTGTGCTATTGTCATGAATGAAGTGTGTTGCATATTTCCATCCTCCTCTCCTGTTTCACCTGGCTGATTTAATCAAGGCCATTGTTAATCCAGACTCTTATCACATTGGTCATACCTAAGGTCTGCCCCTACTGGCATCATACACCTCTGGGACCCAGGATTGGCCCAGGTATTCTATTGTTCTCACCTGAGACCAGCCCCCAGGGCCACCCATTGGTCTGCATTGTTTTCCAATGTCTATGTCCCAGCGAACACATGGCCTCAGAGTGTGTGCCTCTGCCCTGATGCCAACTGGCAGTCCACCCCTAAACCTTTAGGGTTTAGGGCATAATCTCATCTCCATGGGCCCCTGCATGTCTGGACAGGTTGTATCACCCCGTAACTGACCCTCTATTTCCTATCAATCACCTCTGCTTTCTTAGTTCTATATTGCTTGCTCTTTTGACTGTTTAGTGTCCTTGTAGTTAGGAAAATACTTTAATAAAAACTATTTAATTTACTCTTCAAATCTGGAGTTTTCCTACTGTGCCGGACCTCAGTATACAAGTGGTGTGTGATTCCTGTACCCCTGTGGCCTTGCCTGCTGCCTAGCTAATTTCCAAACAACAAGGAAGGCCATTGGTAGTAACAACCAAGCATTATGTATCTTTGTAGCTTTGTGTGAAAAATAAGAATGATAAATGATGACTGGATCCAATCCACAGGCTCCAATCAAGACTGTGTAGAAATTTGGAATTGGAGGATTCCGTATAAAAATATAACACTGGTTTTCATCCAATCCAATCCAATTACCTTTATTGGCATGTAACCCTTGCAGAGTCATGTACAACAAAAACAACAGCAGCATAAAATAACACTTGCAAAAAAAAAAAACGGTTGTAAAAGAAATTACCATGTAAGGATACCAATCAATAGGTGGGGCAAATAGAAATGGCACCAAAAAGGAATTTAGCAAGTTTCTGTTATCTCAAGGTTTGGATTATCAAGAAAAGTAAGGATCTTTAGGCCATCAGGATATTCTTCTAATTGAGCCAAAGTAGCGTTTAGATATTTCAGACGTAGCATATGGTAGAAGGGTCACTGAAACAAGACATGGGAGATGATTTCAATATGATCATTTGTGCATGGACAACATCTGTCAGAAAAGGGCACACCCTGAAAACAGCCGGATAATAAGGCCGAAGGTAGTACTGGTCTTCATATAGTGCACCTTTTCACAAAATTGTTGATTTTATTCCAAAAAGCATGGATAGATCAGTTATTTTTAATAATTTCTTGTTGCACACTACAAACTTCTGAATTATCTATAAAGAGCACATGTAGATAATCATCAGAATATTAGCCTCATAACTGATATTTGAAACATAATGTTTATTTTGTGCTTGAAGACCCGGATAGTACAAAAGTTTGTTCTGTGATGAATATTCCCATTATATTTAAAAAGGAGTAAAATATCTAGCTAAAGTTTGGCCAAAGTTCATACCGGGCTCTCTGACAAGTCATGTTTACTATCAACATGAGATCTCCAAAAGAGAGACTAAAGGTCACAGCATTTTAATAGCATGCATGCCAGTAAAGGAAAAGGCACGCCATATGTCACACCTGCCTTTCATTTGTAACATACCATCCTATCCTCCACAGCCAATATAACAGGTGTGTGACAGATTTTTCATTTCCCTGGCACCCATGGGAGGTGACACTCAAAAGTGAATGTTGCACCTCAATCAATAGAATACCCTTTTAAATTGATAAATTGTGAGATAGAGACTATATCATCTGTGTATGTATACACATCACACCACACAGTTGAGCAGAAAGAAAATCCATATCCTGTGGGAGAATGCCCAACTGAGCGGCTGGCAACAAAGTCTCCTTTAACCTTCTCCCTTTACTCTATCAGCATAAATTTCCAGGTCCAAAAAACAGTGTTTGCAAGTTTTTATTTTCCCTTTAGTTACATTTTGCCCCAATTAGATTTCATGATGAACAACATGGCACATAAAAATAACATAGAAGACTCTTATTTACAAATGAGTGTCATTCACAAATGTGTAATTTTTGCCAAAGATTTTTAAAAGGGAGAGAGGTGGAAACCAAACCATGCCCACTGTGTTGGGATAACCCAGAATGACCAGGTATGTTCTCGGCACTATGTACCTTTATGGATACAAATACCGAGTTAGCAATGTTAACCTACACTGCAAAAGTTGAAGGAAATTAGGTTGTCTGGCACACATGTCTGCTTACATTGTTCATGTATTCTCAGTGCAATTTCTTATGTTGTATTTTATATTCTGGCATTG
The DNA here is from genome assembly GCF_001447785.1 of Gekko japonicus. Classification (NCBI taxonomy): domain Eukaryota; kingdom Metazoa; phylum Chordata; class Lepidosauria; order Squamata; family Gekkonidae; genus Gekko; species Gekko japonicus. The sequence goes on along the minus strand of NW_015172559.1, from coordinate 196,897 downwards.
ATATCTGATTACAAAGCATTTATGTTTCATGTGTCATATGCATGTATATATAAATCATCACTTAAAAATACATGTATTTGGTGATTAGGAAAGGATCAGGCCTCTATTTGCATGTATTCAAAAAGTAGTATTATGTGTATGAGCGTGCTTCATATTTGAAATGTATACATGAGCACTTTGAACCTGAGTAGAAAATACGTTGCACAAAGTGCCCTAGTGCAGATGCTCTGTCATCTTGGTGCTTGGGGGGGGTCAACAGTGGGAGGGCTTCTAATGTCCTGGCCCCACTGGTGGACCTCCTGATGGCACTGGTATTTCTGGCCACTGTGGGATACAGAGTGTTGGACTGGATGGGCCTTTGGCCTGATCCAACATTGGCATCTCTTATGTTCTTATGTTCTTATGAGGGCTGGATCTGACATAATTGTGATTTTGTTGGGCCAGGCCATTTATGCCATAAAACATAATGCCAAGCACCATGCCATTTGTGCCATAAAACATAATGCCAAGCACCATCGATACAAACTTTATAAAGGACAGCAGCTGGTAAGCTCTGAGTTGGTGTGTCTTCACTGCAAGGCCCCATTGGCTGGGGGAGGTGCAGAGGAAAACCCGCATGGGCAGACTGGGGAGCTAGCAGTGCGGCACAGCACTGGGCAGACAGTCCTGTGCTGCCTGGAGGGGGAGGCAAACCTCTTCCCCAGCCATCTCCTGCTGCTAATACTGTGAGCCCAGGTCCCAGGGTAAAAACACAAAGTGGCTGGTTGTTGCGAGCTCCCCCCTGCCCCAAACCACCATGGAAGGGGACTGGGAAGACATATTGAACTAACCTCTCCACCTGCAAAAGCAGGGGGGTGTTGACCCAGGTCCAAGGCCAAGTGCACAGCAGGACCCAGGCCAAGTAAAGCCCAAAAAGCTGGAGATGCTGATGTGGCAGTGGTTGCCTGTGGCCACAGCCGCCAGGTGATCCATGGTGAGGTGATGCTGGGAGTTCAAGCCAGAGACAGTTGGCAAGCTGCATGGCCCCCATGCAGCAGCAGTCACCCCAGACCAAAGGCTGCCAGATCATCTGATGGGGGAAATGGGCACAGCACACACAAGACTGTGCACGTGGCAGAGGCTCCAGACCACCTAGTGACCAGTATAACTGGAGATAGCTGGCATTGCCCCCCCCACAAGGCGGCAGCTGCCTACAGCTGAAGGCCCCTGGGTGATCCATGGGGGAGGAAGGCCTGGCTGCCAAGTTGCATGCTTGGTGGCCAGACTAGGCCCTCGGTGTGTGGAAGAAGCTGTCAAAGAATGTCCCCTATGGGCCAAAGCACAGCCACTGCATGGAGTGTGTGAATACAACCATCTGCACCCAGCACATGCAAATGCTGATTCTGTAGCCATCTGGGACAGCATCCCCGAAGCTGCAGGCCAAGCAGAGAGGCGTGCAACCTCGCCTTGGAACTCTGAGCCAGCATGAATGCAGCTGCAATGGCTCCCAACTTACCAGCAAGGCTGCCACTGAAGCGAAGGGGTTCTGCTTGACTGCTGCAGACAAGGTTGTTCTGCTGTGCTGAAGCCACAATTGGAGTGGCTCCACTCACTCCCCCCCCCCCCAACAGCCTCCTGTTCCCTCTCTTGCACCAATTGCCCGTGGACCAGATAAGAGCCCTGGATGGACAAGTTCTGGTCCCCAGGCCTTATGCTTGACACACCTGGTATCTATTAATAAGCCAGCCACTTCATTAAAAAATTCTGTACATATTAATTTTTGGCTGAATATTAGTTGAAACTCCACAATTATATATAATGTCTTTTCCTCTGAAATGTGATGGCACCACTTAAAAATTACACAATCGTTTTGCAAGACTGCTGTGTTTAACTGGTTTCACAAAGATGTACTCAGGTGATGTGCTCTGAGAAATAAGCTGGCTGATCAAACTCATTTTTGTGTGAAATCGTCGTACAAAAAGAAGTGAAAGTTTAAGCTGTAAGCAGTTTCTAGAGAGGAATGGATTTTATTGTACTTTTAATATTTTAACAGCACAATCCTAAGTGGGGGCCTGAAAGTGCTCAAGGAGCCAACTGACCTTTGTGTTGTCGTATGTATGAGATACACTAGCATAAGTGCCAGTTATCACGGTGTAGGCCCCCAGCGCCTCTCCGTCGCTTTTGGGTGCCACCAGAGGCCCCAGCGGTCACATTTTGTAACTGTGGCATAGGCCCTCGCATAGGCATGGTTGTGGGTGGTTTTGGGGACAAGGCCAGAGTTAGTTAGCTCCCCGAGCACTTTCAGCCTGGGAACGCTGCCTGCCAGAGGTGGAATGTTACACCAACAAAAAACATGGTGTGGCTCATAGGTGCCAATTGAAATGAAGAATCAAGTCATACGTCCCTCACTGCAGCCATGCCAATTAGGCTCAGAAAAGCTCAGTATGCCTACTACAGGCTTGGCCAATCACCTCCCTCCCTGGGGTGACCAAGCCCCCTCCCCAGGACCCAATCACAGCCCCCCACGCTACAAAAATTTAAACCAGGACATCTTACAACTCAGTAGTTCCCTGCTGTGAGGACTTAGAGCAAGCAGCAAGGAACTTTGGTGGCGGGAAAACCACAGCAAAGGCACGGTGAGCACTTAACGCCGACACCCAAGAAGGAGAGCAAAGTCTGTGGCTGACCTCTCCCATTTCAGAACCCTAACAGATACCCCACCTTTGGAGGTTTGACCCAAAGGGGCAACCACACACTGACAAGTAAGCAAGGGCAAGGATCCCAAACCTGTTCCCCCATTTGCCTCGCTTGAGGCTGGGTGCCACAACAACACCTCCTGCACTCAAGCCCAGCATTGAGTTTGTGCAGGAGTGGCACAAGTCACGGCCTTGCAGAACTATGGCATGCCATGGGAAAAGATCCCAGGAAAGTTTCCTGGGAGAATTGCCCGGGGGAGGGATGCTTTGTCATTTGCCTGTTTCCCATCCTCGGCAAAGGACAGGGTGGGGCAGTGGTTTTGTGGGGTGTTGGCAGCTGCTTCATGGTACATGGTGAACCAGCTTGCCAGGCGACCCTTTGACATATTTCCTTGCAGAATCAGAGCCTTAAACATCAGCTGCAGGTGCTGCTGTGAATGGATCGCCAGCAGTCCTTGAGCACTTCAACACAGGACTGTAATTCAGATGGCACCATCATGTGCCTCAAGGGGGAGGGGTTGTGGTGAAACCCCCCATGTGGCCACATTTGCAGACCCTGTTAGGGTGAAACATCCATGGCTGAGCCTGGCATAGCACTCGTGCCTGGTTGCCATGGCTGCACGTATCTCTGTTTTGCTTTTCTGCAGGTGAAGACTTGTGGGTGTGGCTAGTTCTCCCCCCCCCCCCCCCACTCTTGGAGTGGAGCATTGCACTGAACCAGCCCTTCCAAGTCCCACCTGCAAATTGCAATTCCATCCCACTTAGATGCATGCCATGCTGGGGATCCTCAGTCCTCTTCCCCATGGCCCCAGGGAGGTAGTGAGAGGAGTCTTCACACCTCGCCATGGTTTGCAGTTCAATAAAGTTTGTGTTGTGCTACAACTGTATCTCTGTTTGGTTTTGACTACATGACAGGAGCTCCACACTTCTTCCTGCCCTACTTGCTCCCCACCCCATCTGTGACTCCCCCTGAGGGCTGCCTGATGACATGTCTAAGAGGGAGGACTCTCGGGTGCCTTAGGTGGCTGTGGATGATTCTGCAGGTGCCACTGGTCATAGTAATTTGCTAACATAGCAGGGGCTCAGCATCACCTCCAAAGCTGATCTGACAACAGGTTCCCTCCCGCACCTCGTGGGCTGCTGTGTATAGAGGCTAGGGGGCAAAGGTGGACTGGGTGAATGATCCAGCTTGGTGCGATGGTTAGAGTGGGCAGAGCCCTTGCTGGGGCCCTAGGGTGGCAACTGAGCAGCAGCTACAGTCCAACCACAAGGGAGGGATACGTTCGCCATGGACACGGAGAGGTTGTCTGCATCTGTGGGGGCAGCTGGCCGGCCCCTGGAGGGGCTGCTGGTGTCACATGAGACACTGGGGACAGCCAGGAATGAATCAAGAGGGGATATACTAAAGAAACTGACAGGATTTCCCATTGGGAACAGTGGGAGAAGCTTGAATACCAATTGGACATACTGGCAGCCAGGAAGGCCAAACAGCTTGCATGGGTTCCATTGCAGTATATTATCACACACATGGAAGTAATGGTGAAGGCAGAATGGATTTCAAATGACAGTCTCTGGACACCGATGGCTTTGGGAGTGGAATGACAGTGTCCAGAGTGGGGTGATGGCCATTCCAGCCCCTGACCACTTCTTCTCCATTGAGGAGGCAGTTGAGGATCTGAGGATGGTGCTGCATGCCCCCACATCCGAGCCCACCTCAGCGACCCCCTCTCCTGCTCTGCCACTGCCAGGGGTGGTGCAGGAGTGCCCTCGGCAACATGTCTGGGTTGCTGGGAAGTACGCCCACCAGTGAGGAAAGGGCACCTGTAGGGTAGCAACAACAACCCTCTTTCCCCGTCTGTCCATCAGAGACCCTGTGCTCTGTGTGAGCATTGAGGCAGCTATAGATGCCCATGGGACAAACAGCTCAAACCCATTCCCCAGTGTCTGGTGCCTGGATCTGCTGACAGGAGTTGGTTCCTTTAAGGGGGTGTGTGCTGCTGACAACAAGCAGAACTCATGTGGCCCACCCCTCTCCACCCCCCTTGCCTGAGATGGATGCTGAACTTTGCCACATGACCACTGATTGGTTCTCGTTGCCATGTCCATCACATTGCTACTGCCTCCACTGGCTGTAGAGGAGTGGTTGCTGTGGATGTTACTCTGGTTACGCACAGAAAACATTGAACCCACCAAATTTGTCTGCTGGCCGCTGTGTAACTTATCCCCATAGGGAAAGGACTAGTGCCGTCGTAGTTATGCAGCAGCTAGCCCCAGCACAAGATTACTCTGTTAATCTTGGAATTGTGAGCCACTCTGAACCATCCATAAGGGAAGGATGTTTTAATAATAAATAAATTTGGTGCCTTCAGAAAAACACATTTCAGTTTTGTATATGGCAATAATAATCTAAAGATATGCGGTGCTCTAGGAGGTTTTCAGAATTTCAACAACCTGTAGAGGTATTTGTAGCACTTTAAAGTTGGCCCTGACTTGGATAGCCCAGGCCCGCCAGATCACATTGAATCTTGGAAGCTAAGTAGGGTCAACCCTGGTTAGTACTTGGATGGGAGACCACTGAGGAAATCCAAGTCAGGCAATGATAAACCACCTCTGTTTCTCTCTTCTCTTGAAAATCCTGTGGGGTTGCCATGAGTCAGCCGCGACATGATGGCAATTTCTACTTCCAGAGTTGGCTGAGGTGAACCCAAAGGCTTTTAAACTAGCTATTCAAAAATAATGTTCTAATGTGTGCTAAGAACAAACTATGAAATAAGAAATACAAAAGACACAAAAGCCTCAGGCTTACCAAAGGAATTTGCAGAATGTTTTAGACTCTGCAGTAGCCTTTGTGGGTCAAAGGTCATGAGACTCTTCCATAGCAACTTGATTAATGGCCCAGCTGCTATAAGGCCATCACTATTTATTCAGATTATGAATATTTTACAAAGAGAGACAAATTGACTTGCCTACCTCGCAGTATATTTAACATCTTCCTTTTTGTATGGAAGCCAGTTTTGTCTTGCCAAAACAACAGGGACAAGAAGAACTGATTCCTCCTATTTTGTAACTGTTAGTGGCAGGGAAAGAAGCAGCCTCTTCATCGGTCTACTTCCTTCTTTGTTATCTCTGTACACCTCTGCTTTCAAGATGGAGGACTAATAGGCTTGTAGGATAGCAATTCAGGATACAGCTTCGTTTATTGATTTCCTTTTAGGTTCAGCTGAAAAGTAACTTTAAAAAAATATAACCACAAGGCCAGCGCATGCAAGTTTAAAAAGATAATACAAATAATTATAATGCAGAAACTTATCTTCAGCCCCACCCCCCAGACTAATATAAATGTGTGGCCCATCAGAGAAAAGTCTTTGGCCTTGCAATCCTTATGGAAGGAAATCTCACATTTCTGTGTTAAGTGTGAAAGAGGTAAACAAGTGGTGAATGCCTAACCACCCTGGCTTGTGATGGAGACATGAAAGTCACACAGAAGGAAGAAATGATAGATGGTTGTTATGAATTATAGTGTTATAGTTTTAAGAACAGTGTGGGAATACAGCTGTGTGAGTATGTATGTGTAAAAACTCGTCTATATGTCATGGACAAGATTGCCAGGTAGTGGTGTACCAAGGGCAGCAGGGGGGAGGTCTGCCCTGGGCGCAGCTTATGGAAAGATTTTGAAGGGTGCCCTCAAAGCCAACATCGTCTTGCTGCCTCCAGCCGAACGTCTTCCCTTTTGTTTTTAAAATGCAGTTCTGGCTGCAGCCACAAGGAGTGCAGGGAAGTCTGAGCATAGCAAAAAGCTCTAAGATTGGCCAGGCTTTCCTTTTATCCAAGACTCAACTAAACTTCCTTAACAGATTGTGCTGATTGCTGCTTACAATAACTGCCAGGCTGCAGGTCATTTTTTCCAATAGCCTAGCCTTTCTCTCTCCCTTCCCTTACAACCAGCTCAGCCAGACCTTGCAAAGCATTAGTTAGGGTGTTGCAGCAAGACAAAACAACCTTTCCCTCTCTTAGGCCTCTGCCACACGGGGGGGGGGAGTACGGGGGAAGCCACTGAAGGGAGAGCGAGGCTGCCGAACTGCGCATGTGTGCGCGTGCGCAGTTCGGCTGGGAGCCTGGATTGCTCCGGATTGACGGGCGCGGCAGCGATCCCATGGCCACGCTTGCTGCGGTGCTTCAGGTAAGTCCTCCTCTGTAGGACGTTATTTTTTGAAGCGGCTTTTCCGGGTTTAGGGACGGATTGGGGATGGGTGCGCGCCGCTTCCCAGATGTTGCAGTGAGATCACGCCCGTTTGCTGCACCCCCAATCCATCCCTCTCCCGGGCCAAAATCTTCCGTGTGACCGGGGCCATTGTTTCTCTCCCTTCTTTCCACTTGTTTCTCATTCATTTCTGTCTCCCTTCACCTAATTTTTCTGTCTGCCCCCCCCCCACTTTATTTTCACTTCTTGGTCTCAAGACTGTCTCATCCCTATTCTGCTTGGTGACAGAATGTATTTAAGAGCAGTATAGTTGCAAACCGTTGTTAATATTATGCTGAGTACTCTGTACATTGCACTGGTTCTGCTGGGCTGCAAAAATGCCACCCTTTTGTTTCTACTGCAGAGATTCTCTGGTTTGACTTTAGTTCATTGGAAACAATGGAGGATGGGGGCATCTTCTTTTGGGGAAGGGCTTGTGTCTTTCTTTCTTTCTTTTTTTTATAACCCCCCGAAGGGGGTATTTTTTTTAATTTGCATTTCTAAAAAACTACAAAATTACTACATGAAAAGGGGGGGACAGACTACACACTAAAGGAGAAAGAAAAAAGAAGGCACTAAAAGCCCAAGTGTTTGAGGTTACAAATTGCTTAAGAAAAGACTTATTACTCTTAACAATTATTTTCAGACATGAGGAGTATCATCAATCATCGCTTCAGGGGTTGTGTCTTTCTTAACATCCATTCTGGTGGATCTTGCAATGACAGAGGTTTATAAAATTATTCATGGGACGGAGGGAGTTGACAAAGATTTTATTTTTTTTCTCCCTCTTCCAAAATACTAGATCTTGAGGGCATCCGATGAAACTGATGGGCAGTAGGTTCAGGACAGACAAAAGGAAATGCTACTTTACACAGAGAGTGAATTAAAATATGGAATTCGTTGCCAGAGGGTATAGTGATGGCCGCAGGAATAAACAGCTTTGAAGGGGATTAGATAGATTCATGGAAGATAAGTCTGTCAATGGCTACTAGCCATGGTAACTGAGGGGAACCTCCAAATTCAGAGGCATTAAGCCCCTCAGTCCTAGAGCCAGGAGGCAACATTGGGGAAGGCCTTGGCCTCTATGCCCTGTTGTTGGCCCTCCAGACGAACTGATTGGCCACTGTGGGAGACAGGATGCTGGACTAGATGGACTATTGGTCTGATCCAGCAGGGCTCTTCTTATGTTCACTATTTTGTGATGCTTCAGCTAGTGTAGGGATGTCAAACATACGGCCCGCGGGCCTCTCTAGGGCTCCTACCTGGCCCATGAGCAACTGGGTCTCTCCTGCTTCCTTCCTCGTGGCTGCTTCATGGCTTGCTTTCACTCATCTTCCTCAATCACTGGGGGAGAGATACAAAGCCAAGCCTCCTTCCATCCATTGGCTGAGGTCTCCTTCCTCCTCTTCCTCATCCTTTATTCTTTGCTACAATTGTCTGAGATGGGATGGAAGGGGGGGGGAGCGAGCGAGCGAGAGAACAAAGTTTGAATTCAGTGGCATCTTTAAGACCAAGAAAGTTTTATTCAAGGTATAAGCTTTCATGTGCACGTACACTTCTTCAAAGAGAGGGAGGGAAGGGATTCTTCTGACAAGCACAACTTATATTGAGATCACCCTGCTCTGTTGTTTTCTTTGAGATCTGATCACACACACACACACACATGTTAAAAGAAAGAAAGGGGGCATAGGAAAGATATGCATTGGATAAAGAGGGAATTAAAAGGAATTTATTTTGGCTTCTTCTGAACAGATTTTTAAAGATTTGATTTCTCTGTGTCTATCTGGGATTTTATTTTCTTTCAAAAAGACCCTGATTAGGAATTACAACACTTGGATTGGATTCCATTGTTTAATGACTGGAAATAGATGGCTAAATATTTAAAAATACATTTAGGGTAACATATGTTCCAATTCAACATGTCTCCCTGTCTCTACTCCCACCTCACTGGCTGCCTTTCTTCACATTAACACTCGCCTGTTGCTTTTTTAAAATGTTTCATTATTATCACTAGCATGGAGTGGATTTTTCCCAGTCTGAAATCTACACATTATTTCACTTCAAGGGATTCTCTTCTCCATTTCTAACAGGTGAAAAAAGAAGAAGAAAGGAAGTCAACATCACAGCTTGCAATCTTTATTAGTGGAAAGGAACAAGAGTCAAGTAGCACCCTAATGACTAACAATATTTGTGTCAGGGTATGAGCTTTCCTGAGTCACTGAGTCACTTTTTCAGATACAGCTAGAATATGAGTCCATCTGTCCTTATATCTTGGCAAGTGGAGTGATTTCAGATGCCAAATGACAATAGCAGGTGTTGGTAATGAGACAGAAATGTAAGTCTCAATTTAATCCAAGAGGATGCATTGTCTTGAGCTTCATTATCAGTTGCAATTCAGTAGTCTCTCTTTCTGATCTCCCTTTGAAATTCCTTTGTAAGAGAATTGCTGCTCGTAGGTCAGTAACTGAATGTCCTGATAAAGCTGCTTAGGGGTTCAGGTTCTCACCTTCATCTGTCCTGTTTCCCTTTGTAGAACTGAACAAGTTCCTAAGAGGCTCAGAGCTGTCTTTTAAAATGATAATAGGGTGTGGGGACCTTCAGTGGATGATACTGTCCGTGAGGAGGAGAAAGAGCATGGAAAGGGGGAAAGAAAAGCCCGTCAGGAGGCCTCGGTGGCTGGACAGACGAATGCTTCTCTCTTAATAACAACAACAACATAATAATAAATAACAACAACAACAACAACAACAACAACAACAATCTTCTTTCAATTTATTAATCGCTCAATCCTGCAGAGCTTGCTGGCTCTGAGCGATTTACAGTTACTCATTCACGCGGGACTAACAATGATTTATGGGGGTAAGGGAGGACAACATATATATTTTTAATCACACACATTCACCGTCGGCGAGGGTTTGCTCAGCTGCAGGGTCAGGCGTATTCTGTTGGCATATTCACTTCAGCTTGGCTAGATGACATCAGCTTCTCCAGGTCTTGCAGCGCCGCACTGCCACCGCCTGGCCGGAACAGCCCATTACAGGCTTCTCGGAGTCTAAGAGAGATTTTTCCCCCTTAGGATTTCAATCTCGCGAGCTGAGCATTCCAGTCGCCGGGTAACACCTCCCCCACCAGGGTTTTTTTGGTGTGCCTGCCCACCCTCTCTAAGGAGTGGTACCCATTTTAAACATTTGCCGAAGCTTTTGAACCGCTGGGTGGACGGCGAGCTAGGGACAAGGCTAGTAGCTCACGCCAACACAGGGCTAGAACTGACAGCCGTACTGTTCAGCTCAGATGTTACTAACCAGAGGATAAATCCTCTGTGCCACCGCTCCCCTTCTCCATGCCTACTACCCCTCTGCATATCATACCTAGTCCAATCAAACCTGCTATTGTCATTCACTTGCTATTGCCATTCGGCATCTGAAATCACCTTTATAAAGTTTATACTTCTGGTACCTGGTGTTACATTTTATGGCACACATATTCTGGCCTGACAAAGTGACATTTATGTCAGATCTGGCCCTCATAACAAATGAGTTCGACACCTCTGGGCTAGTGTTAGTTAGTAAAAGTACAAAGGCAGACTCCTAGCTCTCAGAAATACCTTGTAGATGTTTGGGGTGGTCAGCTCTTGGGCTTCAAAATGGAAAACAGAAGCCCTACCAAGTGCCTGCTCAGAACAGGAGTGGTATGATGGATTCTTTTTTGCTGTCAAGTCACAGCTGATTTATGGTGACCCTGTAGGGTTTTCAAGGCAAGAGACATTTGGAGGTGGTTTGCCATTGCCTGCCCCCACATCAGCCCTGCTTAGCTTCTGAGATCTGATGAGATCAGGCTAGGCTGGGGCTATCCAGGTCAGGTCTATGCTGAAAGTAATGTGACTGGCCTAAAGTCATCCAGTAAGCTTCCATGGCATGAGTGGGAATTCAAACATGGATTTCCCAGATCCTAATCCAGCACTTTAAGCACTACACCACACTGGGTCTCATGATGGAATAGCATGTTAGAATTTGAAATATTTTTACTGGCATGATTATATATACAAAGTTAAGAACAAGAAATTTTCCACTGTCTGTGTTTCTTTTCTGGCCATTGTGTACAAAGTTTGGGTCTAGGTAAAGGTAAAGGTTCCCTTGCTCGAAAGCCAGTCGAATCCGACTCTAGGGTTGCGGTGCTCATCTCCATTTCAAAGCCGAAGAGTCAGCGCTGTCCGAAGACGTTTCCGTGGTCATGTGGCCGGCATGACTAAGCACCAAGGCACACGGAATGCTGTTACCTTCCCACCGAAGTGGTACCTATTTATCTACTTGCAATTTCTTGCTTTCGAACTGCTAGGTTGGCAGGAGCTGGAACTAGAGACGGGAGCTCACCCCATCTTGCGGCACCCTGGTCTTGAACTGCTGAACTACTGACCTTCCACAGCCTGCAGTTCAGCGTCTTCACCACTTGAGCCACCGCACCTTTAAGACCAAACTTTGTTCTGCTGCTTCACACCAACACAGCTACCCACCTGAATCTATTTTCTGGCCATTATTATTATTATTAATTTTATTTCATGATTATTAATGAAAACAATTTTGTTGAATAGAGGAGGGGGCCTGACCGGGATAACCGCAGCTTGGCCCGATCTTGTCAGATCTCAGAAGTCAAGCAGGACTGACGTGGAAGCAGGCAATGGCAAACAACCTCTGAACGTTTCTTACTTTGAGAATCCTATGGGGTTGCCATAAGTCAGCTGTGACTTGATGGCAAACCCTCCCCCCCAACAACAACAGAGGGAGGGTGTTAAAAAGTTATTCACCTCAGATGCCAAATAGGTTAGGTACGCCACTGTTGCCAGGTATTCTGCTGTGGTAAGGAGACCTTCTACTGGCAACCTGCTCTCCCTGCTACTTCTTGGAGTAGTGATGGGAGAAAAATAAACAAAAAAATGCTGTTGGGTTTATGGCATGACATCAATTCCAGGGGAAACCCACAAGTGATTACCACACCTGTCTAGGATTTTCTGTCTATGGTTTTTATCATGGAGTTTCAAGTGATTCCTAGAGAGGCATGACATCACTTCTGACGTTTCCCAGAAAAGATATCACACTGTTGCTGATGAAAGAGAAAGAGGTTTTGTGTCTCTCTACTGATACACATGTGCATAATTTAAATGGGTTTTTTTTGCATTAACATTTTATTGGGTGTACAAATATCCATATATTTTATACATATCTTTTAAAGACACTTCATTTCTTATATATTCTCCTCCTTCTAGGAGTCAAGCTAAGAATGACAGACATATAAATACTCTCCATCCTCTTTATCTTATTCCCTTTCCTTACCCGTTTGCCAAGCCACCGTACAACTTCCTGAAATACCTATTCTGATCATTACTACATTGTTTCCTAAAAGCTTTCAAAACTTCTTCTTTACATCTTCTAGAGACTTCCCTCTTTACTCTCTTATTTCCCCCCCTTAATCTGTCTTCTTTCATACCTATAACAGAAAGTTGGACAGGGTTGCCTCCGATCCTGGGGGCTGCAGAGGGGACCTCTACAGCAGGAGGATACCCTCCTCCCTCTTATCGGAGGACTTGGGGGGGCACCCTTCCCCTCCTAGCTATGCCGTTGGTTTTAACAATTCAGTTCCCATTATTAATTCACCTTATTCTTTATAATAATTCCCAGTTATCATATCTACTAGTTCTAATTTACTCTTACTGTTGATATAGTGTGATCATTATTGTTTTCATTCCGGCTATTATTGTTGTTGTTTTTGAAAAATAGGTTCCATGTTTAATTCCTGCAGACATAGGGAGAATATGAACAGCAAAATATCTCATCTAAGACTGAAATCTCTTCATCTCAGATCAGATACAGGTGGTGATGTGAAGGCCGGTGGGGGCGGAGGAATAAGGGAGGGGAAATCAGTTTTTCATGCCTAAAACGTATAGCATGAAAATTTGAACACTTCTTCAGTTGTTTCCAGAGGAAAAAATGGGGAAATTTTGGGAAGCAGAAATTAGTAAACAAAGGTTCCAGATTCTACCTTAAGGATAGAAGAGGATGCCAGGGCCAATCCTTCCAGGAACTTTGCATTCCAAATTCCCACTGCAACTTCAATACAGCAGCTTTTTGGAATCCCAACGTCCTCCAGAGGAAAGTGATATACACCATCTTTTTCTTCCTGCCAGATGTCTGGAAGCCAAATCAATCTTATCCTCCTCCAACAATTAGAGTCTAGTTATAGGATTGAAATTTCTTTTAGACAGTCAACAAAGTCACAGATCAAAAGCAAAATACCAATGCATCAAATACATATAATTTAATAAAAGTGTTCATATGAGTCCAAATAACCCAGTTAGTAGTCTGCCTCCTGCCCTCACCTCCACCTGGGCTAATTTTAGTTCAGGCACATGACAGCCAGGTGAATAATGAATTTCCAATTGTGTGGATAGAGCTATAATTATTGAATAATATGTATATGTATACATGAACATAAGTATTGAAAATGACAAGCAGTTAGGCTTAGCGAACAATAAACTAACATGTAAAAGCTACAACATCTGATATAATTTCTAATTTATTTACTCCATTGTTGATCTTATAACGGAGGAATTGAAGTCATAAGAGGAATTCAATAGTACAGTGGCTTACTGCATTAAATCAATGTAAGAAGGACATCTGAATTAATACACAGCTTCAGGCACTAGGATATTTTTGTCTGATTTGTACATCTGTGTTTTCACTATCAAACCATAGCAGAGAGCAGAATAGAACACAGGAAAAAAGGCCTTTCTTCATTCATTTGCATTTTTTCATTCTTTTCAATAACGCACTTGAAAATTTATCAATTTAATTGGTATTAAATGACTAAAAAAAGTCTGGTATCTAGATGGCCACCACCATAATGTAGAACAAATGACAGTTTAAGAGAAAAAATATTAGGTTTAGATGGTGAAATGTACATAAAATTATATTTCCATAATTTCTCTGTTTAATGTGCCCTGGAAATATTTTCCCTTCCAGGACACAGAACTTGGACAGGTGCTCATATTATTCATATACACTGAGCAGGTTTGGTGTAGAGAGCCAGTTTGCTGTAGTGGTTAGGAGTGTGGTTTGATTCCCCACTCCTCCACATGTAGCTGCTGGTGTGATCTTGGGTCAGTCATAAGTTCTTTCAGAGCTGTTCTCTCAAGGACAGTTCTTGGGAGAACTCTCTCAGCCCCACCTACCTCACAGGGTGTCTGTTGTGGGGAGGAGAAGGGAAAGGGATTGTAAACCGCTCTGAAACTCCTTTGGGTAGTGAAGGGCAGGATGTAAACCCAATCTTTTCTCTTCTTTTTCTTCTAAAACAATGCTTCCTTGTTGCGAAATTCTAGAAGGGAGCGTGTCAAGAAATATTTGAACAAGTTGAATAAGTCTGACTAAGCTGGGGGGGACTTGTCATTCACCCTGTGATTCTGAAGGAGGTAACTGGTAAAATCTCAGAATTTTAACCTATTATATTAGAGAATTCGTGGAGGGACTTGGTCCCTCAATACTAAAGAACAGTTAATAGAAACTAACAATAACAAAAGGAAAAACAAAAGCTGACAGAACATAGATTTGCTAGTTTGACTTACACACTTGGAAGGATTCTGGAAGAATCACTAATGTGTCAACATCTGGAGGAAACTGGAATAATAACTAAGCTAGCATGGTATTTATAAAGAACAAATCATGGCACACTAACCTTTTATCCTACTTCAACAATATAATTGATTTTGTAGGCAAAAGAAGGGTAGTTGATATATTTGGTAAATGTTTGGTTTTCTTGGCTATCTTATGAAAGTTTGCAAAACAGTAACTTGAGTACCATGAAGTTAGGGTTGCCAGCCTCCAGGTGGGGCCTGGGGATCTCCCACTTTTTACAACTGATCTCCAGCTGACAGATCAGCTCCCCTGGAGAAAATCAAGTAGGAAGAAACACAGTACAAGGTCACAACAGAAACAAAAACTACTGTGTAACAAAATAACACCACATCAGGTTCTTTGATGTGGTGTTATTTTGTTACACAGTAAATTTCGTTTCTGTTGTGCCCCTGGAGAAAATGGCTGCTTTGAAAGGTGGACTCTATGGCATTGTACCATGCTGAGGTCCCACCCCTCCCCAAACCCCGCCCTCTCTTGGATCCCCCCCAAAGTCTCCAGGTATTTCCCAACCCAGACCTGGCCACCCTGCAGGAAGTGGATTTTGGTTGGTTGAAAAACTTCATTAAAATTGTTATTCATGAATTAACATCAGATTGGAGAGAGGTAAATGAGGGGAGGGGTCAGGGAGACTAAAGTTAGAACACTTACCTGTTCAATATCTTCAGTAACTTCTCCCTCTTGTCTTAACTTGTCACAACTTTGTTTCTGCCTCCCTCTCCCTTGACACTTGACATACTTTATAAATGATACCTATAGTAATAATTATGTTCTAGGCTGGTGCAAAGGAGAATTCCTCATAGAACAGTAAGATAGGTAAGGTTTCATAAGCAGGACATTCTGTTTCATTCTCTAAAATTACCAGGAGATACCTGTTTGCCTCACAATTAACTCTAATTTTAAAGTTTATGCTAATACCATTGACTCATGTTCTCTTTTGGAATATCTGTCATCTTGTTTTTCATATATTCTGTCAAATTCATGAAGATTTTAAATAAGTTGGATAGTTATTAATAGAACAATGCTACTTAACTTCCAAGTTGTACAAGTGCATGGGATAGGATAACTATTAATAGTACAATCCTAATAGCACTTTATTGGGAATAAGCCCCATTGAATAGGCTGACTGGGATCTGAGTTGACCTGCTTAGGGTTGCAATGAGCAATAGATAGAGGTCTATTCATTGGGGCTTACTCATAAGTAGAGTTGCCAACTCCAGTTTGGGAAATTCCTGGATATTTGAGGGTGGAGCCTGGGGAGGACAGGGACCTTAGATGTGGATTCCACCCTCGAAGCAGCCATTTTCTCCAGGCCTCTGATCCCAGAGGCAGTGGTACTTTGAGCCTCCAGGGGGCACCAGACATTGTTGGCCACAAGCCTAAGTGAGGGCCTTGCAAGAAGGGAAATGGGTGTGTGTCTGGAGCCATGGGAGACCATCCTGGGTTATTTAAGCCCCAGAAACCTCTGGCCAAGGAGGAGTTGGTGGAGACTGGTTCTGTCTCTGCCAGACTGCCTCAGAGTGACCAGAGAGGGGATGAAGCATCCCAAGAGGAGGAGGAGGAGGAGGAACCAGGTGGCTTGAATGTCCTCCCTTCCTTATCTGAGACCTCAAAGAGGTGGAGAGGCCTGCGCCTTTGACTCCTCCTAGCATAGGAGACACATTGATTGACACAACAATAACTCTGGGGCTTGATTTGCGGGTTTACCACCAGATCCCCCACAACACTTACACTGGACTTCATTTGCCACATTGTTTCTCACTCACCCAATTTTTAGAGAAGCTCCTTGGAACTCTTCACAGTTGGCCTTCGTTTTCACCATCCTAAATGATTTTGTGTCATCTGGAAGCTTGGCCACTACACTGCTTGCCCACAGTTCCAGATAATTTATGAATTAATTAAATAGCATGGGTACAAATACTGATCCTTGTGGGACTCCACTGCTTAATTTCCTCCATTGTGAGAACTGTCTATTTATTCCTGCTCTTTGCTTCTGTCATTTAACCAGCTTTTAATTTGTGAGAGTCTTTGGTGAGGTACCTTGTTGAAAGTTTTTTGAAAGTCCAAGTATATAATGACTACCAGCTCACCTCTACATGCCTATTCACTTTCTCAAAGAGCTCCAAAAGGTTGATGAAACAGGCCTTCCCTTTGCAGATGCCATGCTGATTTTTTTCTCAGCAGGTTTTGTTCTTGTGTGTGTCTAATAATTCTGTCTTTGATTACAAGTTCTACTTATTTGCCTAGAACAGATGTTAGGCTAACTGGACTGTAATTCTCTGGTTCCCCTATGGACCCCTTTTTAAAAATCAGTGTAACATATGCTACTCTGTAGTCTTCTTGTACAGTGGCTGATTTTAGTGACATTTTACTAATAGTGGCTGTTTTAGAATGTTCCTGAATAGATTAATGGTTGGCCTTAGTTGAAATACTTCATGCAGTTCTGGTCACCATATCTCAAAAAGGACATCACAAAGCTGGAAATTTTGCAGAAGGCTACCTTTTTATATTGTGCTAGTACCATGGTTTTAAAAAAGCACTTTGGAAACAGAGACAACTCTCAGGACTGTTGGACCTTTCTGACAGGACCTCATTAATAACAAAAACATTGTTGGAACATAAATTGACTGTCTGTATTCCATGGTTTACTTAGGTTTTTTTTTTACAGTTTTTACAGTTAATTTTCCAGAGATCTTACGAACCCCACTTCTTCCTTTCAAACGCCTTCTTTGTCATCAGCCTGAAAAACAGAAGGGGTTATTTTCAACCCTGTATGATATTCTGGAAACACTCGATCTGGAAACCCCTTTACTCTACCAACTTAAATGGCAGAAGAACTGCTCTTCGATTGACTCTACTTTTACATGGGATTCCATATGTTCCTCAACAGAATTCAGTTCCTCTGTTTTGGCGGCGAGATACCAAACATTCAAAGTGATATCTCGGTATTTGCCACAAAAAGCCCTCACGCATGCTACTCCAGGACTGAGCCCAGCATGCTGGAAAAAATGTGGTTCTGAGGGTGATTACCTCCACTGTTGGTTTACCTGTCCAGTGCTCCAGCATTTTTGGCATACAGTGCTGAAGACAATCTATACAATTATTGTCATGGACGTAGATGAGGATGAGCTGACAGAGCCTGCAGAAAGCACAACTGGCCCCTCTGAAGCAGCAAAGGAGGATAGCTGGCAAGTGCCTGTAACAGCAGTCTTCACATCTGGCTCAGATAAGAAGGAAGAACTGCAAGCTGAAAGTCCTCCTGACTCACCCCCAGGTGTGACTCATTTAAGGGAGCGACTGCGGCAAAACTTAGCAACCAGGTGAAGATGGGCCAGGCTACAGGGGAGATGCTCAGCCAGCCCAGAGTTCTAACAGGAGCCTGGGTGGTCATGCAGCTGACTAATTGGTAACAGCATTTAACTCCACACTCTGGGCAGTACTCTTCGTGGAAGCAACGAGTCAGCTTTGTGCTGCTTGCATCCACTTCGGCTCGGCTCTTGTACCCAGACCTTTGGACCCCCTGGGTTTGGACTTCGTGGAAGCAACGAGTCAGCTTTGTGCGGCTTGGCTTTGGACTATGCTTCTGGTTAGTGATTTTGGACTTTGCACTTTGCACTGTCTTCTTGGCTCCGGACCTTGACCTGTTCTATACTCCCTTTGACTGGCACCCTAGCCCGTGACAATTACTGAGATCCGACTAAGTGATACCACCCAAACATCTACTCCTGGGATTACTTCTGAATGATGATTTACCAACATGGAAACTATTGATTATTGGTATTTTACTAGCTGCTGCAAAACTTGTAATCGCTTCTCAGTGGAAATCTCCTTCAGCCCCATCTGTTTTGGCTTGGCATTCCAGACTTTGGGGACAATATGTTTTAGTTAAATCAACTTTTAATTTAATTTTTTGCCTTCATCAGCAACAGTTTCCAAGTTTAAGAGAACCTGGTCCCCTATTTTAAATTATTTGGCAAATAACAGAGAAATTCTAGAAGAACTTTATATTTATTATATTTAATTTAAGGCCCCTTTTTTGTTTTGTTTTGTTTGTTTTACTGGTGTTGCTGTACCATTGTTTTAATTTTTGAATGTAATTATTTATTTTTTTAAAAGGACATCACAAAGCTGGAAAATTTACAGAAGGATACCTTTTTTATTGTGCTAGTACCATAGTTCCCTTTTGGTTCAAGTAGAAGAGAAGAAGGAGAGATTGGATTTGTACCCCGCCCTTCACTCGGAGTCTCAGAGTGGCTTACAAACTCCTTTCCCTTCCCCTCCCCACAACAGACACCCTGTGTGGTAGGTGGGGCTGAGAGAGCTCTTTTCAGAACTGTCTTTGAGAGAACAGCTCTGACCAGAACAATGGCTTGCCCAAGGTCATCCAGCAGCTGCAAGTGGGGAATCAAACCTGGTTCTCCCAGATTAGAGTCCACACACTTAACCACTACACCAAACTGTCTCTCTTGTACAGGCTACTTAACTGCTGCTTGCCATAACGTCCCGATGTAACAGTGACCAGTCAGGAAAATTTACCAATTGAATATGTTGTATTTGGGTGAGAGTCAAGCATATCCAAGGGCCAGTTTTTAATTTATTAATTTAATATTTATTAATTTAATATTTTACCTGTTTTATTTATTATTTTTTCATTTTATTTACTTCATTTATACCCCACTTTCTCCATAATGGGGGTGCAAAGTGGCTTATAACATTCTCTCCTTCTCCATTTTATCCTCACAACAACCCTGTGAAGTAGGTTAAGCTCAGAGTATATGACTGGCCCAAAATCACAGGAAGTCACCACCATTCGGACCTGAGCCCCCTACATTCTGATTTAACAACTACACCATGCTGTTGTACCAATGCCTATAGAGAAAAGTTTATCTTCCTTATTCCCTGAGTTACCATACACCAAAATCTATGTGAATAATTTTGAATTAGTGTATTTCTTAGCTCTTTCCATTACAGATCATAGTATCTTGATTTCTTAAGCAAAGTCTTAAGATTACATTATAAACAAGCTATTTGCACATAAGAAGCAGAGGTCTTTTCCCTTTAACTCTAATTTCCTTAATTCTATAGCCAATCATTTCTTATTCTTCCCATACCCTTTATCAAACCAGATCTGTCTCTCAAATCTTAGCTTTTAAGACAAGTCCATAGCAGTCACAAAAGGCTTCAATTGTTGGATTAAAGTCTCAAAAGCATTAATTACATTATGTAATTCCAATAAAATATTACCACTTAACATAATAAACTCAAGGGAATCTATAACTACAATTATTTTTCTTAGGCCTGTCCATTCCAGTTTTACCACCTATTGCCCAGTATCAAACACTCAATCTTATCTAACGGCTTAAAAAAGATTTGGGGGGGGCAGTTTTGTAAGTGATATTTCAAATGGCCCCTATCCACTACAGGAACAATTTTAAAAGTATCTTTTCAGTGGGACCTTTATTAGATGATAAAATATAGTCAATAATACTAGCATTTTTGCCCAGGGAAATTAAAGATAAAATAATTTTCTTGACCCCCTGCTAAACACAACAAAGAATTATGTTTTATTATTGTTTTGGGAAGTGGCACCTGTAAAATCCTCTCATTTACCACAGTTCATTATTGGAATATTAGCTATTACAGTAGCTAATACAGTCTTGAGCTCTTTCAACATAATACAGATATTAAAAATTAATTGACTATTATCTCTGCTGAAACAATCAGCTCCCTGATTTTTATCTTGGGACTTCTGTTTGCCATCACCATCAGGCTTGCTCATTTCCTGATTATCTGCTTCATCTTTTCCCTTAGCCACCACTTGCAATTCCTTTTCCTTTAATAATTCCCCTAAGTAAGGGGCTTTCCCTTGGTTCCCTTTCTCTTGGTTTTGATTCCACCAATTGAAAATTCCCTGTGTTAAAGTATGCTTCAGTAATCATCATTTCCTTTGGTTCCTACATTGTTTATAAGAGAGTCATCAGATGATAACAGTAAATTCAGCTGTATCTGACGAAGTGAGTTCTGACTCACGAAAGCTCATACCCTGCCAACTAAGCAGAGTTAGCCCTGATCAGTATTTGGATGGGAGACCACTAAGGAATACGCAGAGGCAGGCAATGGCAAACCACCTGTGAATGTCTCTTGCCTTAAAAACCCTATGGCATCGCCATAAATCAGCTGTGACTTGATGGCCAAAAAAAAGTCCCATAGAGTTCCATGGAGCTTGCTTCCTATTAAGTTGTATTTAGAATTGCTGCCTTAGACATGTAATTCCTCCTCTACAGTAAGTATTGGGACACTCAGAATTTTTCACTACACAAATTGCTTTTTGCATGGAGTACCTTGGAAAGTTCTACAGTTCTACATCAATGTAAGACTCTGCAAAAGAAATCAGTGTGCTGCCAGTTTTTGAATCAGTGACAGATTAATACACCCAGTCCTTGACCAAAAAGATTTTCACTTTTTTAATTGGGAAAGAGAATCGTTGATACTCCTGCATAGCTGTAGCTATATTTCTTCAGGATAATTTTGTGGCTGAGTTATTAGGGCAATATGTGAATCTAGACAGGGAATCAGTATGTTTGAGTCTGCTTCAGTCCTCTTGTGGTTGTTCTCAACAACTCCTAATGGAGTAGGAGTAACTGATTTAAATTCCTGTCAAGTTTGTAACATGCTATTGAGCAACAAAATAGGCAGGGTTCAGGGCAGCTGTTCTTAAACCATGATCATCTGGTCCCTCAGTTGGTATCAGCTAATTTGAGTATATTAATCCTGATCTTTATTCTTGCAGCTGTTGATCAGGTGCTCACAATATGTCTAATATAATCCAGGCAATATAAAAGTCCTTTGTACTATACATATTGTTTACAAAATGAAAATTCAGAGCAAGTTTTGTATCTGACTTTATTTATGATAAGGAAGAGCTGTATGGTAGCCATTCTCTATGAAACATATGCAAGATTTTAATATTGGTAGAAATGTAAATAAAAATAATTCATTTTCCACTGGGAAAAATCATATCGGAGACTTGATCTGTAGTGAGAAAAATTGGAGCAATGGGAATTGCTAGGATTCGTCTAACTTTACAGTTTATATAGTTATTGCTAAATGTATGGTTCATAATAACTCTTGTGAAGTCTCTTTATGAGGAAGAGAAATACATACACAGCTGTTAGCAATGTCTCAGCAGATACAGTTAAGTGCAGCCAAGGATTTTTAGTTTTGACTCAGAATACTTTTGTGGGAGGAACTGAAAATATAGAAGCATGTTGTGGGTGTAAACAAAAAAGGTCCTATTTATCACAGAATATTTGCATAATAGTTACATTTCAAAGCTAAATAATGAACACAGAAGTGAAAGGTTTCACACCATGGAATTCAATGCTAAAATATTTCAGGATTCCATGTTGTGGGAGGCCATTAAACATTGCAAGATAAAGAACAGTTGGCTTCACACCCACCTAGTAGATTTTTAAGAAATCCAATATCTTCTTAAATCTTTCCAAAATGGTACCAACTGCCAATGGCTGCAACCCTTCTCAGCAGCTGTGTCCCAAAAATACTGTTCTTGAAAGGGTTCTATAAGTCTGTTCCAAGGCTGGCAGTTTCTCATGATAAACTAGTTTAGTCTCCTGGGCATTTAGCATGGTTTAAACTGGGGAAATTATTTATTTATTTATTCAATTTATCCCCGCACTCCCCGCCAAAGCAGGCTCAGGGCGGCTTACATAAAAATTAAGACAGATAAAAACAGTGCATATATAAAACCAGTCATAAAGTGCTAGTGTACAATATTATATGATGATGGCTAATGAAAGTTTTAGACAGGGGTCTTTTTGTAGAAAAAGAGCTGCAGGAGCTCATTAGCATATGGTATGCTAATGAGCTATTAGGTTATTAGCAAAATAGCTCATTAGCATTTGCAACGCCCCCTGACATCACTGGAAGTGATGTCAGAAGGGAAGCAAAAGGGGGGGGAAGGCATCTTCAAAAGCCTCCCCTTCCCTTCCCTGGGGGG
>NW_015172559.1:171846-173938 GCF_001447785.1 Gekko japonicus | reverse complement strand
GGGAGGCGGTGATGATGACGACGGACCTCGTCTTCGCTCCCTGGGGCTCGTGCCGAAGTGCAGTGGCCCCAAGGAGCGAAGACGAGGCCTGTCGCTGCCTGCCTGGGGCTCGTGCCAGAGCGCAGCTGCCCCAGGCAGTGAAGAGGAGGCTCGGGGGACCCCGAAACATAGTGCTCTCTCGCGGGCTCGAGGGACCCGGGGATGAACTCTCCCGGCCTTCCCCGAGCCGCAGCGCTCCTGCGTGGCCTCGGGGGACCCGGGAGCAGGCCTCGGGGGACCTGGGGGCAGGCCTCAGGGGACCCAGGGGCGGGGCTTGCCGCCACACGGGCTGCTGGGGCGGCACTCCGGAGGGCTCCGGGTCGAAAAGACCCCTGGTTTTAGACAATAATTGGAACTGGAAAATAGTTTTGTGACTTTTATAATTAAATGAAAACAAAATTAAATTTCTCTTCAAAGTCATATGAGGTGAATTTGGTTACCTCAAAGTGAAAATGATGAATTTTAAGCAGGCATAGTTGAATATCAAAGCTCCTTAAAATGTGTTCCACCACATGCTACAGAAATTGGAGAAATGCAAACATTTCATTGGACTTTGTAGAACTACTCATGCAATAATTCAGCTGTCAAACAAGTTGGATATGAACAGAATTGTCTTCGGTCTTTGCTTGGATCCATTCAAAATGGAGGAAGTCCATGCTTAGTCACTGCATCTGAAATGGTTTCATGTCACAGAATGCTGTATTAAAAATGCATCCAGACTACATTTGCTTAATGCTTCAAACTTTGTAAGCATTACAACTCTGTATCAATGCTTAGAGTTGGGCACTATAAGTGTTTTATCTTTTCATCACAACTGTCAAATATTTTGCCATCTTGGGTCCTTTGGGGGACAGATGAAACAAAAATGTTTTAAATAAATAAATAAAATTTCTTGATCTAATTACTTCCTTGAGGAGATAGTAGAACAAAATGGACTCATTCAGCGGTGTACTAGTATAGTTACAATAGAAAGCATCTGAATAAATCCAATCTGGGTTTTTTTGTGTGGAATTAGAGGCACATTGCTAATACTAGCTTACTGGACTGGGTTACTCAACTATAGTTATACCTAATAGGAGTTTTTGTGATATGCCTACAAGAAAACAAGTTGTCATATAACCAAGAAATAAAAAGACAATTTTAACAGTTCCTATATGCTTGAATACAGGCAACGTCATGGAAATGTCTTGGCCTCTATGCCATGTTGTTGGTCGTCCAGAGGAACTGGTTGGCCACTGTGTGAGACAGGATGCTAGACTAGATGGACCATTGGTTTGATCCAGCAGGGCTTTTCATATGTTCTTATAAATATTTTCCATGTAACCCAGGGGTCTCCAGTGTGGCACTTATGGGTGCCATGGTGCTTGCTTACACCTTTCCTGGTGCCCACTGAGTGTTTTTAGAAAGTGATAGGGCTAGGTGGGACTTTTGGCTAGCACGGTTTATGCTCGGCCACAGCTGATTGGCTGTGCAGATTTTAAAACACACTGCCTTGGCAGTAGCTGCCACCGCACCACAATGATCTTTACCATATGACTGATGGTAAGCTATATGTATGCAAAAAAATATTTTCAAAAATATGTTTGTTTTAGAAAGCATTCTGTTAAACAGCTCCTGGCTGAAAGGTTGAAGGGTTACTATTAAGCATGGCCTCATTCCCTGACATATTATGGTTGGCTCCACCTATTGTGGCAGCCGTTTTGTGATTGTGCCCACCAACCTATGTGAAAATTCCAAAGATGCCTGTAGGCTCAAAAAACTTGGGGACCTCTGGTCTAGACTTTAAGAACATGCATTCCATTAAGTAGGGCACTTGGTGTGCTAAATGTTATTCTAAGGAGATCTTCTTCTCCACATTATACTTTACTAGGGAGCAAAGCTTGTTGTGGACGGAGACAACGGGCGCCTAGACAGGTAGGGTGGGTGAGTGAGTGGGTGGGTGAAGGAAGGAAGGGGGGAGGGAGGGAGAAAGCTTCCTCCGTCTGTACGGGCGGGTTGGCGAAGGGGGCGGGGGGGGGAGGGAGGGAGAAAGGAAGGAAGGAAGGAAGGAAGA
>NW_015172559.1:167880-171019 GCF_001447785.1 Gekko japonicus | reverse complement strand
GAAAAACAGGCGTGCGATAAAGGGGGGATCCAGCCTCGGCGAGCGGTGATGAGCTGCCGCCGCCATTCCATCCAGCCCTGGTGAGTTGGGCGGGGGGGAGTGTTCTGAGGTGGGACTTAGGGGAGACGGCCAATGGAAGCTGGGAAAGCTTCTGACGGACAGTTCAACCGTTGAAACACTGTTGGTGCGCATTTTCTCTCCGCTGTGTGACTCTGCGTCTTATTCAATTATATATAAGGAAGAGATTCCCCAGAATCAGTTTAGTTTATCAATTATATTTGGAAATATAATGTCAAGAACAAATTGTTAATGAACTTTATTTTGGTTATAGTGGGTGAGGGCCTATAGAATTGATTATTGTGTCTTACTGTAAACTTGGCATGCTGTGTTATGTTGCTGGATACAATGTTTTGTTTTGATCAGTGATTCTTTTAGGAACTTGCTATGAATGTTCTAGGTCACCTAGATATATACTTAATTTAGTTCTCTTTTTCTTTTCTCTGTATGCATTTTCAGGTAGAGATAGAGAAGCTGGACTATCATCACTATTTACCACTGTTTTTCGATGGTCTGTGTGAGATGCAGTTTCCCTATGAGTTCTTTGCTCGGCAAGGTATCCATGATATGCTAGAACATGGGGGGAACAAGATTCTTCCTGTCATTCCTCAGCTCATTATTCCAATAAAAAGTAAGTGTGCATGTGAGCGAAAGAGCTAACTTTTGTTCAAGTTACATTATTTAGTTCTTGACAAGTTGCTAATTAAGCACTACAACTTGACAGGCTTTGTATTTCCAGAAGATGATGGTAAATCTGAGTAAGTTGTGAGCTAGAGACCTAAAGGCTTTTGCCTTCAATCATATAATTTGTGCCCTACTTCCATAGAACTGCACTGTCTGCCTTGTCTTTTTCTCATTAGAATGTCATTCTTAGTACTTAGAAATTAAATTGTTTTTTTAAAAAACTCATCCAACTACCACATGAAAAATCACAGTGAAGAAGAAAGCAACAAAAGAAGCCTCAACGATTTTAAAGGACTTTTAACTTTGTGTTGTTGTTGTTATTATTGTTATTAAGCATCCCAGTGGTGTTTCTTCCCAATCTTACATTGTAATCCCCCTGTATAGATCCATGGTGCATCCTCTGTATACTGTGTACCATTCTGGTCACTGTTATTTCAAAAAGGACATTGCAGAGCTGGGAAAAGTACAGAGGAGGGCAACCAAGATGATTAGGGAGGTAGAGCACCTCCCCTATGAGGAAAGGATGAAGAGTCTGGGACTTTTCAGTTTAGAAAAGAGATGACTGAGGGGAGACATGATAGAAGTTCATAAAATTATGCATGGAGTGGAGAGAGTTGACAAAGAGAATTTTTTCTCCCTCTCCTGAAATACCAGAACTTGAGGGCTTCTGTCCGGTCCCCCACAGCTAAAAGTCCAATACACGTTTATACAAAGTAGTATTTTATTAAAGCCATGATAGAGCAGGAACAAGTTCACTGTCCAGAATACCTGGGTCAGGGTGGG
This sequence comes from Gekko japonicus, assembly GCF_001447785.1. Lineage (NCBI taxonomy): Eukaryota > Metazoa > Chordata > Lepidosauria > Squamata > Gekkonidae > Gekko > Gekko japonicus. The sequence goes on along the minus strand of NW_015172559.1, from coordinate 169,495 downwards.
CAAGGGATAATGTAATACATTCAAACAGGACATTAACCAATAATCTAGGTTCCCGCCGAGCGGGCAGATCCTGGGTTTGCGCTCAAAAAGCCTGAGAACCAACGTTCCCTAAAACATAAACAATTACAGCTTCACACGGTTGCAGTTCATTATACTTCAAGCTAAGCAGCTCCTCCTCACACCTGTTAACCTTGCTGATAAGCATTGCCTAGCGTTTACAGACAGGAATGCATGACACAAGGCAATATCCAGGGAAGACAAGGGCATGCGCAGATGCCCGGCGGGTCGGGGGGGTTAACTACTGTTACACAGTCTTCTATGGCAGCTAGTTGACAGCTTCCAATGAAGCTGATGGGCAGTAGGTTCAAGATGGACAAAAGGAAATACTCCTAGGCACAGAGTGATTAAAATGTGGAATTTGCTGCCAGAGGGTGTAGTGATGGCCACAGGAATACACAGCTATAAAAGGGGATTAGATAGATTCATAGTGGATAAGTCTATCAATGGCCTTAGCCATTGAGGGGAACCTCCACATTCAGAGGCACTAGTCCTCTGAATCCCAGAGCGAGGAGGCAATGTCAGGGGAAGGCCTCAGCCTCTATGCCCTATTGTTGGCCATCCAGGGTATCTGGTTGGCCACTATGTGGGACAGAATGCTGGACTAGATGGACTACTGATCTGATACAGCGGGCTGTTCTTATGTTTTTGTATCTTCTATCATTAGCATTTTTTGTTTAGGCTACTGATTTGTTATGTAACCAGGTTTTATTAATCTGCTCCCATATGAACTAAAATCTGGACTTAGATATCGGATGGTTTAAAGTAACATATTTTGTATGTGTGTGAACTCATTCATTCTTGTTTCTTCTGTGCTCCAAGCATATTAATCTTTCATCAGTGTTTGAAAAACTTTGCTTATAGATTTCACCCAAGAATCTATTCAAAATGTTAAGAGAGAAGCCCCTTTTTTCAAAATTCACTTTGCCTATTCAAGTTTCTTTCATATATAAAAATAGTATACGTTCTTACTAAGAGGCTGAAGCTGGTGCTTATCTGAGTATTTCCTTTGTGCCTCCAATTCTTTCTTTAATTTTTCACTGAGACTCAAAGTGGATACTTTCCCTTTTCTAACCAGGACTGAAGGTGCGATGGTTCGTACAATGGCTGAGTCTCCCCTTAATGCCTCCTTAAACTTCCATACAGAAACTGATAATTTATTTGGTGTAAAACCAAGGCTGGTATGAAAAAACAGATCTGCATCCCTCAAATAACTTCTGAACCACTTCTAATCTCTCTCTCTCTCTCTCTCTCTCTCTCTCTCTCTCTCTCTCTCTCTCTCTCTCTATTAGTCCCCTTACCGTAAAATCAACGCCCTGGCCAAACCACTGGACTTAGAAACACCAAATCTGGGGAGAGAACTCCTACTGTGGCGTAGGTGCTTGCTAAGAAGGGATTTTTAGAAATTCAACCCCTAAGTGGGTCAAAAGGAGGGAAATGTTTTTTTCTGTGGCCCAAACATATTAATCGTTCATCAGTGTTTGATGAAAACATCCCCCCATTGATTCCTATGCGGCTGCCAGGCAGCTGCCTCTCTGCACCCCCCACTCTCTGATTA
>NW_015172559.1:167520-167723 GCF_001447785.1 Gekko japonicus | reverse complement strand
CAGTGATTCAGCAAGTGATTCAGCTTTATTGGAAGTAACGAGCAAGCACTAACCCAGTAAGAAACCAGAACCGAAAACAGTGGGAGCTTATGCTCCTTTTAAACATAACCGGGCTAATGTAGCCACGCCTATTTACAAATAACAACCAATGAGATTGCTAGGATAAAGACAAATGGGAGTCTTTCCCTCCTAGGGAATGGTAT
>NW_015172559.1:166292-166473 GCF_001447785.1 Gekko japonicus | reverse complement strand
GGGGGAGACTTGGGCACCGGAGCTGGTGGCGCCTCCGCCGGATCGGCTGCTGTGCTCTGCTCGCTTTCTTCCGGGTCCGAAGTGTGGATGTCCGCAGGGCTGCCTACCTGCTCTAACATCCCACCTTTGTCGCCAATTGTTAGATCGCGCTAACAAAGGACTCGTACAGTGATTCAGCAAG
>NW_015172559.1:156116-165893 GCF_001447785.1 Gekko japonicus | reverse complement strand
GCCCCCCTCCACAGTGACTTCTAATACTCCTCCCCCCTCCCCCTCCTACACTGGACAGGCAGTACAGCCGCCAGGGAGGGTTGCTCAGCAGGATTGCCTTAGCACTGCTGCTGGCCCAGCCTCCCCAATGCTTTTAAATACAATCCCCCCCAAAACCAGACAGGCCGGTGTCTGTCAGGTGTAGGAGCAGGGCCAGGGTATGAATTTTATGAGGAGATAGTAAAGGACACTTCTAGAAGCCTTTTCGATGCATGCCTCCCTCATGAACCTGAAGAAATGTCTACCACATCACCACTCCCTCACACCAACTCCCCCTCACACCTCTCACCTCTTACTGCCCCCAAGAAAGCTCCTGGCAAACGTCGAGCCAGATACACCAATGCTACAAGGAGGAGGCAACTTAGGAATGTGGCAAAGACATTTGCACATAGTACTCCTGCACTGCACGGAGCTGCACGGGCCAAGTACCAGCAAGATCACCCTGAGGTGCTCAGAACAACACAGTCTCCATATAAGCAAAACAATCCAGGAACACAAGTAGAGAGGCCATCACTTTTGTGGAAGGTCGCAGGAGTGGACTTAACAGACGACTGCTTCTTAAATGGACAGTTCTAGGTGGCCTGCTCCAGAGTGAGCTCATCAAGCAGCCTGGTGATCCTAGCACCTGAGGGCAGAACCACCAATGTGGTCTAGAGAGAGGTCCTTCAGTAGAGGGGGGGAAAGTACGAAAGTACGTATGTCTCACTTGTCACATTTCAAATTTCACATCATCAGTATTATAACTGGATTTACGGAACTTAAATACCATAGCGAAGCACAGGTAGCAGGCTAGTTAGCTATAAGCAGGCTTTCATTGGAAGGTTTGGGTTGAGAACTTGTTAGAAGGGACTAGAATGGAGCTAGAATTTCCCCCAAAATGGATTAAAGAGAAACAAGAAAGGAATAACAAAGAATAGTTCAGCATTTGCAGTTAAAACTTGATAAGACAATTCAAGTACACCCAAATGTGTTTTTGGCTTAATGTAATTGCCTTTCATCATTCCACATTTTGTATGACATTACTGTCTGCCTGGCCTTTCCAAATGCATTATAAAAGTATTTTTAGAACTCAGGAAAACAACAGTAGAGCAGGGAAGAAATTCAGGAAAAAATGGATGCCCTGGAGGGACTGATGTATCAAGAAAGGTTAAAATTTATAGATTACAGAGTGCAAATGTTAACAGTTTGTAAATATAGTATCCTGGGAGGTGGAGAGTCTACTTTATCTTAAGTGTTTAAATCAGGACTAGGTGCCTTCTTAAAAGACTCTAGATTGAGGTGGGAATTACTTAAAATCCAACTGTCTGTGCTTTTGACAATCAAGACCACCTCAACTATTTTGTTATCCTTGGTAGAAATTTAATATTGCTGCTCGTCTTCTTATCTTCTTATCTGTGTATTTATATGTGTGTGTGTGTGTGTGTGTGTGTGTGTGTGTGTGTGTGTGTGTGTGAGAGAGAGAGAGAGAGAGAGAGAGAGAGAGAGAAGATGGTTGTTGTTGTTGTTGTTGTTGTTGTTTTTGCCCCTCAAGGTTTCCCCCCTCTGATTCCAGCCTTTTTCTCCTTGCTTCATACACTGGAATTAGAGTTTCCAGCTCCAGGTTGGGAAATACCTGGAGATTTGGGGGGTGGAGCCTGAGGAGGGCAGGGTTTAGGGAAGAGAGAGACTTCAGTGGGTATAATGCTGTAGAGTCCATCTTCTAAAGTGGCCATTTTCTCCAGGTGAACTGATCTCTGTCACCTGGATATCAGTTGTAATAGCAGGAGATCTCCAGCCACCACCTGGAGACTTACAACCCTAACTGGAATGGAGATAAATGTCCATTGTGATATATGAACAGGACTGCAACTAGCAATTTTCTCCATTCATCTGTAAGAAAGGGAAAAGGGCTTCCAAAAGAACAATGTAGAGATGACTGCCAACTCAGGTCCTCAAGGCTGCCCAAGATTGCCCATTGAGTTGAGTCAGTCCTGCACACAAGGGATGCACAATTGTTATGCAGTTATTGTATGTGTGTGGTCTGTTATCTTTCTTCCACATTGCACTTTTCATGCAGTATTATGGCATAGTCCAGGCTCTCACGATGGAATATTATGCTACAGTTTTTGCTACTCCCCTCCCACCTTAAGTGGAATTCTTAATAATGCAATTGTTAGTCCCATGTGGAATGTGTTTACACAAGTGTTATAAATACCTGTTTGACACAGTGCATGTGACATCAGGAGTCAAAAGTAACCCACCATTTCCTCCCCTAATTTTGCCAGAAAGTGTAGGAATATTTTTTGCCATTTTGAAGGGGCAACATGGAATCATAGAGTTTGGTCATCTGGTCCAACCCCCTGCACAAGGCAGGAAATTCACAAATACCTCCCCCTGTACACAAATACCTCCCCTACATCTGTGTAGGAGCTGAGAATGAGAGGGATGTCAGAAGTTTCAGAGGTTCCTATGTCTTTAATTTGACAAGACCTTGAGCTATAACGAGGCTCATTATATGTACAGAAGTGACTAAAAGTAGATGCCACAAGAAGTGACACTCTGAGCTGTAGTATATCCCTGGACAATTTATGATCTACTAAAACAAAGTGGTGATCAGCATTTCCCTGGGGGTGTAAGAAGGGCCACAAGAACTAAGTACTGATGCAACCCCTCCTGCCCTCACTCTCATGATCTGCCCATGTTCACAGAATCAGCATTGATGTCAGATGGTCATCTAACCTCTGTTTGAAAACCTCCAATGTTTATATTAATACAGTTATTCTTGTTTCACTTAAGTACTTCTCTTTCCGAAAGATGTCTTTCCAGGAGATTGTCATTACACTTAGTAGCTTCCTAATAAGCATTTCTCTTTCAGTAAAAGTTTTGTAGTTTTTTTTTAACTGCCCCCCCAAAGGGGCAGGATTTTATTACATTTTCCACATAACATACACAAACAATCATAACATATACATACATATACATACATACTAACATACAAACAAATACATGGAGGTTATTCTTAATTCTACCAATATTTATACTAATACCTATTCTGCCTTAATAACAATTTCTCATGAACTGTGTAAGCAACTTTTCTGTCTCTATCATCCTAACAGCCTATATATTTCATTTAGTAATCTATTGGTCTGTCTCTTGCAAGCTTGCCTACATATGTTTGTCATACCAGTTATAAAACCGTGACCAAGTATTCTCAAATGTGGAATCTGTTGCGCCTTTTGTCAATAAAGTCAATTTGTTCAATTCCGCAGCCTTCAAGATTTTGTTTACAAGTTCTCGTTTTGTTGGTATCCAGTAATTTCCAATATTTTGCATAGAGAATTCTTGCAGCCGTAGTTAAAAAAACAATCTGGTTTACTGCTCTGGTATTAAAACAGTCTCTTCATCTGTCCACATGTAGGCTTAAGGTTATAGGTGTTGGGAAAATTGGCAAAATAGTTAAATATTCGGAGATTGCAATGGATCTTTGCTTCACTGGAGAGGAGGCATTTTCTTCTATATACAAATCTTTATTTCTAAGGGAAGGGTTCTCGGGAAATCTACAAAACAACCAAGACACCTAAGACTACATCTTTACGCTTTGACCACACGGTCTACAACAATGGAGATTCTTCTTGACTCCTAGAAGGAAATCACCTGAATAGATTAACCAATGATTGTTGTTGGTAAGTAGGCTTCAGTTTCCCGGGCTTTCTCTCCATTTGCTCTGTGCCAGGTTCCCTTCCAGATCAATCTAAACAATAGCACATGAGGTAAACACATTTAACCCTATAATGACTGAATTTTAGACCTTGCAACACACATATTTCCAACAATAGGGTCCACCAGACTGTGCTTATTTCTTCTTGTATCAGGTCTCACCAAGGTCTTACTGTAAATATCTTTCATGTATATTTGATCCTGCCCTTGCTTCCAGGAGGCTCCTAGTTCTCCCTTCCGTTATGCTATCCTCACAACTCTTGTGAGATGGATTAGGTTGAAAGTGACTGGTTGGCAATTGCTCAGTGAGATCCACGGCTGAGAAGGGACTTGAACCTAGTTCCTGGTCTGACATTTCGTCTGCTATACCATAATATTGGGAATTTTGGGAATTCTATTTTCTTCTCTCATGAAGATTCTGAAAATCAACAGGCTATAACTGGCAAGTAGGGCTGCCAAGGGGGGGCGGGGGGCAGGTAAAGCCCCGCTTTGGAGGCCCGATTTCCACCACCGCGGAATCGGGCCCCAGGGGGAACTCTGCCCCCCCGAAGTGCAGCACTCTATGGTTTTCCCTCCGACGATCGGGGCCACGCCCTCAACGTGATCGATGTTGTGCATCACTTCCATGGGAAAAGGAGGAAAGGAGAGCAGTGTAGTCCTGCTTCGATGCATTGTCCACCTCAATGTGTATACAACATGCTACAGTTCCTTTCTTTTCCCAGGTTATATTCAGAGGGTTTAGAATAGTTTTTGCCTTGGTTAGAGGAGATGCAGCGAACATTTGGGCTATGAGGCCCAGTGAACTGATGTGAAAAGGGTGACGTATGTCTGAAGGGCTACAAAATGGCCGCCAGCCACCTCATCACTTGGCCATTGGAGCAGCAACCGAACCAGAGACTCTGACACTGGATTAAGCAGGAAAAAAGTCAGAGAAACTGAAGAGTGTGAGGGGAATATCATACTTCCCCCCCCCCCCCCCTCCCGGTCTTCTTCCTGAGAAATGTATCTTTTAATTTGAAGCCTGGACAAAAGTGTAAGACAGACGTGTAAATGGATTACCAGCCATGCTTTATTAGCTCTCCTTAATTCACCTCACAGGGGCTGAAGGAAAAGTTATTAGGAAATATATGGGCAGTAATAAGCTAATTATAAATCTGACAGATGGGAGGTTTTGAAGAGAGGGTAGTTTTGTGTGTGAGATAGAACTATAATTGTGCGTTAAAGATTATGAATTAATATTGATTTAATAAAGCTGCAGCGATTTATTTCTGTGGCAGGAGACAGTTATTTATTTTCAAGGGTGTTTTATCCTGCAGGCGGGGGGGGAACGGTCTTGGCTTCTTCAGTCGTTCAGGTGTTGCAGGTTCTGTGGGCCGAAATTAAGAACCACGTCATGCTTTGAGCCGCATCTGCCTAAAAATGCTAATGCCAGTTTGGTGTAGTGGTTAAGTGCGCGGACTCTAATCTGGGAGAACCGGGTTTGATTCCCCACTCCTCCACTTGCACCTGCCGATGTGACCTTGGGTCAGTCACAAGCTCTGGCGCAGCTGTCCTTGAAAAAGAGCAGTTTGTGTCAGAGTTCTCTCAGCCCCACCTACCTCACAGGGTGTCTGTTGTGGGGAGGGAAAGGGAAAGGAGTTTGTAAGCCGCTCTGAGACTCCAAGTGAAGGGCGGGGTATAAATCCAATCTCTTCTTCTTCTTCTTCTTAATTCAGGAACATGAAAGATGATTTCAGTGTACACTGAAAAGTGTACATATCACAGACGTGTGTCTTACAGGTACACTTGTGAAGCAGACGTGATTGGCTGCCGCTAATATAAATCGAAGGTTAAAAAAATAAAACTGTACACTTGGGTTTGCCTGTGTGAAATGTGTGACGTGATGTGTGCAATGACTACCCTATTGTGTTTTCCACAACAGTCACACAGGTTGCATTCAGACACCATTAGGGTTGCCTGCCAGTCCACAGGAGCTTGGGGAGGGTGGTATGTATACAGGTTGCATCGCAATGTTCCCTCTAAGCTGAGTTCAGGAACATGAAAGATGATTTCAGTGTACACTGAAAAGTGTACATATCACAGACGTGTGTCTTACAGGTACACTTGTGAAGCAGACGTGATTGGCTGCCGCTAAAACTAATTTATGCAGTAGTAGCCAAATCGCTCACTCACAGCTTTAATGCCAGCAGCTCACCAAGTAGAACTTTGGCTCACAGGACTCCACAGCTTAGAGGGAGCGTTGGCTGCATGTATACGTTTCCCTAATTTTCATCCCCCATAACCTGAAAGCTATAAGGCATAGTCTAGGAAATTTGTATTCACACAAGTGACTTCGGCACGTAAGATAAACCAGTACAGCAATTTTAATCAAAATCTGAGATGTGGTGGTTAATTAAAAATAATAATAATGTGGTGATCTGCCGTGGAATAACCCCATTGAAGAAGATAACAGCAGTTAACCAGACCTCCTTGCTGGCGGGAAGGGGCTCGCCTTATGGCTCATTTTCAAGGGTTCCGCGCAATGCTCCCTCTAAGCCGTGGAGTCTTGTGAGCAAAAATTCTACTTTGTGACCGACTGGCATTAAAGTTGTGAGCGAGCGATTCGGCTACTGCATAAATTAGTTTGCTCTGGAGCCCTCCTTCCTGAGCTAAGACAAAAATCTATGAGCTGGAGGCTAAAAAACTGTGAGCTAGCTCACACTAACTCAGCTTAGAGGGAACACTGGCTCCACCCCCAGCACCCTGTTCTCTGCCATTTCAGCTTTGAGATCCAAGCAAGGGCAACAAGCCCCTTTGGACCTTGTTGGATGTTGCCCTATTGTTTCCGGCTGCAAAGGAGCCCCCATAACAGTGCAAGCTTCAGGGCCCCCAAAATGTAGATCCGCCCCTGATAGAAATGCTAAACTTACATAATAGAATGATGGTCACATCTCTCACCAGGTTTTGGGCATTACAGGATCGCCTCCCCCCTGGTAGGTTCTTTGACCATCTGTTCCATGGCACAGTAATTGACTGTATCTTGAGACCCAGTCTTTTTCTCCTGACTTTAAAACATATTTACCCAATCAATGTGTCGGTACTTAAAATCAACTATTATGACACAGTTATTTTGTTTAGCTGTTTTGTTTACCGGTAATTCTTTTGCTGTTTTTAAATCATCTTCTAACCTTTGCCCTGGTGGCTGATGACAAGATCCCAAAGTTAAGCCTTCTTTTGGGCCCACTATTTCCACCCACAGTGGTTCTAAATTTTAGTGGACTGCTCTGACATACAAAGCCACTCCACCTCCGACCCTAATTTATATCCAGGAATCACTGTATCCCACTGATTATTCTCATCCCATCAAGTTTCTGATGTCTGGAGATCAGCTGTAATACTGGGAGATCTCCAGGCCCTAATTGGAAGTTGGCAACCCTAGATACCACAATAAACCATGGTTTGAACATCCCCACTTACCCGTGATGTTTAAATGAAGACAGTCCAACACCAAGCAGAATTTAAAACTCAGACTCACACCTGGTTTAGTAACTACCAGTGGGACTAACTGAAGTTTGTTGTGATAACCTGAATTCACAAACTTTAGTTTGTTGGGTAGCCCTAACTGGCTGTAGAAATAACAGTATGAGAGGATGGCCTCCCTGTGAGAAGGTAAATACAAGAGGCAGACAAAACTAATGTATGCACAGAAACGGATTTGTTACAACACAGTCCATGGTTTAAAACAAATTATGGTTTAATCCTGTGGCTGAATGCAAACTATGCAATGCAAGATCTCCAATGCTCTGCACAGGGTTTGCCAATTCCTGGAGATTTGGGGGTGGAGCCGGGGGATGGTGAGGCCTGGAGAGGAGAAGAACCTTAGGGGGGTATAATGCCGTAGCATCCACCCTCCAAGCCAGCCATTTTCTCCAGGAGAACCGATCTCTGCTGCCTGGAGATCAGTTGTAATCCCAGGAGATCTCCAGTCACTCCCTGGGGGTTGGCAACCCTCATTTCCTGAGATTTGACCATGAGGACTGGCAACTTTGTGCAAAAATAGGATGATATCAAGTATTTGACTTGAGATTCCCTTGGACTGCAAGAAGATCAAATCAGTCAGTCCTAAAAGTAATCAACCCTGACTGTTCCCTGGAAGGCCAGATAATGAAACTTTGGCCACCCAATGAGAAGGGAGCACTCACTGGAGAAGACCCTAATGCTGGGAAAGATTGAAGGTCAAAGAAGACGGGGACAGCAAAGGATGAGATAGATGGTTAGACAGTGTCACAGATGCAACAGACATGAAATTGAGCAAACTTCAGAGGACGGTGGAAGACCGGAAGGCCTGGCGTGATCTGGTCCATGGGGTCGCGAAGAGTCGGACTCGACTGTGCGACTGAACAACAACAAATGTTTACAATCGTCCTTGGGAGTTTGCTGTTGTTTGTATTGTGCATCTTCTCTTCTCCCCCACCACCTTTTTAGTTCCAAATAAGTATTTATTCTTACAGGCTGAGAGATTTGGATGTGAGCTCATTATAAAAATGAACAGAAGACCAGAATGCAAGCTGAAGGATTAATGGCTAATGTTATTCTGTCAAATGCACTTTGCTGGGACCGAGTGTTTTGAGAGGTGTGGGTAAACTCCGAGCTGCTCCCTCAACATTTCATGTCCAAACAATCACCTAATAATTATCACTAAAAATGTAAATCGCAACTTTGCCCTGCTCCAGAGACAACGGTGGTTCAGACTAGCGTTGTCACATCAAGATCTGAAAAATTAAGGGACACGTCGAAACTTCAGTGCCTGGAAAGGAAGGACATTAGCTTCCGTCAGGGTTGCACAGAGGGGGGAACAATTCTTTTAATTATACCTATCAATCAGCAGGATTGGCTAGGCCAGTGGTTTTTCAAGCTTTCTGCCTTGGAGGAACGCTTTCTGCAGCCACTTGTTTGCCAAGAATCCCTGTTTTATCTGCCTTGAACCTCTGTACATGTTGCAAAGGGACATCCACTGCGTCAACATGATGTACACCCGTGTTTCTGTACATTCCCCGTGCCCATATTTCCAGCCTGCGTCCTTCGTAATTCGCTGATCTAATATTTGCCAGGGGTGGAAAATGTGAGGCATACGTTTAAAAACATTTCAGTTGCACTGCTTTCAGAAACACAGTTTGCAAAAGGGGGACAGGTACACAGGGACAAGGTACACAGGTATGTGTACTCAGTATGAGAATGGGGGCGGGGGGAGGGAGTACGTTTTGGCCACCCAATGAGAAGGGAGCACTCACTGGAGAAGACCCTGATGCTGGGAAAGATTGAAGGTCAAAGAAAACGGGGACGGCAAAGGATGAGATGGTTAGACAGTGACATAGATGCAACGAACATGAAGTTGAGCAAACTTCAGAGGACGGCGGAAGACCGGAAGGCCTGGCGTGAACTGGTTCATGGGGTTGCGAAGAGTCGGACTCGACTGTGCAGCTGAACAACAACAAAAATCTTTTCAATCAGTTCATCATTTGTTGGCACCTGGTTCACTTTCCAATATTTCACATACGAAATTCTCGCTGCTGTTATCACATGTATAATTATATGTTTTTGTTTCTTATCTAAAGATTCCAGTAACATATTTAACAAAAAGAGTTCAGGTTTATATGGCACATTTGGCTTCAGTATTTTTTGCAACCACTCATGAATCTTTTGCTAATACACAACTCTACACCTGCTACTATATGTTGTGGGGATGCCAGTCCATCATAAACCTAGTGTTTTGCTTACACAGAACATAACAATAAATGACTTTTATTTCATATTATCCCAGCTCCAAGAAAGGAGATCCACTGATCCAAGCATGGATCCGCCTGAACCAAGTTTCATCCTCTGACTTTGTTTTCTCGGTTGCATTAAGGCTGTACAAGGAAGTTAATGCCTCTGGGCATGTGCTGTAAGAGCCGGAAAAACAGAATGGGTGCAATCCAACCATGACCAAAGATGCAAATGCAATCTGGTATGAACTTCCCTGGAAGTAATTCCCACTCAACATAATTAGGATCAAATTGTACT
>NW_015172559.1:150830-155942 GCF_001447785.1 Gekko japonicus | reverse complement strand
CTGCTGATGTGACCTTGGGTCAGTCACAAGCTCTGGCACAGCTGTCCTTGAAAAAGAGCAGTTTGTGTCAGAGTTCTCTCAGCCCCGCCTACCTCACAGGGTGTCTGTTGTGGGGAGGGAAAGGAGTTTTTAAGCCGCTCTGAGACTCCTTTGGGTAGTGAAGGGCGGGTTATAAATGCAATCTCTTCTCTCTTCTCTTTTTCTTCATAAGAACAGAAGAGAAGCCAATGTTGGATGAGGCCAGTGGCCCATCCAGTCCAACACTCTGTCACACAGTGGCCAAAAATACCAGGTGCCATCAGGAGGTCCAGCAGTGGGGCCAGGACACTAGAAGCCCTCCCACTGTTGCCCCCCCCTCCAAGCACCAAGAAGACAGAGCATCCCTTGCCCCAGACTGAGAGTTCCTGCCTATACCTTGTGGCTGATAGCCACTGATGGACCTCTGCTCCATATGCTTATCCAGTCCCCTCTTGAAGCTGTCCATGCTCGTAGCCGCCGCCACCTCCTGGGGCAGTAAATTCCATGTGTTAATCACTCTTTGGGTGAAGAACTACTTCCTTTTATCTGTTCTAACCCCACCGCTCAGCAATTTCATTGAGTGCCCACAAGTTCTTGTCTTGTGAGAAAGGGAGAAAAGGACTTCTTTCTCGACCTGCTCTATCCCATGTGTCATCTTATAAACTGCTGGCCCCGGTTCCTCATGAGGGAGTATGTGCACTTTGCATAAAGGGAAGGGGGGGAAGGGGTGTTTTCCGGGTGCCCCACGGGCAATCTGATAATGTGTGAATTGGCCCTCAGCGCTTAATCCGGAGGCGTGAGGGCAGCCTTCCAAAAAGGCAAACGGGTGTCAAAGGCAAGCTCAGCATGAGACTGCCAACTCAGCACCAACAAATGCCAGCAAGGGTAACCTTGAGCTGTGCCAACCGGCTGCGAGGCATGAGCGTGCGAGTGCGGATAGAGACAAAGAGCCCCGACAGGCCTTCCTGTGGACGTGGGAGGGGAAGGGGCAAACATCTCAGGAATGTACACAGTGCTTGCTCTCCTGATCTCCGGTCCCAGAGGGCTGACAAGCCTCTGGAGAAATATGCTGGTGCCCTCTGACCCACCGCAGCCCCCCACTCCCTGGGGAAGGGCAGCTGGGAACCAGGTGTGTCAAAGAACTTTGGGGCTTGGGAGAGGCTGGTGGCATTTTGCCTGAGTGATTTTGCCCAGCTCCTCAGAAATCGGTGCTCCTGTAGTGAGACTTGCACATTGCGAGTTCCAAACAGATTCAAAAAAGATGAAGTCTGAAATCTTGGGGGAGGGGGGGACGCAGGACAAAGTTGTGGACATTGCAAGAAGGGAAATATCTCTCCTCTTGTCATACCGGAATCTATATGACCCCCAGAAACTGATTGTTGGTACTTCCAAAAAGACAAAAGAGAGCATGGCTTCAGGAAACACGTAATTAAGGATCTGAATTCTCTCCACAAGGTGTTGAGGTGGCTGTTAGTGGAGACTGCTTCCTAATTCACAACCGTTAACAGCCGTTTGCTATCCCAGTTGCATGGAACCTCCATCTTCCGAAGCAGTATACCTGTAAATACCAGATACCGATGGCAAACCACAGACTAAGGCCTTCATGCTTTGTGTGTGACCTCCTCAGAGGCAATTGGCTGGGGTTTTTTTGGCGTGGAATGCTAGATTAAAGGCCCCTTTGTTTTGTTTTGGAAAACGGAGTTCCTCCCAGTCAAGTCGGCGAAGGAGCAACACGAGGATGGAAGTCAGCCCATCACACTTGGGCAGACAGCTACTTTGGGCAGACAGCTACTTTTTAAATCCACATTTCTTTATCTGTAAAAACAGCGTTCCGTGTGCCTGGGTGTTTAGTCATGTCGGCCACATGACCACGGAAATGTCTTCGGACAGCGCTGGCTCTCCGGCTTTGAAACGGAGATGAGCACCACAACCCTAGAGTCGGATTTGACTGGCTTTTGAGCAAGGGAACCTTTACCTTTTAAAATGGGAAAGACCCCAGTCTGCAGCAGAGTTCCCCCACATGTGGCCCCTGGGACCCATAGTGGCTCCCAACACCATTGCTGGTGCCTGCCAATTGTTTTTAGAAAGTGGGTGTGGTCCGGTGGGGCTATTGCCCAGCAGGGCTTCTGATTGGCCATTGGAGATCTGATTGGCAGTGCTAGGGCTGCCAAGTGGGGGCGGGTGGCGGGTAAACCCCCGCTTTGGAGGCCCGATTTTCACCACCGCAGAATCGGGCCCCGGGGGGAACTCCGCCCCCCGAAGCGCAGCATGGCTGCGTCACCAGAGGTGACGCAACCACGTTGATCACATTGGGGGCGTGGCCCCGATCATCAGAGGGAAAACTCTATAGTTTTCTCTCCGACGATCAGGGCCACGCCCTCAACGTGATCGATGTCGCACGTCACTTCTGGTGACGTGCTGGCGGCACACGCGCGCTTTGCTCACACGACAAGGGACAGCTCCCGGAGCGCGGTGAGACTCCCCCACCGGAGAGTAAAATTCACTTGGCAACCCTAGGCAGTGCTGATTTATTTATTATTTCAATTTATATCCTGCCTTGCCGGACAAACTGGCTCAAGGCGGCTACGAAACATTAAAATACAATAAACATAAATACAATAAACATAAGCAGCATAAATCACAATAAAAGCAATACAAATGATGGCGGCATTCAGTATACAATGGAGGCAGTATCCAACGGTGTGTCAGAAGGGCCATGGTGGATTCCAGCGGCTCATTCGTCAGTGGCATTTTTTTGAACATGTTGTTTCACCAGCAGCTGCCACTAGTGTTGGTTTTATTCTCTTCAAGTCCCCAGAGAGCCAGTTTGGTGTAGTGGTTAAGTGTGTGGACTCTAATCTGGTAGAACCAGGTTTGATTCCCCACTCCTCCACTTGCAGCTGCTGGATGACCTTGGGCAAGCCATTGTTCTGTCAGAGCTGTCCTCTCAAGGACAGTTCTGGGAAGAGCTCTCTCAGCCCTGAAGGGCGGGGTATAAATCCAATCTCCTCCTCCTCCTCCTCCCTGAATGTGTTTCTTCTCTGCACTTGAGCTTTTGTGTATGTGTGTGTGTGTGAGAGAGAGACCGAATAAGAGAGAGATTTCCTTTCTCTCCCCGCATAAAACAGAATTTCTGCCCGACATGTTTAAGAGCTACTATCAGAACAAAGTTGGAGTCCTTCAAGACCAACACAGTTCTATTTTGTTCTGCTACTCCAGACCAACATGGCTACCCACCTGAAGCTATTTTCATCGTTATGCATAACCTCACTCCCTGACCTTTTGTGATTGTTTCTGCCTCCCGCGGCAGCCATTTTGTGATTGTGCCCACCACCCTGTGTCAGAATTCCAAAGGTCCCCACAGGCTTAAACAGGTTGGGAACCCCTGATCCACAGTGAAGCTGCAAGAAACAGGGCTTCAATGTTCACATGCTTCACTGGTGGTGAGGTGGGGATACTGTGTGCTTCTGAAACCCATTCATCCACTGACTCGTGGTCACTCGCATCCATTGTTTATCCTCTGTGGCGCCGCTTTGGTGATATTTTCTGACCCTCCTTTTTTTCTTCCTTGACTGACCCCAGCCAGTCAGGAATCCCATTGTCATAGTGATATCCAGCCAATCAGTTCTGACCAGTGTTCCCTCTAAGCTGAGTTAGTGTGAGCTAGCTCAGTTTTTCAGCCTCCGGCTCACACAGTTTTGTCTTTGTAGTGTATTCAATAGCTGTCATTGAATACCATCTCTTATGTTCTTATGTCTGGGGCAGTGATGCTCTGTATTCTTGGTGCTTGGGGGAAACAGTGGGAGAGCTTCTGGAGTTCTGGCCCCACTGATGGACCTTCCGATAGCCCCTAGGTTTTGGCCACTGTGTGACACAGAGTGTTGGACTGGATGGGCCATTGG
Organism: Gekko japonicus; assembly: GCF_001447785.1. Classification (NCBI taxonomy): domain Eukaryota; kingdom Metazoa; phylum Chordata; class Lepidosauria; order Squamata; family Gekkonidae; genus Gekko; species Gekko japonicus. Next base: position 152,022 of record NW_015172559.1, on the reverse strand, counting down.
CCTGATCCAACATGGCTTCTCTTATGTTCTTAAACATGTATGCGAATCTCCTCATGGAAAAGCAGTGTTAAGCTTCATCCTGGGCTAGGATCCTAATGCACCCAATCGCACGGCTAGCCCAGGAAGAACCGACCAATCGCAATCAGCAAGCTCCCTGAGCGGGAACGTCGATGATTGGTCCTTATGAAGACAATCTCATTGGTTGATAATGTACAGTAAAGGCGTGGCTATATTAGCCGGGAGAGTTTAAAAAGGGAACAGCTTTAATGCAAAAGCTGTTCTGGCTATCTAATGTTGATCCATGTTGGAGTTGTGTTCGAGTTGATGAATAAAGATATCTCTTTGCTGAATCACTCTCCGACGACTTAACAGTCAGCTCAGGAAGGAGGGCTCCAGAGCAAACTAATTTATGCAGCAGCCAAATTGCTCGCTCACAACTTTGAGGCCAGTAGCTTGCAAAGTAGAATTTTTGCTCACAAGACTCCACAACATGGAGGGAGCATTGGTTCTGACTAAGGGATAACAACACAGAGGACAAACAAAGCCCACTGAGACTGAAGGTGAGGCTTCTGCCATTGCACTGTCCACCAATTTAGACCCCCCCCATTTTGATGCACCCCCCCACAGTTGCTGAAAAGTGTGCGCATTTTGCTGCTGCCATTTTTCTTTTTGCCAAAGTATCTCCCCTTTCCGCTCACTGCGAGCGGTAGACGCAAACACAATAAAGAGTATAAAACACTCAGCACATTATATTATTATACGAATTGGGCTCAAAACGTGGAGAAAGCCGTGAGTCAGCAAAGTTGCAAGCAGCATGCGCCAGCCGTAAATGTATAGCCTGGCACAGATTTCTGCAGCCGCAGGGGAATTTGAGATGTCCAGTATAATTCCCTCAAAGACAAGCCTGCTCACCACTACCTCTTTTCCCTTGCAATTAATCTAGGTCACAGTTCATGTGGGGTTGTAATCTAGGTCACAGTTCATGTGGGGCAAGGGTGAGGCCTAAGCCTAGCCAGTATACCACATGAACAAATGTGCAACCTGTCTATTTCATGTTAATCCAGTCCTTTTGTCAGGATCATCATAGAGTCACGTTTTCTGTTCCCCCAAAAGGTCAGACCAGAACCAGCGGTTGAAATTAAATCAAGAGTTTTCGGCTGAACATTAGGAAGAACTTCCTGACAGAGCGGTT
>NW_015172559.1:149646-150178 GCF_001447785.1 Gekko japonicus | reverse complement strand
CGGGGGACACATGGTTCCCAGCCGGAACATCCCTCGGTGTAACACCCCCCTGCTGCACCATGCTGTTGCCCAGACGTGACGCCAGCACGGTGGGCACGTAGCTGGGTGACGCTCTGGCAATGGAGCTGGAAACTCGATGGCACCATGGTGTGGCGCGTTTGTTTTCCGCGCGGGAATGTTCCTGACACGAAGTATGTGTCCCCCGCCAATTCGAGGTAGGTACTTGCTAAGCCTAACCTTTGGTTATGCGTTGATGTCCCCCAATATCTTGGCACGTGGGTAAGCATCCTTGTTGGTGGAAAGTGGCATGACATCACAGCCAGCTTACAGCGATCCTGTAGGGTTTTCAAGGTAAGAGAGGAATAGAGGTGGTCTGTCATTGTCTGTCTCTGGGTCATGGCCCTGGATTTCCCGTGTGGTCTCCCATCCAAGCAGAGGTCATTTCGGGGGGGATCGCAGTTCCCACGGGTGAGGTACGGGGGCGGGGCACATGACGAAGCCCCGCCCCCCGCTTCCAGCCACCCCGCTTCCG
>NW_015172559.1:139619-149572 GCF_001447785.1 Gekko japonicus | reverse complement strand
TGATGTCAGGGGGTGTGGCCTTATGACACACTTCCGGTGATGTCAGGGGGTGTGGCGTATGCTAATGAGTTATGCTAATGAGTTCCCCTAGCTTTTTTTCTACGAAACGACCCCTGCGTCCAAGTACTAACCAGGACCGACCCTGCTAAGCTTTTGAGATCTGGCAAGACCAGGCTAGGCTGGGCCATCCAGCTCAAGGTGGGTAAGGGTTTCCAGGATGAAAACCACTAGCTGTTAGCAACTGGTTGCATGGGTGCACTTAAAGATGACTGTCAGCTATGCTGCCATGGGGGTTGGAGGGAGCGCGAGTCCCATTTGAGGTGTGGACTGACCATAAGAACTTGGAAACGCTAAAAACACCTCGCTGTCTCAATGATAAACAGCTTCGGTGGGCAGATTTCTTTTCCAAATTCCAATTCACCCTTCACCACTTCCTGGGTTCAGCGAATTTGTTGGCCGACGCCCTGTCCCGCCTACCCCAACACGATAGCCAACGGGAGGTGGTCTTGGACTCGGTGTTCACGCCTTCCCAGTTGGGCGTTGTTGGCTGTGGGTTCTGACGACTCGGCATGCCTCTGTCTTTAAGGTGGAAGCCTGGATAGATCTTCCCCAAAACAAGAGATTGGTTCGAGTGACGAGAACACCGTCCAGTAGCTGCTCCGGTGGTGGCGTAAGAGCCGGTCCTACTTCGGAAGTGACGGAAGTGTTCCTCCTAACAACAGCTGTCTGTCTTCGGGGCTGAGAAAACAAAAAACAGAAATCATGCCAAGAAATTCCAAATACAGTTGATAAATCAAGCTAGTATGTATGATTTCACTTATGCTGCATGATGTTTTAACCATTGCAATTCTAGTTATGGAGGACAAAGGTGGGATTGTATTATGGGTTGACATCCTCAGATAGTTGCTGAGGGCCCAGCAGAGTTGCCAGACAATGGTTAAAAGTAAATTAAATCAAAATTAAAGTAATTAAATTAAAAAGAAATTAAATTTACGTTTAAAAGGAAAAAGAATTAAATTAAAGATGAAGTAAGCCCTTGTCTACTTAGAGGAAGTTCTTACCATAAAGTTTCTGGCAATTCCTAGAGCCACCCTTTGTCACTGCCAGGTAGCTCTAGGAATCGCCAGGAACTCTATGGTCAGATGTTCTGTACATAGAGCCTTGTTTTGCTTTTTTCTCCCCAGGTTGATCTCCCCTCTCTGCTATTTGGCCCCAGTTCCTGCCTACCGATCAGTTGAGTATCAGTGGGCAAGGACCTAGAGCCACCCTTTGTCACTGCCAGGTAGCTCTAGGAATCGCCAGGAACTCTATGGTCAGATATTCTGTACATAGAGCCTTGTTTTGCTTTGTTCTCCCCAGGTTGATCTCTGCTATTTGGCCCCAGTTCCTGCCTGCCGATCAGTTGAGTATCAGTGGGCAAGGACCAGAATTACCTGAGGGTTTCCTGCCATAAGTGGGCAAATGGCAACCCTTAACCCCAGTGCCTTGGAAGGGCCCATCATTGACTACTATCCTCTTTATTGCCTTTGCCTGCTTGTTTATTGGCTTCCTGGGGGTGTTGAACAATCAGCAGCGAGGATAGCCCCTTGCCAGAATGTTTTGCAGTAGAAGATACTGGAACCCTGGACTACAACTCCTGTAAACCTTATCCAGCAACCTGTCCAGCTTCAGAAACTTTACCTTGCATTACTTTACTTGTTCAAGGAAGCCTTTGCTGCCCTGAGGACTAGAAACTTAGCCAGTACCACATTTTGTATCTTTTCTGAGCTGCACAGATCTGCTCATCAGAGGCTTACCAGCCATTCACATTTAATTAGCTTTCCAGTCTGGTCCATTACATGCTTACTCAACAGTAAATTCCACGTTGTTCAACAAAACATATACGTTTGCAGCCTCAAGCTTTAGTTGATTACGGTCCAATTAAATATGTCATTTTCAGCCTTAATGGTGAGGGCTTGGGGGGGGCGGAGTATTGGCCGTTACTGTGAACAGGACAAGATATTTTACTGAGCAACAGATACCTATTAATTAATCTTGAGTCTGCCTCTTTGAATTTGCACCCTCTGGCCGAGAAACCCTTCTTCCTAATCCTAGAATCTAGTTGTGGTTACTCAGTGGTGTTTTTTATGGGGGGGACAGTCAGTGCATGCTCAGAAACAGCCTCTTTATTATTTCTCTTTCTATAGGGATGACCCGTGACACAAAGCCACACCTCTTTCCATGTGGCTGTCCCTTACTTCCGATTAAACTGTCTGCCAATAACGATCCTCAGTAAATCATTTTAAAAAGAGCGGTAACAGATCTTAAGACTAAAGGGGAGCCAAACTCTCTGATTAAGATAAGGCCAGCAGATATTAGTAGTAATTCCTTCTGCTCAAAAGGCCAAGTTAATGGGGTGTGCGTTAAAAGCAGGGCCTTCTGGAATTTCACCGAGGAAGCGAGGAATGCTCGAATTTCTCCAAGGAAGCGAGGAATACTAACTCTCTCCTGCAGTTCCATAGGAGAAGTATTACTTTTCTTATTCAAAGAGGCCTTTAGCCCAAAGTCAGTGAGAGATCTGGATATTTTTTTTAAAACCGTGCCAATGCTAGTGTTATGTATTTCATGGCTTGTTCTGACCTGTTTTAAATCCCTGCGTAACCCTTATCTGATCATTTGCTATAAACCACCGTGGATGATTGGAAAGATGGCCTATCCACCCGCATAGGGATACATAAAACTGTGGGTGTTTGCTCCCACTCACTTGTGGTCTGGAATGTACGGCTGCCAGGTTGGGAAATTCCTGGAGATTCAGGGGTGGAGCCTTGGAGCCATTTTCTCCAGGGGAACTGAGCTCTGTTATCTGGGGATTAGTCATAATTCTGGGACGACTCCAGCCAACCCCGGGAGGTTTCCAAACCACCAAAAAAACCCCAACCCCTGTACAAATAAAGTACTACACAACAAATAGTGTCCGTAAAATGAATTAGTATTTTCTTGTACAGTCCTTTTTCACAGAAGTTATAAACCACTCCCTGTTTGACTCTAAACACACTCACCAATAAAGGGGCTATGGATCGCCTAGGTTGCCGTCTGTCCGTTTCCTCTGACTTCTTCAGACTGCTGTCTCAATGGCGGAGCCCTGAAAGCTCTAGAACATGCAGCCCGGGGGGGGGCAATGTTCACTCTAAGCTGTGGAGTCTTGTGAGCAAAAATTCTACTTTGTGAGCTACTAGCATTAAAGTTGTGAGCGAGCAATTTGGCTGCTGCATAAATTAGTTTGCTCTGGAGCCCTCCTTCCTGAGCTAAGACAAAAATGTGTGAGCTGGAGGCTAAAAAACTGTGAGCTAGCTCACACTAACTCAGTTTAGAGGGAACACTGTGGGGGGTGGATCAGGCCCCCCGGAGTTCTTCTCTCAGTCCCGCAGTGGAAGTGGCTGTCTTCTGCTTCTTCTTCCAGTTCTGCTGCTGCTGCATAACATTGTAGGTTTGCAGCTTACAGATACACACCTGAACAGCATACTCAAGATTGCAACAGCACAGATGTTTTGATGCAGTAATTCAGAGCAAGAGGTGTCAGTTATCAGACACTGTTCAATAAACAAAATATTGCAAGAGTGCTCATGTTTTAAGCATGTTTTTATTTATTTTAAGTAAAAAAAACCTCCTTTGTGTTTGTGTCCTTTATAAAGTTTATATCTCTGCTACTTGGCATCACATTTTATGACACACGTGGCCCGGCCCAACAAGGTCTCATTTATGTCAGATCCGGCCCTCATAATGAATGAGTTCGACACCCATACTCTAGAACTTAACTCTGACTCACAGTCTATCTTGCTTCAATTTGGCTCTCTTGCTGGGCTACTGGATTCATATCTAGCTGGTCTACTGCCAAGTTTGAGTCTGGTGGCACCTTTAAGACCAACAGAAGTTTAATTCTGGGTATCAGCCAATGCTCCCTCTAAAAGGTGGAGTCTTGGGAGCAAAAATTCTATTTTGTGAGCTGCTGGCGTAAAAGTTGTGAGCGAGCGATTTGGCTCCTGCATAAATCAGTTTGCTCTGGAGCCATCCTTCCTGAGCTAAGACAAACATTTGTGAGCCGGTGGCTAAAAAAACTGTGAGCTAGCTCACACTAACTTGGCTTAGAGGGAACACTGGTATCAGCTTTCCTGTGTAGGCAGGGTTGGGTTGCGGCCCACACACACTGAATAATCCACCACTTTCCAACTGGATTTGACTGTGTGAACCGGCACAATCCAGTTGGAAAGTGCAAGGACAGGCACTCTAGTTTGGTGCAGTGGTTAAGTGTGCGGACTCTTATTTGGAAGAACCGGGTTTGATTCCCCACTCCTCCACTTGCACCTGGCTGGGATGACCTTGGGTCAGTCACAAGCTCTGGCACAGCTGTTCCTAAAAGAGCAGTTTCTTTGATTCCCCACTCCTCCACTTGCACCTGGCTGGATGACGTTGGGCAAGCCATAGTTCTGATAAGAGCTGTTCTTTAAAAAGAGCAGTTTCTGTCAAGAGCTCTCTCAGCCCCACCTACCTCACAGGGTGTCTGTTGTGGGGAGGGGAAGGGAAAGGAGATTGTAAGCCGCTCTGAGACACCTTTGGGTAGTGAAGGGCGGGGTATAAATCCAATCTCTTCTTCTTATGTTCAGAGATCTCCCTTAGCTCTCTTTCGGGAACAATCCTCTGCAGGTTTACTCGGAAGGAAGTCCAGAGTCATTCCCCGGCGCTCACTCCCAGGAAAGCGTCCTCTTAGGACTGCAGCCGCGATGCATCTGATTGCCGAGAGGATCTGGGCCGTGCGTTTTATTTGCGGACCCAAACACTGCGCAGGAGCCGGATTGGGAGTCGCTGCTGCCGCTGCTGAGGCCACCAGACATCTTAGGGGGAGGCAGGAGCCAGCGAGGAGGAGGAGGAGGCGAGGAGGTTTCCGGGCACCCCGAACCAACCAGCCCGCCTTTGGATTTACAAAAGCCGAGCCCGGGCGGAGGGGGGAGGCGCGCTTCCCGGAACTGATCCGCGGGGAGACTCTGGTGCGTGCGCGCCAGAGACGAGCGGTGCCCGGGGAGAGCTGGCGCTCGGCCGGCGGGGATTTTTTTTGTTCGCAAGCCTCCCCGAGAGCCCCTCGCCCGGCTGTTCACTTGGCCGGCCTCGCCTGCGCAGGGGAGCGAGCGAGAGGAGCGATCGTACCGGGGGAAAAAAAAGGGATTAATAGTTCCAGGCGGCGATGAGAGCAAAAAAGGCTTTGCAAGAAGGTAAGAATGGCGGCGCGGCGCAGGGGGGGGGAGGGTGTGAAGGGGCCCCCCCCCTTTCCAAAATGAGCATCTCGCAGGGCGGAAGGCGGGTTTGGGTGGAAGGGCACCCTCTGCCGCCCCTCCCGGGGGTCTCTCTCGTGCAAATGTTGTCTTCCCCTTTATTTTGCGCTCTCCTTGTGCGGAAAGACTTGCTATTCTTCGAGCACTTTTCAAAGGGAGGAACCAAACGCACCGCAGGAGTTTCTTGCATGCGAAGCCAGGCGCGCGGAGGGGGGGGGGCGAACAGATCGTTGAATGGAGCAACTCTTCTTGCTTTCCTCTTTCCTCGCATGCTGATGTGAAGTGCGGAAGGGAATTATTCGAGGGTTTTTTTGGGGGGGGGGGGTTGGGGACTGCGACCCGTCGCACCTCGCCCAGCCCTGGGGATTCCCTCCCGACTCCTCGCCGAGCTGGTTTGGCGGCTGTTTTTAGGCGTCGGGTGGGCATTTCCCCACCCCCCGAAGTCTCCAAAGTCTGATCCGAAACCAGCTCTCTACCCTCCCCAAAGTAAGACTGGGCGATGCCACTCTCTGGGTTGACGTCCGAGCATGACCTGGGTTGAAGGTCCGGCCGGGGACGTGCCTCGGGCCTGGTTTACTCTGGAGTAAGGCCCGCCCGGCCGATTGTAAGCGGGCTGGGCGATTGCACCACGGATCTGAAGCACGGCGCGGGCTTGGGAGCGAGTGGCGTTGGGATCGGGGCGGGTTGCCTTCGGCCTCCCTCTACCCCCCGAGTAGACCCGCCCAGGATCGGGTCCTAAAAGTGGCTGGGGTCTCGGAGCGAGAGGCAGACTGTCTCCTTTAAAAAGTGCAGCGCGTTTGATTTGCAAATCCTGCAGGGCTCTTATGAGAGAGACAGGAAAAAGGAAATGCTGTTGGTCCATTTTTTTTGGGGGGGGGGAGGAAGGAAAGTGGATTTTGGTGTCGTGCTGTGCAAAGTGCCCCCGCTCCGCTTGCCCGGGCCCGGGGTGGCAGGAGAGGCCAGAAAGAACAGACCCCGTGTTCCCTCTTGGGCACCAGGCAGGGCCTATACTGGGACGTAAACTGTACAATGGAGGGGGTGGGGTGGGGGAAGAGTCAGTGATGCAATTCGGGGCCGAGGAAATCGGAAATCGCTCTTCGTGGAACCGGAGGATCTGGAGCAAACTGGCCTTGTGGCCAGTGCTCCCTCTCAGCTGTGGAGCCCTGTGAGCAAAAATTCTACTTGGCGAGCCCCTGGCATCGAAGTTGTGAGCAAGCGGTTTGGCTCCTGCAGAAATGAGTTTGCTCTGGAGCCGTCCTTCCCGAGCGGAGACCAAGATGGGTGGACTGGAGGCTAAAAAACTGCGAGCTGGCTCACACTGACTCAGTTTAGAGGGAACACTGCTCGTGGTTTACTCCAGATGGGAGAAAGATGGGCGATTGGGCAGCTGGGAGTCATCTACACGACAGGGTTTTTAAAAATGTGCAAACGGCAGTGTTTGAGAGGCAGCTTGGAAGTGTGTGTGTGGGTGTTGAGTGGAGGGGGGGTCCATGCTCATGGTTTTCGGCTTTGCTCTCCCCCCCCAAAAAAAACCCCAAAACGCTGGGGCAGCCCCACATTGGCTGCCTTTGCTAAACATCTCTTCTGTTTATGCTCCGCAGTTTGCTTGATGTGGCATCTGGTAACGAGAAGCCATTTGCTGCCCCCCCCCCCATGGGGAGCTTATGACAGCGCTGCCGGGAATGGCAGTTCCTGGAGTTAAGAACTGGGTCTCTTCGAGATAGGCGCCAGATGTTCGAGCTGCCGTTGGGGGGACGGCCTTGGAACGGTGCCCTGCTTGCAAATCGGAGAACTTCTCTGAATCAACTCCTCTCTCTCTCTCTCTCTCTGATTCGGTTTGTGCAAGAGCGCATGTGTCTGCGTGGCTGGGGGAGAGGAGGCGTTAGACCCGTCCTGGCTAGAAAAGTAACTGCTTGAAAACCTGCGGCAATCCAAGCTGTCGGTGAGCAGGCTTTGGGGGTTCACTAAAGTGGCTGGTGTGCAGATAGTTACTGAATTGCCTTTCAGAGCCTCTGTATTGGGGAGGAAAGGCCCCCTCCTCTCTGGAGCTACTGAAGCTGACTGAACTTAAGATCTGTTTCTCTCTCTGGGGTGTCTCCTAACACTGCCGCCAGTTTCACTTCTTCAGCGGTACAGATGGCAAGCTGGCCAGTCTGTTTCCATCTTGCAGGCGGGTACCTTGCCTGGCAGATGGGCTGCTTCTCTGAGGGTGTTTTCATGCTAGATGCTTGAAGTGTCTTCCTTGCATCTATCTGGTAGGTCTGTAGTTTGCCCTTCCTCCATGGGACACAAGGGGTTGGAATGTGAAGCCAAGATTTTTTTGTTTTTTTGGGGGGGATTTAAATTTTTAAGGGGGCAGTTAAATTAGTAAAGGTTGCCGAAGGCCTGTCTTTAAAGGGGGCGGCTCCGGGCCTGTTTCTAGCCCTTCCTTTCAAGGGACAGGGTAGCGAGCATGTCAGTTCCTAGGAAAAAACTTCTCAGAGGGCATTTAATTGCCTTCAGAAGGCATTGAAATGCCTTTTGAGTTCCTTTCCACAGGGCAAGGAAGTTTAGAAGGGCCCCTTCGATACATCTCCAACGACTCCCCCATTCTGCTAGCCCAGTACCAACTAGGTCATGGGGGGAAAAAGGTTTCTGGCATGGCTATTTGCGGGCCGGGCCTTTTAATTAGGGGGGCAGGGCCCCGAAATGCCCCACGGTAGCTACAGGCCTGGTTGGATCCAGGCTAAGTAGGCGAGTCCGACAAATTTCCTGCTTCACGTCCCTTTCATGTCATTCCTCAGGGTCCCCATCCTCCTGGGACACCACCCCCTATAGATGGTGGTGCCTGGGAGCAGAATTTATTCGAGATCAGTGGGAGGCGGGGGAAAGTTCCATTCCACTGATGGAAAATTGAATCTGGATCCAAACTGTGGTTCTTCTCCCTTCCCTCCATGTTATGCTCCCAACAGCCCTGTAAAGTAGGTTTGCCTGAGAGCTTGTGACTGGCCCCAGGTCGCTCAGTCAACTCCCATGGCAGAGGGAGGATTTGAACTCAAGTCTCCCAGATCCGAGTCTTCGGCCACTCCCATGCGAATCCCCACTCTGCCGTGGAAGCTCGCTGGGTGAGCGTGTACCGCTCACACACTCCCAGCCCACTCCTACCATAGCAAGGTTTTTGTTGAGAGGGGAGGGCAGGGTAGAAATCAAATTAAGCAAATCAGAATGGCAGAGAGGAGAGGGGCGTTATTAAGCAGCTCTGAATGCCCCCCCCCCCCGGGAAGCAAAGCAGAGTAGGTCCTGAGATACTCAAGACAAAGGCAGGGTGGTTGTTGTTGTTGTTCAGTCGCACAGTCGAGTCCGACTCCTCTTCGCAACCCCATGGACCAGATCACGCCAGGCCCTCCTGTCTTCTGCCTTCCTCCAGAGTTTGCTCAACTTCATGTTCATTGCATCGGTAACACTGTCTAACCATCTCATCCTTTGCCATCCCCTTTTTCTTTGGCCTTCAATCTTTCCCAGCATCAGGGTCTTCTTCTCCAGCGAGTGCTCCCTTCTCATTCGGTGGCCAAAGTATTTGAGCTTCAGTTTCATTATCTGGCCTTCCAGGGAACAGTCAGGGTTGATTTCTTTTAGGATTGACTGATTTGATCTCCCTGCAGTCCAAGGGACTCTCCAAGAGAAAGGCAGGTGTATAAACGTTTTAAATAAATATCTAAAGACGTAAATATCTAAATAAAGCACCACAAATTAGAAGCTGCAGCACGCCTTGTGATTTCTGCCAGACCAGCCTTTAAAACGGCCTGGGGGCTACAATTGATGTATCCAGGCAATATATATTTATTTGAGGTTTGCTTCCCCCCCCCTTTTTTTGGATTGAACGGAAAATGTTTTTAATTATTGTAAGCTTCCTTGAACCGCAAGGAAAGGTGGGTGGTAAATGTTTTCACTGATGGCGCTGATGATTTATAGGTGCCTTTCTCCCTTGGGATCCAAGGCAGGTTATGCTGCTGTGTAAGTCTGTTTCTTCAACAGGACGGCATGTCTAAAAAACAATGTAATAGGAGTAGGATTGCGGAAATCTGGTATTGCACGCTGTGTTTCTGGCGTTTTTCCTGAGCGCTCTGCACACTCTCTCTTCCAGTCAATGGGGAACATCTTGGTGCTCTCTGAGTTGAACATATTACTTGTCTTTTTCGTCGCCGTCTTCAAAAGTGCAGCCTTTAACCTATCGATCCTAAGCTGTCAGGGTCCAGCAGGATATGCCCCCTCTCCTCCTATACATATCGTATGTTTTTGTGCTTTTCCCCATGAGTTTCAGGTGGGTCACTGTGGTCTGCAATAGAAGAGCTAGGTTCTAGTCCAACAGTGCCTTCGAGACCAACAGATGTTTTGGGGTATAAGCTTTCGGGGAGCTTTGGCCCTTGAAAGCGGATACCCTGGAAATCTTGTTCGTCTCTGAGGTGCTCCTGGATTCGAATCCTGATTTTTGAGAGTGATTCCTAAATGATGTGAAGAGCCTGACTCGAACTTCCAGCTTTGAGCTACAGCATCCTTTTAGAAAAACTTCAGTCGCTTTCCCGGCTCCTGTTGTTGCTCCGCCCCTCTCTGCTCTGACTGGTCGCTACCCCTTTCCTGTTCCTCTGTATAAACGTCCCCTTCCTGTCAGTT
>NW_015172559.1:125117-139354 GCF_001447785.1 Gekko japonicus | reverse complement strand
AATTTCTGTGCACTGAGGACAAGCAAGTCCTAGGTTACAAACTGAACTCTCCAATGCAAGAACAAGATGCATTTCTTCCTTTAGGAGGTGTGATTGTCACAAGAAAAGAAAAAGGTTTCAGTTTTGTTTTTGCAAGTGGGTGGGTATTCTAGCTAGATGTAGAATGGGCCCTTTTTTGCCCCGCAGCGTTGTTGGAGAAGGACTGACCTTGCGATGACAGGGATCCTTCTTCACCTTGTCTCTGCACATAAACGCATTAAAAGTACAGCAGAAAATTTTCAGATTTCGCTTTTAACCTTCTCTTCATGAGGAAGCTCTGTGCGGGGGGGGGGGGAGAGCTTGGGATGTGTCTTGGGGTATATGCACGGGTCACACATGGTGCTGGCCGGACTTCATAATTGCCACGTGCAAATAAAGGGGTGCCTTTAGAACAGTGCTGTCCTGCAGTGGCATGCTGCAGGGACGTAAGGAGTAATGACCAGAAGTGGTGTAGTGTTTAAGAGCACGATCTGGGAGACCTGGATCCGAATCTCCACTCTGCCATGGAAGCTCGCTGGGTGACCTTGGGCCAGTCACAGATTTCCAACCTAACCTACCTTGCAGGGTTGTTGTGAGGATAAACTGGAGTAGAAAGATGTAGGCCACTTTGGGCTCCCATTCGTGTATAAATGAAGTAATTTTTTTTAAAAAAACAACAGTTTGCTCTGAGCGAAGACAAAAATGCGTGAGCCGGAGGCTAAAAAACTATGAGCTAGCTCACACTAACTCAGCTTAGAGGGAACAGTGATTAAAGACTAAAAGACAGCTGACGTCCTGAGGTGCCCCGGAAGCTTCTCAAGAACAGCACAGAATGTAGTTTGAGAACTATGCTGATGTACGGTGTAGGCATTAGTCCAGTGAAACTGTTCTTGCTTTTGCAGTATAAAGTACAGTTGGGACACAGGTTACTTCAGGCCAGCCTACAAGCTGTTGAACTTTTATACCAATCCCAAGTTGTTGACCTCTGGAAAGTATGTTAACTACCACGGAGTGACTTGTGCTTCTGTGAGCTTTTGGTTTTTTGGTGTTGGCAGTAGAGGGGTTTTTAAAGTTCTTTTATTCACATTATTCTGCTGTATAAACCACTCTCATGTTTTGAATTTCAGATCTGCTTTTATGGGCTTGACCCCTCTTCCCTCTTCTTGCCCTTACCTTGGTGCTTAGCTTGCAAACTTGTGTGTCCCAAGAAGATAGAAAGTTGCTGTTTTATTGCAAAGGAACTTCAGGAACCAGACTAGAAGGGGAAATTGCTGTGTTACAGGTTATTACAACACTCAGAATAATGGAATCCCCAGGACTTAACAGGGATGTTGGTTTCTTATCTCACTACATATGCTAATCTCATTCAGCCCTTATGTCAGTATTCTCACCAATCCCCCAGAAGGAACATATGTCCTCTTTATTTTATTTTATTTCTTATTTGGGATAATAGATTAGAATAGTAGTAATGAATAGTAGAATGTAATGTAATTTGGAATGGTAGATTGGGATGTATTTCTCTGGTCTGGGGACAGGGGAGAGACCTCTACACAGCCCATCGCTCCACTTCAAAGAAGATGCTGTAAGGTTGCCTCCCTGCTTGAGAGGAGATGGGTGGAGCGTTATGTCAGGGTCTCAGTTAATTACTCCCAGCATTCCACAATTAAGGATACATCTGCCCATCAGTCTCCAATTTTGGCATATTTATTTCCTTCGCTATGTTCCCCCCTTCCCAGAATTAAACCCAAACAAATGGTAACCCTAAGAGCAAATGTAAGAGTCCAGTGGCACCTTTAAGACCAACAAAGGTTTATTCGAGTTATGAGGTTTCGTGTGTACGCGCACTTTTTCAAATACACTGGAATGGAAGGTATGAGCTCAAACTTACAGATGGAGGCTGAACAGCAAGCTAACATTACATGATGAAGATGTTTTAAGATATGCGAAGACAAAACTAATCAACAAACTAAGGTTATAAGGTCAACAGTTGTTTTGATTTACTTAAGGGAGGGAAAGCAGTAAAGTAATAAATATGTCAAAATAGGAGATAAATGTGTAAGGTATCTTCTAATTGTGGGAAGTAAACCAAGACTCTCCATTGGTCTCCTCTCAGGTGTGGTGGTTGAATCAAACATCTTCATTATGCTGTAAGCTAATTTACTGCTCACCCTCTATCTCTATGTATGGACTGGTAATTTTTATTTCGTTGTATCTGAAGAAGTGTGCATGCACATGAAAAGTTACACCTTGAATAAAACTTTGTAGTTTTAAAGGTGCTACTGGATTTTTGTTGATTTTAAAGGTGCCACTGGACTCAAACTTTGTTCTGGTTGTCCCAAGTGTTACTCACTGGCTGTGAGGAGGGAGACGGCTGATGCATATCCCCGTTTACAGTCTCTATGTAAACTCTTTCCTGTGTAAAACCCAAGAAGTAGATGCCTGGACTCTTGGAATTCATGGTTGACTTTGGGTGTAACTTTGGATTGATGAAATCACCATTGCATATCTCTGCCTTCCCCAGCTTGAGTAATAAACATAAACCGCACCTGGGTGCATTACTCTTATAAAACAGTTTATCTTCAGAAAGAGCCTTTTGCCCGGAATCCTGCAGGCAAATGTCACTGCAGTGGAGCAGATAGAGATACAGGTTGAGTAGGTGGGAAGAAAGCAGGCGGTATTTGATACAAACAGCTGACAACCCCAGCATTCCCAGAGCCAGTGTGGTGTAGTGGTTAAGAGTGGTAGTAAAAGGTAAAGGTAAAGGTTCCCTTGCTCGAAAGCCAGTCAAATCCGACTCTAGGGTTGCGGTGCTCATCTTCGTTTCCAAGCCGAAGAGCCAGCGCTGTCTGAAGATGTTTCCGTGGTCATGTGGCCGGCATGACTAAACATCAAGGTGCACGGAACGCTGTTACCTTCCCACCAAAGTGGTACCTATTTATTTACTTGCAATTTCTTGGAACTAGAGACGGGAGCTCACTCCGTCTTGCGGCACCCGGGTCTCGAACTGCTGAACTACCGACCTTCCACAGCCTGCAGTTCAGCGTCTTAACCACTTGAGCCACCGCAGCTCCTTAAGAGTGGTAGACTCAAATACAAATACAATACCTTTATTGGCACAAAGAGTGGTGGACTCTAATCTGGAGAGCCGGGTTTGATTCTCCACTCCTCCACATGAAGCCCACTGGGTGCCCTTGGGCCAGTCACCGTTCTCCCTGAACTCTCTCAACCCCCCATATCTCACAAGCAGTACTCCCTCTAAGCTCTGGAGTCTTGTGAGCAAAAATTCTCCTTTGTGAGCGACTGGCATTAAAGTTGTGAGCGAGCAATCTGGCTGCTGCATCCGTTATTCTGCTCTGGAGCCGTCCTTCCTGAGCGAAGACAAAAACATGTGAGCCGGAGGCTAAAAAAACTGTGAGCTAGCTCACACTAACTCAACTTAGAGGGAACACTGCTCACAAGGCATCTGTTGTGGGGAGAGGAAGGGAGAAAGGCATTTGTAAGTGGCTTTGAGACGCCTTAGGATAGAGAAAAGTAAGTGGCTTTGAGATGCCTTGGGATAGAGAAAAGTGGGGTATAAGCGCCTACTCTTCTTCCTCATTCCGAGATCCTTAAAAACAGAGGAGTGGTCTTAGAACTGATCACTGCGAAGAGGCCAAGGCCTTCTTCTGGTGTTGCCTCCTAGCACTGGTATTGAGAGGTTATTTGTTTTTACCACAGGACGTGGCTTACAGCCACTAATGGACCCATCCTTCATTGAAGCGGTCGAATCACCTCTGAAAGCCATCTATGCTAGCGCCTGTCGCTATGTCCACTTACGGTGAATTCCACAGTTTAATGACTCAGCAAGGGAGGGGGGGTCCTTTCTTTTGTCCGGTCCTGAATTTATTGCCCGTCAACTTGGTTGGCCGCTCCCAAGTTCTAGTACTACTGAAGCGTTCTATCCGGAATCTTCTCGGCCATGTCTTCCGACCAGGTCGTAACATTATTAAGTGCCAGTTCTCAAAAAAAACTGTACGCACTGTTCTTTCGAGCCCCAGGTAGGTGTGTCCTCAGGTTCCTTCCAGAAATGGGTTTTAATTGTATACTGTGGTACGGCAAGCCGCTGAGTTGGTTGGTAAGGAAACGCCCGTTGTTCACCATTGGGTGCAGGAACCCAGAGAAAGGCCTCGTCTCCTTCCCTCCGCAGTAAGAATAATGCGGTCCCCTAGGAGGATCCTAACAGCTGTGAGTAAACTTGTTGTCTGTATGGGGGTTGCATGAGTGCAGAAGGCGACAAGATGGGGTGACTTCGGCATTGAGGCGGCAGGTGTCTGAATGAATTCAGAGCATATACATTTGAAAGGCGGCTGGACAAATGAGAATTCATAATGTCAAGGGAAGGTCTTTAAAGTCTCTCGGGCAAACGTTAACTAGCCCGCCTTTCTGAGTCGCACGGGAGTCAGAAGAGCTTCAAATTAACTTTATGGTTTGTGATTTTTGAAAAAGGGGATATCTGCGTGGCGGCTGGCTTTTACGGCCGTTTGGCACACTCTGTTTCATCCCTCCCCCCCCCACCCCTGTGTGAATGCAGGGAGTTGGATGACTCACAAAGAGTTGGGAGAAATCCCTGCTTTTCGTCACCTTGTGTTTAGCTTTGAACCTCCACAGAGCTCTGCGGTTTGCCAAGTATTTTCGCCTTATCTTCGGCCTCCTATTGTTCTCTCCCAGAAGGGAAGGGAATTCAGATTCCTAGACTCTCTTCTTTTTGAGCACTGCAGCACCTTTTTGAACTGTACTTCGGTCGCGTTCAAAGCACTTGTGGGGAGGGGGAAGATACTGTCACCCAGGCCCATAACCAGGATTTTGGGGCTTGGGGGCAAAAAGTTTTCTGGTGGGGCTTCCATTATTTGCCCCCAGCTCCTTCACACCTCCTCTACTCCCCTCCTGGTCTCGCTTTGGTTTCTCTCCCCAGACACACCTTTTTAAAAAAAGTTCTAAAATGTTAAAAAATTAAAAAACGACATTTTCAAAAGGAAATCTTGTGGGGCTGGCCCTTTAAGGAAGGGCTGGAAAAAAGGGGGGGGGAACTCAACCCAGGGTATGACTAGGAACCAAATAGGGCTAAGCTAAACCATATAGATGAAAAAGTACAAATATTTATTAAGGTGTACACGTGTTAAAACTTTCCTGATTAAAAATTGCTTTGTCTAAAATCAGACTGTAAAAGCTTGTCCACTTTACATACAAATGATGGGTAAAAACTTTACAACCAAAGACCATACGCGTTTCGGCCCCTAAGGGCCTTCCTCAGTGGTCACTATTATCTATATATTCTAGACACACATTCAAAGACCTGTTACAGAATTCTAGTATCCATATAATTAAACCAGATGTTGTTTCCTTGTCAACTTATAATTGGACTCCTGGTATTAGTGATGGGCCATAGGTATAGCCTTATCACCACCACAACTTATTCTGGTAACAGCGATTTTGTAGGTCTGAATGTGCGTCTCTCCATCAAAGTGAAAATTTAAGGTAGGGAGCAGGACCCCGAATAGCCCCACCATAGCTATGGGCCTGCTGTCAGCCACTGTTAGGAGGAAGGCATGTGGCTCAGTAATAGAGCATCAGCTGTGCAAGTGGAATGGTGGTAATGAACAGGGGTCACTTCCTGCGGGAGCGCACAGGAGCGGACCTCCGGCAGTAAAGAGCCCAGGGGGCGGGCACATGCAACAACCCTCAGTCAGAGCAAGAAGCAGCCAGGTAAGTTGCAGAGCTCCCCCCGCCCTCCGGTCCAAAACAGTCCAGTGGCACCTTTAAGACCAAGTTTTATTCAGGTACAAGCTCTCCCTCCTCTGTGAGGACAGATCTGCACGTTCCCCCCCCCCCCAACAGAGAGCACTACAAAAGTCCAGTGGCATCTGAGTGGTGGGTGTTGCCTTCTGACACACTTCCGGTGATGCCAGGGGGTGTGGCATATGCAAATAAGTTATGCTAACGAGTTATGCTAATGAGCTCCTGCCCCTCTTTTTCTACGAAATGACCCCTGGTAATGAAGAACCCGCCACCTGAGATCTTGGAAAGCTTTTGCCGCTCAGAGAGTAGCCAACACTGACCTTGATGGACCAGTGGTCTAAACTTGGTGTGTTCGTTGGCTCTGTTTCCGTATTCTTGCAGTGGTGACAACGCTCCTCTCTTTAGATTTTGCTGTCAAAAAAGGAACTGAACCTTGACCCATAACGTGGCTCCTTGAGCGTGGTCAAGTTCTGTAATCAAATCTGCATGAGGTTCCTGCAAGGGCTTCATGGTTCTGGAGTGCAGGATATCAAGAAAAATCAGTATTTACTTAGCACATCCCAATGATGAAACGGCTTGTTCACAGATGGTATCAGAGTAATCTACCGTCGGCGGGGAGGGCAGGGTAAAAATCAAATAAATCAATCTTCCCAACAGTTATGCAAGATTGGCCATTATTCATTGTGCCTGTATTGCCAGTGGGAGGCTGGGTTTGAGAAAGAGAGAAGCTATCCTAAGACCATCTCCTGAGTTTTTGGTTGAGATTAGGTTTGAACACAGGACCCATCTAATCAGACCATCGTTTGCTTTCTTAGCCGCTGTTTTGCACTGATACGTGGGGTGTTCCTTAATAAAAAAAAATAGGGAGGGACACGCACGAAAGTCTAGAATTTCTCCTACAGCTTGATTTTACTTACAAGTGGATCTTGGGGTCACACCTTGATTTACAATCACAAAACGACTGTATCTGGGGAAGTGTGCATGCATACAAAAGTTTATTTGTTGTTGTTGTTCAGTTGCACAGTCGAGTCCGACGCTTCGCGACCCCATGGACCAGATCACGCCAGGCCTTCCTGTCTTCCGCCGTCCTCTGAAGTTTGCTCAATTTCATGTTCGTTGCATCTGTGACACTGTCTAACCATCTCATCCTTTGCTGTCCCCGTCTTCTTCGACCTGAATAAAATGGTTGGTCATGAAGGTGCCGCTGGACTCCCAACTTTGTTCTTTCCTTGATTTATGGGAGAGTTGTAGGGGACCAAAGGGATAGATCTAGCCACCAGTTATGACTGCTGTAAGTAATCGTGCTTGCCTTCAGTGGAAAATAATGGGCTTTTTTTGGTATTCATAAATGGGAAAGCGTGAGAATTCCTAGCAATTAGAAGCATCCTGAGATGGACCAAAGTTATTACTCTCTTAACCCTGGCTGGTCCCCACATACCATTAGTAATTTTGTTTTCTTTTGTTGGCTGAACTTTTGTCTTGTTTTTATCTCCTGTTTTTGAAATGAGTCTGTCTTTTTCTGCCCTCTTGTCAATGCTGAGAATTTATTTTATTTTCCATAGAAAGCAGTTAAAAATTCCGAGGAAACAACTGTGAAACAACAGTGCCACCATCTAAAATGGGCACGGGGTCAAATGGGAAAATGGCCGACAGCCACTCTGTCCTTGTTTAGTCGATCTTGAAAACCTTCTTGATAAAAAGAATGTTGTTTGCCATGAAGAAAGCTTCGGAGGGTGGCTGTGTTGGTCTGTGGTAGAAGAGTAAAGTTCAAGTCCAGTAGCGCCTTGAAGGTTAACAGGATTTCCAGGGATATAATGTGACCAAGGGAGCTTTGATGCTCAAAAGCTGATACCCTGGAAATCTTGTTGGTCTCCATGATGCTAATGGATTTTACCATGACACCCGTAGGGATGGTGCTAGCCCTTACCTCCTTGGTGAGTGAATTCCACAGTCTGGGGTTAAAGGCCAGTTCCTACAGGAGATCTCAGGTCCAGGTGAGCTGGTGCAGGTGGGACTGTTCTTAGCATCTCGCAAGGCCAAGATGACCACTATCTGCAATTGGCTTTAAAGGAGTGTGACGTCCTCCTTATTGGGGAAGACTGTTTTTCCTTTAAAACACCCTCTGTTCCCATAAACCTGGTAGATTACTGCTGCCACCAGGAATTAAAAATACTAACTATTATGGTAGAATGACCCTGTGTCTGGGCACTTCTGAGGACTATGTGGCCCTGAGGAAGGGCTGTTCTGACTGCTGGGATAAGTTTTAAACAAATAATGATTTATCTACAAAAGAAGAAAATAGGTTTCTGGGTGTTTCTTGAACTGTTGTTGAAGAAAGGAACTTATAAATTTAACTGATAAAGCTGGTCTGCCTCTCTCAAAACTGTCTCTCAAAACACCAAAGCCCAACTCTGAAAGCCTTAGCTACTCAGACTAAACTCTGTCTCTCTTAGCCACACAAGAGAACACCAAAGCCCAACTGACGGCCTTAGCTACTCAGACTAAACTCTGCCTCTCTTAGCCACACAAGCTAAACGGTTTGTCTTAGCCACACAGGATAGACTCAAACTGCTTCTTCTGCCATACAGGCTAAAAAACCCAAAACTCTCCACACTCATCTCTCCAGAAACCCAGAATCACCTCAGAGACACCCCTCCTCCCACACTCTCCGTCCTCAGCCAAACACATCACACTCATCTCCCTCTATCACTCTTCTTACATTACCGCAGTCAAGCCAAACATTTAAAGAAACACACCCACCAAAACATGAAATCATTACAAGGAGGGTTGTAAGAGGTCTTAAAATGAGCAACGGGGAGTGTTAATGCTCTGCACAGGTGTACTGCTTCCCACGATTAGTGCCACAAAGGAATTTGGGTAGGAAAGGAGAGAAGGAGAAGGTTGTGTGATCTGACGGCGGGGGTCCCCAGCCTCTCTGAGCCTGCGGACCCCTTTGGAATCCTGACAGGGGGGGGGGCATTCACAAAATTGCTGCCACGGGAGGCAGAGCCAACCACAGAATGTGAGGGAGCGAGGTTATGTATAACTCTAGTAGTACCGTTTCAGCATTTCAGGCGGAAGCTCTGTTTAACAGGATACCTTTTAATCTGCACAGCCAGTTAGCAGCCCTCCTGGGCAGAACCCGCAGCTAGCACCACCCACTTTCTAAAAGCACTTGGTGGACCCCAGGAAAGGTGTCGGCGAGCACCATGGCGCCCGCGGGCACCGTGTTGGAGACCGGTCTCATGGCACGCTCCCAGCCTCTCAAGTCCGATTAGAGGTCTGGGCCACGCAGTTGCATTTACCCCAGGCCCCGTTCACCAGTTTGCTGTCTTTGCAGAAATCGCATTTCCTCTCCTCCAAGGTTCTTTTCCAAGTTAATACCTGGCTTGTCGTCCTTGGTTCATCCTCTGGCATGCAGAAAAAAGAAGGGGGGGAGGGAGAGAAGAATAATTTCCATAGGAACACCCAGTGTGGGAGTTGACTTACAACTGTTTCTCTGGAATGCCTCCGCAGAGCCTTGATGCAGCGGATAAGCAATTACCCTGAGCAGTTAAGCAATTGCCCTGAGCGACAAACAAGCCACGCCAGTATTTCCGTCAGATTTCCTCAGAGCTGGGGAATGAACGGTCATGGGGCGGAGCCCCCCTCCCCAGCAGGCGGTGCCCTGTTCTGGTAGCCGTGTGATAGGGATAAATTATTTATGGGACACAGATACGTTGGGGTTTGACGGGGAGGAGGAGATGCGAAACAGGCAGCGAACCAAAACGGAAATGATGCCGCTTGGCTGTTTGCCTCTGCCCAAGAGTCGGTGATCTCTTAACACTTTTTTAATTGCTTTCCTTTCCTCCTCAGGAGTCCAGCCCAGTTGCAATAGGCGAAGCGGTTCAAAAAAACAAAAATCAGCTTTCGTGTTTATTGTCCCTCCCCCCTCACCCTTTACCCTCCTTAATGTCATCTCCGGTTGCACAATTTCTTCTTCTTAAGAAACAGAGCAATTAAACAATGGTTAGAGGAAGAGAAACATTGTGTGGGGAGATCCGTGCAGGTCAAGGGAATCTGCAAACACCCTTGCAAATCACCGGTAGATGTGTATTTTTTCTTCTCTTTAATTGATTCATTAAATGCACCAAACCAGATATTGCGGTATCTGCCTCCACAGAGGGGATGCCTCGAGACTGTTTAATTGTGCTTTTGTACTTAGTAATGCTTAATGTTTGAGACATGATGTTAAACCCTGAATCAGAACCGAGAGGGGAGCTAGTTCCAGCGGGTGCGGCACAGTGGCTGAAAGGCATCTCTGACGTGGACTTGCTTGGGGCCCGTAGGCAAATGCTTCCCCAACTGCCTACTTTGCAGGGTTGCTGTGACGATCATAAAAGATAAGAACCTAAGAGAAGCCGCGTTGGATCAGTCCAGTGGCCCATCCAATCCAACACTCTGTGTCGCATGGGGGCCAAAACCCAGGTACCATCAGGAGGTCCACCAGTGGGGCCAGAACTCCAGAAGCCCTCCCCCTTGTTGCCCCCCAAGCACCAAGAAGACAGAGTGTTCCATCTACACCTTGTGGTTGATAGCCACTGATGGACCTCTGCTCCATACTTTTCAACAATCCCCTCTTGAAGCTGTCTGTGCTTGCAGCTGCCACCACTTCCTGAGGCAGTGAATTCCACATGTTAATGACTCTTTGGGTGAAGAAGGACTTCCTTTTTATCTGTTCTAAGATAATGTACGTGGAACACTTTGAACAACCTAAAGCGCAGTATAGATTTAACTGCAGCTCATTTTGGCCAAGAGGGAGGAGGCAAGTGAATTTGTGCATGTCTACAAGAGATGACCCGTGACTCAGTGGTGGAAAACCGGCTTTGCCTGCTGAAGCTTCCAGGATCTGTCCCTGGTATCTCTGCTTAAAGGATCTTGCATGGCAGGTGCCGGGGCAGACCTTTATCGGCTAGAGAAGCACCCTCCGGATGGTCTGCAAGCCGTTTTTTCACCTTTCTGTTGCACTCTCTCGTGCATACCCCAGTCTTGTGTAAAAGAAGTGGGACAGTGCAAATTATATATGCACAGATTTGAGTCTTAAAGGCTGGGATTGGCAGGATTTGGGCTTAGCCCTGATCCTCCTATGTGTAGAAATAAACCTGCTTCCCTCTCCCATAATTTTAGAACTCAGGGTCCACCGTACGAAACTGACTGACACAAGATATGAAACAGACAAATGGAAATACTGAACAAGATGCAATTTAACAAGGGTGAGGGCCAAGCTCTACGTTTGGGTAACAAAAATGAGGAACCTGCCTACTGGATGGGGGGTACACTTCTGGGTAGCAGTGTGTGTGAACAAGGTCTTGGGGTACGGGTGGACCGCAAGTTCCCTATGAGCAGCCAGTGTGATGCAGCAACAAAGGCTAATGTGATCTTGGGGGTGTATCAACGGAGGCATAACATCCAAATCACAAGATGTCATAGTCCCGCTGTACACTGCATTGGTCAGGCCACACCTGCTACATGGGGGCAAACTATGACAAACCCCCTCTGCGCATCTCTTGCCTTGAAAACCTTAGGCAGAGGTGTCGAACTCATTTGTTACAAGGGCCGGGTCTGACATAAACCTCACTTTGTCGGGCCAGGCCACATGTGCCATAAAACGTAATGCCAGGTATTGGAGATAAAAACAGTATAAAGGACTTCCAAATCACAAGATGTCATAGTCCCACTGTACACTTGCCTTGGTCAGGCCGCCCCTGGAGTATTCTGTGCAGTTCTGGAGGCCTCGCTTCCAAAAGGATGTGGACAGAATGGAGCGGGTGCAGAGGAGACCGATGAGGATGATCGGGGGCCTGGAGACCAAGAAGCCCTGTGAGGAAAGGCTGAGGGACCTGGGAATGTTCAGTCTGGAGAAGAGGAGGTTGAGGGGGGACATGATGGCTCTCTTGAAGTGTTTGAAGGGCTGTCACTTCAAGGAGGACAATAATGGGTTTAAATTAAGGGCAAGGAGGTACCGGCCGGACATTAGGAAAAGCTTTTTTACAGTCAGAGTTGTGCAACAGTGGAATCAGCTGCCTAGGGTGGTGGTGAGCTCCCCCTAACCGGCAGTTTTAAAGCAGCGGCTGGACAAATATTTGTCAGGGATGCTCTAGGCCAGGGGTGTCAAACATGTAGCCGGGGGGCCGGATGAGGCCTCCGGGCAGGCTTCTATCAGGCTCGCAGTGGAACTGGCTGTCTTCTGCTGCTTCTTCGCGTTCTGCTGCTGCTGTGTCATCATAGGTTTGCAGCTTACAGATACACACCTGAACAGCATACTCAAGATTGCAACAGCACAGACATTTTGATGCAATAATTCAGAGCAAGAGGTGTCAGTTATCAGACACTGTTAAATAAACAAAATATTGCAGGAGTGCTAATGTTTTAAGCATGTTTTTATTTTAAGTAAAAAAACCCTCTTTGTGTTTGTGTCCTTTATAAAGTTTATATCCCCACTACCTGACATTACATTTTATGACACACCCGGCCCGGACCAACAAGGTCTAATTTATGCCAGATCTGCTGCTCTAGGCTGATCCTGCATTGAGCAGCGGGTTGGACTAGATGGCCTGCCTGGCCCCTTCCAGCTCTGTGATTCTATGTTTTGGTTCCAGGCATTTTGGCAAATTGCTTGCAAACCAGGATTCTAAACCAGGGTTAAACCATGGAAGAAACAAACTCCAGTGCCTCTCCAGGTATCAGAACCAATTCTGAAAATGTATTGGTTTAGGAGGACTTCAGTATCGGCAAGGAGTGCCCAAAGAGGAAAGAAGTCGTCCATGTGCAGTGACAAGCCAAGTTTGAACTCATCACAAACTGGAGTTTGTGTGCCTGATTTTTGTTTTTGTTTGCTGTCAAGTCACAACTGACTGACCCTGTAGGGTTCTTCAAAGCTAGAGACATTCAGAGGTGGTTTGCCCTTGCCTTCCTCTGTGTCACGACCCTGGTACTTCTTGGAGGTCTCCCATCCAAATACTGGGCAGGGCCGACCCTGCTTAGTGTCCAAGATCTGACGCCATTGGGCTAGCCTGGGCTATCCAGGTCAGGATTGTGCCTGAATATAGACTGAGGCGTTTCTTTTTGTTGTGGTCCTAACATCTGGGGCTTTCTTTGGAGAAATGACCCCCCCCCAAGTCCCTCTTTGCAAGTTTTAAAAATGGCAATGGAAATGTTTCAGTTGGCATTTGGGATTAGAATTACTCCCCCCCCATTTTGCATTCTGTCATTGGATCTTTACTTCTTGTTGTTGCATTTTGTTCTACGTACTTGATTTTTATTGGTTAAACTTGATTCTCTAGGAAGGTGGCGGGTCAGATGAAATAAACAGTACTGAATTGGTTTGTAATGGTGGCTGGCAGTGCTGAAACCGACTTGACATTTAGCGTTGCGGGTTCCAAAACAAACCATTATTGCAGTTTAATCAGTGGATTGGTTTTTACTGGCGATTGTTTCCATCTATAAACTGGAGAGTTTGTAGTCTTGGTTTGCCGGTCTGGGATCTTTTCCGTCTCTGAACGAGAGTTTTCCTTAGCGACGAAGCCCAGACCTCCCCTGCAATTAGGCACAGTTGGCGCTTGGTATATAAGTGGAATATTTTCTTTACTTTTTTTTTGAGAAAGCCTTCCGTGAAAAGGCTGGGTGAGGCCTGAATGCGTCATAGAACCCCCGTCTTAATTGCCTGTTTTTCTCCTGGTTCTGTGATCTCCCGGAATGTTTGACTCCCAGCTACTCCTCCTTAAACTTAAAAAGAAAACAGAGGGTTAGTTCATATGGCTCAGCAGCGGTTACTTAGCCTTGGGAGGCAACGTCATCGCTCTTGGGAAATGCTTTTATTTTTCTTCCCTGAACACGTGGCTTGTGTCGAGCACGTCCTGCTTTTCTGGCTTGCTGTGGCGAGAAGCTGGTGTCCCTAAAAAGCAGGGCTAGGAAAAAGAAGCGTTTGAGAGTTCACCGGTGATGGCCTTCCTTAACTTACCTCGGTTGCAGGACAACTCGCAGTCACGCGGGCGGGCAGCTTTGTGGTCGAGCACGCAAGGTTCTAGCTTAGTTCCCCATTATCTCCAATTAAAAAAAGGGCGGTGTTGCTCTCGGTGTACCTGTATGCCGGGACAACTTCATAGGCGACTGTAGCCAAGCGGAAGCAAGCACGCGTCTTGTGGCACCTTAAAGTCTAAACAAGACCTAAGAAGGGCAGCGCACGAATAAGCTGGGTTGGTCATCTCCCATACCACTAACATAAGAACATAAGAGATGCCGATGTTGGATCAGGCAAAAAGCCCATCCAGTCCAACACTTTGTGTCACACAGTGGCCAGAAATACCAGTGCCATCAGGAGGTCCACCAGTGGGGCCAGGACATTAGAAGCCCTCCCCCTGTTGACCCCCCCCCCAAGCACCAAGATGACAGAGCATCACTTGCCC
>NW_015172559.1:121456-125107 GCF_001447785.1 Gekko japonicus | reverse complement strand
GAAGCCCTCCCACTGTTGACCCCACCCCCAAACACCAAGACAGAGCATCCCTTGCCCCAGAGTCCCTATCTACCTTGTGGCTAAGAGCCACTGACGGACCTCTGCTCCATATGCTTATCTAATTTGAAGCCGTCCATGCTTGTAGCCACCACCACTTCGTGTGGCAGTGAATGCCATCTGTTAATCACTCTTTGGGTGAAGAAGGACTTCCTTTTATCCGTTCTAACCTGACCACTCAGCAATTTCATGGAGTGCCCACGAGTTCTTGTATTGTGAGAAAGGGAGAAAAGTGCCTCTTTCTTTACCTGCTCTTTCCCATGCATAATCTTATAAACCTCGATCATGTCACCCCTCAGTCGTCTTTTCTCCAAGCTAAAGAGCCCTAAGCGCTTTAACCTTTCCTCATAGGGAAAGTGTTCCAACCCTTTTATCATTCGAGTTGCCCTTTTCTGCACTTTTTCCAAAGCTATAATATCCTTTTTAAGGTGTGGTGACCAGAATTAAACTAAACTAGAGTTTAGGGGAGTCACCCAGTGGAATCCATTGATTTGGTACAAGTCCTTCTTACAAGATTTGGTAGAAGTCCTTCTTACAAGTCCTTCGTACAAGAGAGCCAGTTTGGTGTAGTGGTTAAGTGTGCGGACTCTAATCCGGGAGAACCGGGTTTGATTCCCCCACTCCTCCACTTGCACCTGGCTGGATGACCTTGGGCAAGCCGTAGTTCTGATAAGAGCTGTTCTTGAAAAAGAGCAGTTTCTGTCAGAGCTCTCTCAGGGTGTCTGTAGTGGGGAGGGGAAGGGAAAGGAGGTTGTAAGCCGCTCTGAGACACCTTTGGGTAGTGAAGGGCGGGGTATAAATCCAATCTCTTCTTCTATTTTTTATGGTGTCCAACTAACTTAGGATTCGCAGGCGTGAGTTGCAGTGCTGAGCCGTAGCTTGGTGGTGGTGGAAAGTCCCGTCAAGTCGTAGCTGACTTACGGCAACCCCGTGGGGTTTTGGAGGGAAGAGGCATTCAGGGTTGGGTTGCCATGGCCTGCCTCCGCGTCCCCCATCCAAATGCTAGCCAGGGTTGACCCTGCTTAGCTTCGGAGATCTGATGAGATCGGGCGAGTCTGGTCCATCCGGGTCAGGATCAACCTGTAGCTTAGGGTTTTTTAGGAAATCCAGTTAGGCAACTGGTGTCCTCTGTGAACGTATTGCTGGCTAAATGGGGTGACTAAATGGGGTTCAGAGGCGGTGTGCTTCTGAATAGCTTGCCGGTCGGTGACCTTCTGGGGGCTTCTCGGTGGCTGTGTTGGAAAGAAAATACTGACGTGCGCAGGACTCGGCCTGATCCAACAGCTTCGTGTTCCTTGCTAGCTTATCAAGAAACTTCCTCACCTCGATGTCCTTGACAACCACGATGGTATAATCACTGACCTTGAGCCAGACATCCTGGAATGTGAAGTTAAATGGGCCTTAGAAAGCATTGCTAACAACAAAGCTAGTGGAGGTGATGGTATTCCAGCTGAGCTATTCAAAGTCTTAGAAGATGATGCTGTTAAAGTTCTGCACTCCATTTGCCAGCAAATTTGGAAAACGCAACAGTGGCCACAGGATTGGAAAAGGTCAGTATACATTCCAATCCCAAAGAAGGGCAATGCCAAGGAATGTTCAAACTATCGCACAATTGCACTCATATCACACGCTAGCAAGGTCATGCTCAAGATCCTACAAGCTAGGCTTCAACAGTACGTGGATAGAGAACTACCAGAAGTACAAGCTGGGTTTCGAAGAGGTAGAGGAACTAGAGATCAAATTGCCAACATTCGCTGGATTATGGAGAAAGCAAGAGAGTACCAGAAAAACATCTACTTCTGCTTCATTGACTATGCTAAAGCTTTTGACTGTGTGGATCACAACAAACTATGGCAGGTCCTTAAAGAGATGGGAGTACCAGACCACCTCACATGTCTCTTGAGAAACCTGTATAAGGGCCAAGAAGCGACAGTTAGAACCGGATATGGAACAACTGATTGGTTCAGCATAGGAAAAGGAGTACGACAAGGATGTATATTGTCACCTTGCTTATTTAATATATATGCAGAGTACATCATGCGAAATGCTGGCCTGGATGAATCACAAGCGGGAATTAAGATTGCTGGGGAAAAGATCAACAACCTCAGATATGCAGATGATACCACTCTAATGGCAGAAAGTGAAGCGGACCTAAAGAGCCTCTTGCTCAGGGTAAAAGAGGAGAGCGCAAAAGTGGGCTTGAAGCTCAACATCAAAAAAACTAAGATCATGGCATCCGGCCCCATCACTCCTTGGCAAATAGAAGGGGAAGTCGTGGAAGTAGTGACAGACTTCACGTTTCTGGGATCCCAGATCACCGCAGACTGTGACTGCAGCCATGAAATTAAAAGACGCCTGCTCCTTGGGAGGAAAGCGATGGCGAACCTAAACGGCATGATAAAAAGTAGAGACATCACCCTGCCAACAAAAGTCCGCATGGTCAAAGCAATGGTATTCCCAGTAGTCATGTATGGCTGCGAGAGTTGGACTATAAGGAAGGCCGAGCGCCGAAGAATAGATTCTTTTGAACTATGGTGCTGGAGAAGACTCTTGAGAGTCCCTTGGACTGCAAGAAGAACAAATCAGTCAATCCTCAAAGAAATCAACCCTGACTGTTCCCTGGAAGGCCAGATAATGAAACTGAAGCTCAAATACTTTGGCCACCAAATGAGAAGGGAGCACTCCCTGGAGAAGACCCTGATGCTGGGAAAGATTGAAGGTCAAAGAAGACGGGGACGGCAAAGGATGAGATGGTTAGACAGTGTCATCGATGCAACGAACATGAAATTGAGCCAACTTCAGAGGACGGCGGAAGACAGGAGGGCCTGGCGGGAGATGATCCATGGGGTCGCGAAGAGTCGGACTCGAATGTGCGACTGAACAACAACAACAAGAGGCGCATGCGGTTCATGGGAATTGATGGGTGGGATCCAATGCTACCTCTACGCTGTGGGGTCTTGTGAGCAAAAATTCTACTTTGTGAGCCACTGGCATTAAAGTTGCGAGCGAGCGATTTGGCTGCGGCGTAAATGAGTTGGCTCTGGAGCCGTCCTTCTTCGCATGCGGTTCATGGGAATTGATGGGTGGGATCCAATGCTACCTCTACGCTGTGGGGTCTTGTGAGCAAAAATTCTACTTTGTGAGCCACTGGCATTAAAGTTGCGAGCGAGCGATTTGGCTGCGGCGTAAATGAGTTGGCTCTGGAGCCGTCCTTCTTGAGCTAAGGCAAAAAAGTGTGTGCTGGAGGCCAAAAAACTGTGATCTAGCTTTCACACTAACTCAGCTTAGAGGGGACACTGGATCCAGCAGCCCTGAATGGGCCCTTTTGGGAGCTGAGTCTATAGGGCTTCAGTAGTGGCCTTCAACCATTTAAAGACTTTGGAGCCCCTGAGCCGCAACCACGTGATGTCACATGGCAGGAAGAGGAGGAGCCAGAGTTGTGAGCTCACTGGTGTCAAGGCCCGGACTGTGGGCGGCAGGCCAAGAGAGTTGTGAACAGGAGACACAGGCTGAGCGTCATGAGGCGAATCGTAGTGAGGAACAAGCCAAGTGTCAAGAGCTGTGGAGGCAACGGTCCCTCTGATCCCCCCCCCC
>NW_015172559.1:100587-121318 GCF_001447785.1 Gekko japonicus | reverse complement strand
ATGACGGAGTGAGCTCCCATCTCTTGTTCCAGCTCCTGCCAACCTAGCAGTTCTGAAGCAAGAAATTGCAAGTAGATAAATAGGGACCACTTTGGTGGGAAGGTAACAGCGTTCCGTGCTCCTTGGTGTTGAGTCATGCCGGCCACATGACCACGGAGACGTCTTCGCACAGCGCTGGCTCTTCAGCTTTGAAACGGAGATGAGCACCGCAATCCTAGAGTCGGACTCGACTGGCTTTCGAGCAAGGGAACCTTTACCTTTAACCTTCAAATGGGCAGTGGGCAGGTCAAGACCCTGTGTAGCTCCAGACTGCTGCTGAGCGGGGCTTGCTATGTTAATGAACGGTTGCTCATGCGCACAGCTTAGAGGGAACGCTGTAGTGGAAGAATCTGCTCCACCACTAGGTGACCTCATCTTCCCGTCCCACTCCTCTTCACAAGCACGTTGTTATAGTCAGAACGGTTCCTCAGTGGAACAGGCTTCTTCGGGAGGTGGTGGGCTCTCCTTCTTTGGAGGTTTTCAAACAGAGGCTCGGTGGCCATCTGACCGCAATGCGGATTCTGTGAACTGGGGCAGATCGTGAGAGGGAGGGCAGGAAGGGTTGCCTCAGTGCTTAGTTCTTGTGGCCCTTTCTTACACGCCCAGGGAAATGCTGATCACCACTTTGGGGTCAGGAAGCAATCTTGGAGGTTTTTTTTGGTCATCTTCCGGGCGTGGAACAGTGGTCACTGTGGGTGTGGAGGGGGAGGTGTTTGTGAATTCCCTGCCTTGTGCAGGGGGTTGGACTAGATGACCCTGGAAGTTCCTTCCAACTCTGTGATTCTATGAGAGGAGAATTGCAACCTGTGGTGTCCTTCCTTTCTGTACCTTGACTCTAGCACCTGGTGCTTCTGAAAGACTGTTCCCTTTTTCTTTTTTAAAGGGAACCTCTCAGTGTAGCACATGGGGTCTTACAACCTGCCAGAGGTCCCCCTCCCAGCCCATGTGCTGAAGATTACTGTTTGAGAATCTTCTGCAACCGACTTGGGCTTCTGTGGTACACGTGCAGAGAGGGGCTCTTTACCTCACGGGTCTCTCTCCAACCGGTTCCCTGAAGCTGGAATCATCTGCAGAAGACCTCCCAAAAGGCTACTGCAGGCAATGTTCCCTCTAAGCTGTGGAGTCTTGTGAGCAAAAATGCTACTTTGTGAGCTCCTGGCATTAAAGTTGTGAGCGAGTGATTTGGCTGCTGCATAAATTAGTTTGCTCTGGAGCCCTCCTTCCTGAGCTAAGGCAAAAATATGTGAGCCGGAGGCTAAAAAACTGTGAGCTTGCTCACACTAACTCAGCTTAGAGGGAACACTGATTGCAGGGGAAACCTTCTTGCTCCAGTGCCTTGTTACACTGGAGAAAGTGCTCTGTTGATTACTGTATGGGGGTATTGTCCCTCCCCTCAGCGCATAAACCCTTTGTTTTTTGCTCAGCATACTTCTATTTCCCAAAGAAGCAGCCTGAAAACGTTTGCTTCTTGCACTTCTAGAGGACTGCTTTCTTCTCCATGTGCTGAACTTCCCAGACTTTGTTTTTTGGTTTTTATTGGAGCATCAGGGCTCTTTTTGGGCAAGAACGCACAGGAACGGAGTTCCGGCTGGCTCCCGAGGTGGCCACGCCCAGCAGGAACTCATTAGCATAATAGACCACACCCAACAGCAGAAACTCATTAGGATTGGCTACGTTAGGGGTGTGTGGCCTAACATGCAAAGGAGTTCCTGCTACCAAAAAAGCCTTGGGTTTTGACAACAAACAAGGCAAACAGAATAAGAAGCAAAAGGTGGGTGTGGCTGGATGAGCACACTTCTGGTAACATGGGGTTGCGGCCTAATATGCTAATGAGCAGTGCTGTCAGGGTGTGGCCTAATATGCTAATAGTTTCTGCTGTTGGGTGTGGCCTATTATGCTAACGAGTTCCTGCTGGGCTTTTTCTACAAAAAAAGCCCTGGAGCAAGTCATTAACCCCCTTCCTCCCACTGCAGGCGAAATCAGGTAGGCTTGCCATGTTCATATTTCCCTGTGACTCTCTTAGGTATCTTTAAAAAGAAAAGACGTGCTGTCAGGGTGTGGCCTAATATGCTAATAGTTTCTGCTGTTGGGTG
Organism: Gekko japonicus; assembly: GCF_001447785.1. Classification (NCBI taxonomy): domain Eukaryota; kingdom Metazoa; phylum Chordata; class Lepidosauria; order Squamata; family Gekkonidae; genus Gekko; species Gekko japonicus. The sequence goes on along the minus strand of NW_015172559.1, from coordinate 119,186 downwards.
TGGCCTATTATGCTAACGAGTTCCTGCTGGGCTTTTTCTAACCCCCTCCCTCCCACTGCAGGTGAAATCAGGTAGGCTTGCCATGTTCATGTCTCCCCGTGAATCTCTTAGGTATCTTTAAAAAGAAAAGACAATATGAATTCTCTAGCATCATAGGTGGTGCCTTGAGGGAATGCGGGTACAGGGACTGGAACTTGAATGCTCAGAAATCCCGGGCATGCTAGCAATGGAAGTAGGTGCTTTGCAAACTTGCATAGTGTCAATTCTTTAGCACAGGAATACACTGGATGGAAGTGGCTGGAGCTGCTTGTAAACCAAATGGTAGTTCTTCAAACCACAGTTCACAGCCACAAGTTATGGCAATGGCCACGCGCTTATGTGGCTCTAAAAATTAGACAACTTGTTCATCACTGCCTTTCTGCTTTACCTATCCCCACCTTTTCTCTCTCCTAACATTGGACTACTTTGCAGGACTGTTGTGATTACTAAGAAGGTGGGTGGCACATGGAGGTGTTTTCAGTGTGGGAAAAGAACGTGTTTATATTGTTGTTGCATCATCTGTTGCCACTATAGCTGCTGCTTTGTTCTGTCTTGTTGAGGTTTTAATTGTGTTGCTGCATTTTCATATTTTAACTCCCCCTCCCCCCGGTTGGCAGGGGTTGGGACCTTAGAAAACACAAACAAATAGTCAAGCGTTCCGAAAAACTGTTGGCGATTTTCCATGCATCTGCAAAAGATTCTGCATGATGTTTTCCACCCCCCTTCTCAAATCCGTTCCGTGACTTTGACGAATAAAAATGCAGGACGCAACTTCTTCCAGTGGTCTCTTTGCAGTTGGAATGTTTGTTTTGTTGATTTTTTTTTTTAGCCAGTGACACTTCTAGGGGCCGTTTCAACTAATCCACGTGATGTACAATCCCTGAACAGGGGCCATTGTGTTTGTGTACTTGGGCAGAGTGGGTAGAGGAGGTTTGTTTGCCACATACGCAGATCCGCCGGCGGCCTTGAAACCGCTACACAAAACATGACGAACAAATCCACCCACCCCCAAGTTACGTGGAATTTTTATTTTTGGCCTGTTCATGCAGTAGTTTTGTAGCTGTCAGTGGAACGCTGTTTACTCTGGCTTGCGGAGGCTTGCCTCTGTCTAGATTTGTCCAGGCTGATTTTAGAAATGCTGGTAGGACGGGAAATCCTCCTTACGAGTCCTGTGCCATCGATCCCGGACTCTCGATCCATCTCGCTCTAGGCTAGCAGTTGTCTGCTTTCACCAGTTCTTGCATCATAGACCCCCGTTCGAGGAAATGCCTCTCCAGAGTCTCAGGGGGAGCCTTTCACATTCCCTGCGGTCTGTTTGTCCTCAATCTAAAGACCTTGACGGGGTTGTCCTTTTCCCAAATTGGTGACAGGAGGACTTTGCCTTGGGCTCAGCCGAGGCCCCCAAACTGGCATTTCTTTTTACAACTTCGAAGCAAGATAACGAACTTGTGGGATGTTTTTGCGGGTACGCCTCTCTCTTAGCCGGAAAGCAGCTGAGCCATACGGCCGGTTTAAAATAAGCTGCCAAGCGAAATACCGTCTGCGCATTATTTTTAGCTGCTTTTCTGATCCCCCCCCCCCGCTTAATCACCGTCAATTAAAACCCGCCATTGAGGCCGCGTGGCCCAGAATGCCCCGCTCCGTAAGGAGGAGATGGGGAGGTGACAGTTGGTCGCCTGAGGTGTGCGGCGTCTGCGCCTGTGTGGAGAGAAGGGAACGGCGGCTGCCGCTCCGTAATCTGGGCTTTACTGAAGGGATTGTTACCGATAGTCCTGGCATTTGGCATCTGTATAAACACAGCAGCCTTGTTCTGTTGAAGGGGGGGGGGGGCAGGGTTCACTCTGGTTCACTTGCCTCGCGGTTGGGCAGGCAGAGAGGCCTGCTGGCCTCGATACCAACCGTCCAGATTGTTCGGCCTTGTGTCAGGCAGTCTCCACCAATGTTCCCTCTAAGCTGAGTTAGTGTGAGCTAGCTCACAGTTTTTTAGCCTCCGGCTCACAGATTTTTGTCTTAGCTCAGGAAGGACGGCTCCAAAGCAAACTAATTTATGCAGTAGCCAGATCGCTGGCTCACAGCTTTAATGCCAGTTGCTCACAAAGTAGAAGTTTTGCGCACAAGACTCCACAGCTTAGAGGGAACATTGGTCTCCACGTTACCTCTGGGCTTTCTTTCGTGGAGACTGAAGCCTGCAAGCCAGCGACAGCAATAGAATTTAATTCGCCTGGCCCATCTAGCCCACGATTCTGTCTTCGGTTGCGGGCTAACTGGAAGCTGATGAGCGGGACTCGACAGGGGCGCCCTTCTGTGACAATTTGACTTCCAGTGGCTAGTGCTCAGCAGCAGTGCTCCCGCGAAGCTGTGGAGTCTTGTGAGCAAAGATTCTACTTTGTGAGCTCCTGGTATTAAAGTTGGGAGCGAGCGATATGGCGAATGCATTTAAATCGGTTTGCTCTGGACCCATCTTTCCAGAGCTAAGGCAAGAATGTGTGAGCTGGAGGCTAAAAACCGTGAGCTAGCTCACACTGACTCAGCTTAGAGGGAACATTGCTCAGCCGTATGTGGCCTGCACGCCTGGCAGTCCCACTGAGCTGCTGTGGTGCTTGGGGTGGACATTGCTGCCACAGGTTTGCCTTGGTGGTAGTAGAAAGTGCTGTCAAATTGTAGCTGGCCTACAGTAACCCTGTTGGGTTTTCAAGGCAGGAGACCAATCAGAGGTGGTTTGCCATGGCCTTCCTCTTCGTAGCAACCCTGAGATTTCTTGGTGACCTTCCATCCAAGTAGTAACCAGGTCCAGCCCTGCTTAGTTTCCAAGATTTGACAAGATGGGGGTTTGCCCGGGCCACCTAGGTCCAGGCAAGAGATGAACAGAGGTGTTTTCCTCTGCATAGCAACCCTGGACTTCCTTGGGAGTCTTCCATCCAAGTAGTATCCAAGGTCTGACCCTGCTTAGCACACAGGATCTGACAAGATGGGGTTAGCCTGGGCCACCTAGGCCAACGCAAGAGATGAACAGAGGTGGTTTGCCTCTGCGTAGCAACCCTGGACTTCTTTGGGAGTCTCCCATCCAAGTGGTAACCAGGTCTGACCCTGCTTAGCTTATGAGATTTGACAAGATGAGGTTAGCCTGGGCCACCTAGGTAGGGTAGTCACCACCCCTGTATGTCTGTGGCCCTAGGTTAGATTCTGTAAATGTGATTAGCACCCTCTGTAAGCCGCCCAGAGACCCTTAGGATAGCAAATCGAATAAATAAATAAATAAATAAATAAACGCAAGAGATGAACAGAGGTGGTTTGCCTCTGCATAGCAACCCTGGACTTCCTTGGGAGTCTTCCATCCAAGTAGTATCCAAGGTCTGACCCTGCTTAGCACACAGGATCTGACAAGATGGGGTTAGCCTGGGTCACCTAGGCCAATGCAAGAGATGAACAGAGATGGTTTGCTTCTGCATAGCAACCCTGGACTTCTTTGGAAGTCTCCCATCCAAGTGGTAACCAGGTCTGACCCTGCTTAGCACACAGGATCTGACAAGATGGGGTTAGCCTGGGCCACCTAGGCCAACGCAAGAGATGAACAGAGGTGGTTTGCCTCTGCAGAGCAACCCCGGACTTTCTTGGGAGTCTCCCATCCAAGTGGTAACCAGGTCTGACCCTGCTTAGCTTACAAGATCTGACAAGATGGGGTTTGCCCGGGCCACCTAGGTCAACGCAAGAGATGAACAGAGGTGGTTTGCCTCTGCATAGCAACCGTGGACATCCTTGGGAGTCTCCCATCCAAGTGGTAACCAGGTCTGACCCTGCTTAGCTTACAAGATCTGACAAGATGGGGTTTGCCCAGGCCACCTAGGTCAATGCAAGAGATGAACAGAGGTGGTTCCAGGTCTGACCCTGCTTAGCTTCCGAGATCTGGCAGGATCAGGCGAGCCTGGGCCATCCAAAGTCGGGATGATTTCCTTTACCCTTTTGTAAAAGCCACCTGAGGTGCGGTTTACACATGTGGGAGAATGAGATGGTAGAATGGATTGAACTGTTGAAGTCTGAAGGTGGCGCATTTCAGTTTTTGATGTCCTCTTACCTTAAGAATTCCGTGCAAGTGGAACAGTAGCACACCAGGGCGAAAGCTTCCCCTGCCCCCAGTGATTTGGGGCGGCCTGCCCTCCTATACCTCTATTGTGTTCCTTTTTTTTTGCCATCCTTTCTAAATTAAAAAGAACACACCAATTTTTCCGTGCAAGTAAGTTGCTCCTGATGTCTTGGTACTTTTGTGAAGCCATTTCCCCCACCTTTACAATACCTGGGTTTTTTTGCGTTGGGCTGGGCAGAACTGTCCACATCGTTCCTAAAATATCCATGCCAGAGGGATCGTGGAGTTGGTTGGGGATTTTGTTGGTTTTGAAAGGTGGGAACATTAAAAAAAAAGGTCTGGAAAATGTAAATGCACAGCCACACTTGATCAGTGGGATGGTTTTGAAATGCTGGTTCCTTTTTCCAATTAAGGCTTAGTGAAAGAACAAGTGGGAAGGAAATGCTGTTGAACGTCTGCAGGTCTTCGTGAATGCCGGATGGCTAACCACTTGTGGAAGACGGTGGTGGTGGTGGAAAACACCGTCAAGTCCAGTTGACTTATGGTGACCCTGTAGGGTTGTCATAGCAAGAGAAGCTCAGAGGTGGTCTGCCACTGTCCCTCCCCTGCATAGCAGTCCCCATCTTCCTTGGTGGCCTCCCATCGAAATAATACCCGGGGCCGGCCCTGCTTAGCTTCCAAGATCTGACCAGATCGGGCTACTTTGAGATCTCCAGGTCAGGGCATGAACACAGTAAAGTAAAGGTAAAGGTTCCCTTGCTCGAAAGCCAGTCGAGTCCGACTCTAGGGTTGCAGTGCTCATCTCCGTTTCCAAGCCGAAGAGCCAGCGCTGTCCGAAGACGTTTCCGTGGTCATGTGGCCGGCATGACCAGGGCTATTTCTGGGCAGGAACGCACAGGAACGGAGTTCCGGCTGGCTCCTGAGTTGGCCACACCCAGCAGGAACTCATTAGCATAATAGGCCACTCCCGACAGCAGAAACTCATTAGGATTGGCTACATTAGGGATGTGTGGCCTAACATGCAAAGGAGTTCCTGCAAAAAGCCCTAGGTTTTGACAACAAACAAGGTAAACAGAAGAAGCAAAAGGTGGGTGTGGCGGGATGACCACACTTCTAGTAACATGGGGGTGCAGCCTAATGTGCTGTCAGGGGTGTGGCCTAATAAGCTAATGCGTTTCTGCCATTGGGTGTGGCCTAATATGCTAATGAGTTCCTGCTGGGCTTTTTCTACAAAAAGAGCCCTGGCATGACTAAACACCAAGGCGCACGGAACGCTGTTACCTTCCCACTGAAGTGGTACCTATTTATCTACTTGCCATTTCTTGCTTTCGAACTGCTAGGTTGGCAGGAGCTGGAACTAGAGACGGGAGCTCGCTCCATCATGCGGCAACTCGGGTCTCGAACACAGTAGAGCTGTGCAAATAGTTCCGATTTCCATAAATCAACACTGATGCGTCTAACACATGTCTGATACCAGCGAGACGTTGCCCTTTCTGGGCCTGGAAAGCATGGATTTTCTTCTTTCCCGAGACTCTCTTTAGCTGAAGATGCTGGAGGCAGAAACAGAGAGCTTTCTCGTGCAAGTTAGGCGCTCTGCCCGTGAGCTGTGGTCCTTCCTGTTTTTCAGAGCAGTGCTTTTTCAGATTACGATCTTGGGGGAACCAGGGCTTCCTCAGAATCTCTGGGGAGTTTCTCAATGGGAAGCAACTTCCCTGAACGGCTGATTTTTTTGCTTCCAATGTGCAGCTATACTGGAGGGCTGCATGTGTTGTGTACTCTCCAGGGAGTCCTAGAGGGAAGTTATCTGGCTGGCCGTGCACTCTGTGTGGAGATGCTCTTCAAAATGTCTTCCACCGCTTCAAAATGTTGCAGCCAGGATGTTGTTGGATACACCCCACTAAGTGCTCCTGTTATTTTATTTGCCGTCAGGTTGTAGCCGACGTATGTCCACTTATAGGGCAGGGGTGTCAAACGTACGGCCCGTGGGCTGGAAGCAGCCCGTCGAGGGCTCTTATCTGGCCCGCGAGCAACTGGTCGTTACCTTTATTGCCAGATGACAGAGGCTGTGCGTTATGCCCTTGTATATTGTTCCAGTGCTAATGAGTCATGGGCGGTAGAAGTGGGAGGGTGGGCGTCAGGGAGATACTGTAAGGAAATACTGTAAGAGTGTTAATGCTTTAAGCATGTTTGTATTTTGAGTAAAAAATATTGTTAATTGGGTTTGCCCGTGTCATAGAATCATAGAATCACAGAGTTGGAAGGGGCCACACAGGCCATCTAGTCCAGCCCGTGCTCAATGCAGGATCAGCCCAAAGCATCCCCGACAAGGGTTTGTCCAGCCGCTGCTTAAAGACTGCCAGGGAGGGGGAGCTCACCACCTCCCTAGCCAGCTGATTCCACTGCTGTGCAACTCTTACTGTAAAAAACGTTTTTCCTAACCTCCAGCCAGGACCTTCCTGCCCTTAATTTAAACCCATGATTGCGAGTCCTACCCTCTACTGCCAAAAAGAACAGCTCCCCGCCCTCCTCTAAGTGACAGCCCTTCAGATACTTCAAGAGAGCCATCCCGTCCCCCCTCAACCTCCTCCGGACTGAACGTTCCCAAGTCCCCTAGCCTTTCCTCGTAGGGCTTTGTCTCCAGGCCCCCGATCATCCTCATCGCTCTCCTCTGCCACCCTCTCCATTCTCTCCACATCCTTTTGGAAGCAAGGCCTCCAGAACTGCACACAATACTCCAGGGGTGGCCTGACCAACACCGTGTACAGCGGGACTATGACATCTTGTGATTTGGAAGTCCTTTATAAAGTTTCTATCTCCGATACCTGGCATTACGTTTTATGGCACATGTGTCCTGGCCCGACAAAGTGAGGTTTATGTCAGATCTGGTCCTTGTAACAAATGAGTTCGACACCTTTGCCTAGGGTTTTCAAGGCAAGAGATGTTCAGAGGTGGTTTGGCATAGCCTGTTCCCATGTAGCGACCCTAAACTTCCTCGGTGGCTTCCCATCCAAGTACTAACCAAGGCTGAGCCTCTGAATTTGATGAGACTGGACTCAACTGGGCTACACCTGTTTAAAAAGATCTGTGCTTGATTTTGTTTTCTTTGCGGGCCCAGTTTTTTGTGCTGGTTTTAACCTTTAAGTAGTTCTAAACAGTTCAGTTATCTAAAGGCAGCTCATAGAGTCCTGTCTTTACCTTCAGACCTTCGTCGGAGGCCTTGGTCCACGTAGCTCTTGGTCCAGGTAACTGACTGCTGAACAGAGGTGGTGCTCACTCAGGAAAGGACATTCTTGGTGATCGTTCCATAATTGTGGCACAGTCTTCCACAGTAGACTTAACCTGGTGTCATCTTTGTTCCTATTTTGATACCTGGTGATGACATTTCTGTTTTAGTTTACTTTTTGGCTCGCTGTGCTAGAGTTTCTGGGACGTGGCTTCTTCCGTTGATGAAACTGCGGTGCTGATGCAAGTTGGCCAATGTGTCGTTGCGTGTTCTCAAATCTGCTGTGGTTTTACTGCATTTGACCGAGGGCTTGCTGTGTTATATAGCAGTGATTTGATATTGTTGTTCCTGTTTCGGTCACTCATATAGCTGTTGCTGTGGGTTTTGAATTTTTTTTAGATTTTATGAAACGTGATATTTATTTTGCCTTGTGTTTTAATGTGTTGGCTGTCTTGAACATGTAAATAGGCAGGATCAGGGGTCAATTCCTGCAGGAGCGCACAGGAGCAGAGCTCCGGCAGTAAAGAGCCCAGGGGGCAGGCACATGCAACAAGCCCCACCCCCTGCTCCCAGCGGCCCTCAGTCAGAGCAAGAAGCAGCCAGGTAAGTTGCAGAGCCTCCCCTGCCCCCCTGGCCCAAAACACTCCAGTGGCACCTTTAAGACCAAATTTTATTCAGGTACAAGCTCTCCCTCCTCTGCGAGGACAGATCTGCACGTCCCCGTCCCCCCCAATAGCTAGCAATCCAAATCAGTCCAGTGGAGCCTGAGCAGTGGGTGTTGCCTTCTGACCCACTTCCGGTGATGTCAGGGGGTGTGGCATATGCAAAGAAGTTATGCTAATGAGTTATGCTAATGAACTCCTGCACCTCTTTTTCTACGAAATGACCCCTAAGCAGGATACAAATCTTTTAGACAAAATCCCCTGTTTGCACAGAGAAGTGGTTAAGTTTGATAGACCTGTGGCCAGCGCGCCATGTGAACTAACCATGCACTTTTAAGCATCCCGCAGAATATCACACAGCGCACGATCTCACACAGCAGTTCTGGGACAGATCTGCAGGGATTTCTTGGCTGACAGACCAAAAAGAAAGGTCAGTGTTTTGAAATGCGCTGTTTCTAAGGGCCAGCCCTGCCAGTGTCTGAATAATACTCTTTTTCCAAATCCAGGCACTTGGGTTTAGAAAGCTTATGGGGGCTATAACAGTGGAATTAGAAGTCTTAATAAGTAAAGAATGCATTCCAGATTCTGTTTAAAAAAAAGCCTTGCAGTTATGTTGCTTGGAGAAGTTAAGTGCAAATTTAGTGTTCTTTTTTGGTACTGTTTATTGCAGCAAAATGGTGTGTGTTTTTGTACTCAATTTGTACTCACCTCTAGCCCAATCGGAGAGACCGGCTCTCCCCAAAATAGGGGTTCCTTTTTGAACAGGGAAGCAAAAAACAGAACAGTGTACTTTTATGGAACAGAGGAGATGCATGATTTTTCTCCGCCTTTAGTCTCTTGGGCGCAGTTTGATTTCTTTCTTTCTTTTTTAAGTACACCGTTTCCAGCCTATCCCTGGGTGTTACAGCGGCACCTCACGTGTCTCCTAAATTGAATTAGACGAGGGAGGATGGGGGATGAACTGCTCTAAGGCACACACAAGAAGAGGAGAATAGGTTTCCACTTGTGTGCCTGGCGGGGCATGGCTCCTAATTGAGGCCAAACGGCTGGGAATCCCTTTTGTGTTTCCGTCTCTGACATGATAATTAAACCCCCGAGACAAAAAAACAACAACAAACCCATTCAGGCTAGTAATGCCCTTTACTGGATGCGTCAGGTGAGGAATACCTAGCATGCTGGCAAATTCTGTTGGGGGCGGGGAGTGGTGTTTCTTTTTGAATGAAAGGCTAATTAAAAGAGATATTTAATAGCTGTCTGTCATCACAATGAGCGGTCTGTGTGTGTATCCACGTGTGTTTGTGGGAAGGAAGCTTATATGTTGCAAGGGGAAATGCGTATGCAGCATAGGGTGCTGGTTAAGAGTGCCAGACCGGTGTCTGGGGGGGACCCAGGTTCGAATTCCCCACTCTGTCATGGAAGCTTGCTTGGGCCAGTTGCACGCACTCTCAGCCTGACCTACCTCACAGGGTTGTTGGGAGGATGAAATGGAGGAGAGGAGAGAATGATGCAAGCCGCTTCTTCCCATTGCGGAAGAAGGTGGTGGTTATTTAATTTATTTAAAGGTTTTTATGATGCCTTTCCACCCAAGTAGGGCGATGAACGTGAAAATGTGAAGACATTTGAATATTAAAGCAGCACTTAAAATATATAAAAGAATGTATGAACACAGAAGACCAAAACCAGGGAAGAGGGCCCTTAACAGTTATTGCATATCCATCCATCCTTGGTTAGGGGTGTACTAGGCCAGGGGTGTCAAACATGCGGCCCGGGGGCCGGATCAGGCCCCTGGAGGGCTGCTATCAGGCCCGCAGTAGAACTGGCTGTCTTCTGCTTCTTCTTCCAGTTCTGCTGCTGCTGCGTCATCGTAGGTTTGCAGCTTACAGATACACACCTCAGCAGCATACTCAAGATTGCAACAGCACAGACGTTTTGATGCAATAATTCAGAGCAAGAGGTGTCAGTCATCAGACACTGTTAAATAAACAAAATATTGCAAGAGTGCTAATGTTTTATGCATGTTTTTATTTTAAGTAAAAAAAATCCCTTTGTGTTTGTGTTCTTTATAAAGTTTATATCTCCGCTACCTGGCATGACATTTTATGGCACACGTGGCCCGGCCCAACAAGGGCTCATTTATGTCAGATCCGGCCCTCATAACAAATGAGTTCGACACCCCTGCAGTAGAACGTATGAACACAGAAGACCAAAACCAGGGAAGAGGGCCCTTAACAGACTGCGTATCCATCCATCCATCCTTGGTCAGGTATGTACTAGGTCCCCTTACAATTTGGCCTTTATCAGTGAGGTATGTCACCGGTTTTTAGGGATGAGGGAGTTGTTTTGGTCTTGCCACTCAAGAATGTCTGCATTCAATCCTTCACTGCTTTCCACCTTGTTGAGCCTGCTGGAAAGGGTGATTGGGGGCAAATGACAAAATGTTTGTAGGTTCCAAGCCAAAGTTCTGTACATGGAGATTCTCTTTAGTATTTGCAGCTGATAGCTATTGACAGGCCTATTCTCTACAAATTTACTTTTCCCAAAAGGTGCCTAAATTTGTGGGTGACTCTTCGCGACCCCATGGACCAGATCACGCCAGGCCCTTCCAGTCTTCCGCCGTCCTCTGAAGTTGGCTCAACTTCATGTTCGTTGCATCTGTGACGCTGTCTAACCATCTCATCCTTTGCCGTCCCCGTCTTCTCTGACCTTCAGTCTTTCCCAGCGTCAGGGTCTTTCCCCCCACTATAGATTCACTCTAACAGCAAGCCAAATGATTTGTTTTGTTCTGATATTTGATTCGGATCAGGGTCTTATTGGGGGGGGGGCAGATGGAACCTTTGTCCGGCCGGGGGGGGGGCGTGGTGGCTCATGGCAGCCCTGCAAGTCTCTGGTCCCCCCTCTCCATCTTTTCGTTTCCTTGGGCTATAAATAAACGTGTGGCCGCCTGTGCTTTCTTTTTTTAACCAGAGGCAACCCCACCCCCACCCCGTACGCTCTCTCCTGCAGGTCTGTTCAAGCTCGGACGTGGGGGAATTCCTAAGAGGCTTACTGTGGCTTATTCAACGTAGGTCTTGAACTGGAGCTGGAGCGGAGAGACGTGGAAAGGAAAGTTATGTAACTGCAGGGCGTCCTCCACAGAGGCAGGGAAGCCCCGAGAACCGGCTTGGTCCTGGCTCCCGCTGTAGGTAGCCTCAGTTTCCCCACAGCTTTTCAGTTCTGTTCCGAATCTGAGATTTCCTTGCCCTTCCTTGCCTTTCGTCTCTCGCTCAGCGCAAGGCCTCTGTCTGTTCTGTGACACACAGAGTGGGTTCTGTTTTACATGTGTGTTCTTTCCCTGTCACGGATTGTCACAAATTTCAAGCCTCCCCACCACAAAAGCACGTGTCTGTATTGGGGTGGCTGTGGAGAAATGAAATGCTCTGCAGGCCGTCTCTGCCTGGCAGGCTGACAGCATTTATTAGAGGTAACCTTCAAGGAAATGCCACTTGCAGGCCTTGGATAGGGCTCGGCCGTCGTTTGACATTCCCTCTTCTAAAGATTTGCTGCCCTCTCAGAGGAGGTTTCTTCCTCCCTCCCTCCCTCCCCTCTTCTCTTTTCTCTCTCAGCGCCTGTCTTCCCTACTCTCCCGCATAACTGGCTTGGATCTCTGCGCGGCTTCTGATCTCTCTTTTGCGTCGTTCTCTGTGCGTCTGAGCTCTCAGATAATCCTTTTTGTGGGTGTGCGCCTGACACAGAAAGGGGCCGCTGGCGCCCCTCCCGGGAGAACAGAGTCGGTACTGCCTAGCGGGTAGATCTGAGGCTGCTGTGCGGAGTCAAGATGAGGGAGGCTGAGGTCTGTGGTTTCCAGAAGTGCGGTTAGGATTTTTTAGCCTCTCGTCTCTTGGCTCTGAAGCTTTTGCTGATATTGCGCGTGCATGCCCACGTAGGTCTTTTCAAGGCCTCAAATGACCAGCGTCTGGGGTATTTGGGCGGCTTCACACCTGCTGAAACGTGCAGTTTCAATCCACGCCAGCAACCGTTTGCAAGCGGATGTTGCCATTTCACACAGTAAAATCCGGTTGCAAAGTGGATTGAAAGTGCTGTATTTAGCATGTGTGGAAGCACCCAGATTCGATTCAGGTGGAGAGCCGTGTGGGTCTGAAGCAGCAGGACAAAGTCTGAGTCCAGTGGCACCTTTAAGGCCAACAAAGTTTTATCCTTTTATTTTATTTTTATTTTATCCATCTATAAAATGCTTTGGCCTTCAAGAGGTGAGGCGACCAGTTTCCAGGCAAAGGCTGATAGCCACGCAAACCCCCTCTGAAAGGAAGTTTGGAAGCCTTGAGTTTTAAAGGCTGATTCTTAGGGTTGCCATCTCTGGGTTGTGAAACGCCTGGAGATTATGGGGGTGGCGTCTGTGGAGCGAGGGATTTGGGGAGGGGCGGGACCTCAGTGGGGCACAACGCCATAAAGTCCACCCTCCAAAGCAGCCATTTTCTCCAGGGGAACTCATCTCTGTTACCTGGAGGCCTGTTGTAATTCCGAGAGATCTCCAGCCCCCACCTGGAGATTGGCAACCCCGCTGATTCCGGAGGTCTTTTGAGCCAGTTGGGCCTTTTAAAAAAGGCCTTCCTGTTGATTATTTAAGCGGGTCAGTGCGGTGTGATGATGCTCATAAGCAGTGTTCCCTCTAAGCTGAGTTAGTGTGAGCTAGCTCACAGTTTTTTAGCCTCCGGCTCACAGATTTTTGTCTTAGCTCAGGAAGGGGGGCTCCAGAGCAAACTAATTCATGCAGCAGCCAAATCGCTCGCTCACAACTTTAGTGCCAGGAGCTCACCAAGTAGAATTTTTGCTCACAGGACTCCACAGCTTAGGGGGAGCCTTGCTCATAAGTTAGCACGGAGGCATGAGAGAGAGAGCCGCCGTCCCACGGCTGCGTCTCATTCTGCTCTGATCTGAAACTGTGTTCCAGAGGAACAGTTTATTTATTTATTTAATTAATTCAATTTCTATACCGCTCAATCCCGGAGGCTCTGAGCAGTTTACATAGGCATATTATACTTCCTAGCTAGGGCCACAATGTATATATGGGGGAGGTGAGTGCCTACCAGGCACCCAGCCGGCTTGTTCTTTCTTCTTCCTGCGGCTTCGTGGTGGATTCTATCTTGGCGCGGCTCCGCAGCGGCTCCTTCTAGGTTGGCTCCATAGTCCGCGACCTTGTGTGACGACTGCTGCACCGGCCTCTGTCCGATTGGCTCCGGCCGCGCTGCGTCGCTGCGTCTCTGGGCCAGTCCCCGCCTGGAACGTCTGCAGCTTGATGTCGGTTTCGCCGCCATGTTCTTTCTGCCGGATTGCCGTCGTCGTCTGTCGCCACCACAGTTCCTCTTCGCCGCTACTGCGCCGGAAGGCGGGTGCCCCCATTCATTCATTCATTCATTCATTCATTCATTCATTTGATTTATATCCTGCCCTCCCCCCCAAAGCAGGCTCAGGACGGGGGGCTTAAAGGGCCATTCGTGCCATAAGAACGTTAGAACAATAAAACAGTTAAATATCACAAATTTCAAAGGTGCTACAGAGGTTCCAGTCTCTGCTCAAAAATGAAGTTCGCTAGGTGATCTTATTTCTGCACCCCACCTTTCTTCTGACTGTAGGGTCGAACACACGAGACTGCCTTATACTGAACCAGAGCCTCGGTCCATCAACGTCAGTATTGTCTAATCAGACTGGCAGCGGCTCTCCAGGGTCTCAGGCAGAGGTCTTTCCCATCAGTCTACTGCCTGGTTGTTTTAAATGGCGATGCCGGGGATTGAACCCCGCTCCACAATGAAGTTCGCTAGGTGATCTTATTTCTATACCCCACCTTTCTTCTGACTCTAGGGTCGAACACATGAGACTGCCTTATACTGAACCAGAGCCTCGGTCCATCAACGTCAGTATTGTCTAATCAGACTGGCAGCGGCTCTCCAGGGTCTCAGGCAGAGGTCTTTCCCATCAGTCTACTGCCTGGTTGTTTTAAATGGCGATGCCGGGGATTGAACCTGGGACCTTCTGCATGCCAAGCGGATGCTCTACCTACCACTGAGTCACGGCCACGTCTTAGGGTTGCCAGGCCTGCTGATCTTCATGGCAGGAAAAAGCGGCAGAGTGACACTCTAGGAATCCCTCTAGCAGTAGGAATCACTCTAGCGGTGACACTCTAGGAATCCCTCAAATCTCTTTGGTAGAGCCCACATCTCTATGGACCGTACTGCAGAGATTTGGGTGGTGGTGGTTCCTACAGCGTCATCCGTCACTTTGGGTTCGGATGCAGCCCCCTCTTCTCTCAACGCGATGATCAACATTGGGTGGGCAGAATACACTGTTGGCAGAATAAACTCTGGGAACACTTTGTATATGGCAAAATAGTTTCTCACCAGAAGTCATTTCAAGCTGTCTGGTTTCCGGTAGCGAAATACCTGACAGAGGCTGAAGTTCTTCCTAAGACCAGTCATTATCAGGATTTGTTTGATGTCCAGAGTCTGATGTCTCCTTCTAAATGGAATGAATTATTGTTGGTATGTTTTTGGGATATAGAGGGATTGCAGTTGCCACTGAATGCTGTTAGATGTTATAAGTGTTGAAACTCTTATAATAATAAAAACACGTATTTGGAAAAAGAAATATTGGGTGGGCATACGCGTGGATTAGTGGGGAGATACCTGCTGGGGGTGGGCATAGGCAAACCCCGTCTGACTTAGAAAGGGCCTAAGGCAATAATAAGTACAACATGAAAATAATCATTTATCGGAGTCCTTAAAATTTGGGGGGGCCAGTCTTCACCTCTCAGGGCTGTTGCGAGGATAAAAACAGGGACTCGGGAACCTGACGATTCTCTGCACATGCACGCTGCCCTGTGTTTCTTGGGAACTGAGCAAGGTTATTTTCATCTTGGCTTGCTGCTGTTCGACATTGGACTATTTCACATTACCCTTTTTAACCCGTTTTGGAGCCGTTTTTTATCAGTCGTGGAGTAAACTGGTATAGGGCTGCCATGTCACACATGGCTTTCCCCTTCCAGTAAAGAGTTGGATCTGAAGCGGTTTGCCATTTCAGACTGCATCGCTTTTCCCCCACCAATTTTCGCCTGTGCGGGCAATCTCCGGCTTTTTTTTTTTAAGTTCACTTTCTAGCGCTAGTTCGCTTTATAGCGCTGTAGCGCTATAGCACTATAACAAAACACTCCAGGCATTCCAATGGGGTTGATATAATGCTGTTCCATTATAGCGCTATAGCGCTATAAAGCGAACATTAAAAAAACCCCGGAGATCACCCGCACGGGCGAAAATGGTGGGGAAAAGCGCATCGGAACCGGGAGAGGAAACTGGAGAGTACTTGGAAGCGGTTGACAGGTAAAACGCTTCAGCCCCGTTTCCTAAAGGGGACAGAAGCGTTTGTGTCTGAAATTACAAATATATTCTGGTAGGGAACCGGTTCTAAAACGGTTCTGTCTGAAATGACAGACCAGAAACCGTTTGGGGACCGTTCCTCTTCCGGAATATATCGTCTGTCTGAAATTCCTCATTGTCATTTTAATGAGAAGGGGGGGTTCCCCAAGATTCCCGATCGGCTGGTGCTCCTCCTGCTTTTCCTTCCGTGCACCCGTAGGCCGTTTTCAAATGTTTGCAGGATTCGGCGCTGGTGCCAAAAGCTGGCGAGGGGGACAGCCCTACTACGTTTTGTGCCATCCGCAGAGCAGCAGAGCCTGCCCTCCCCCCCATACACCCGCCCCTCCCCGTAAGCCTCTTTGGCTGGAGTGCTGGGAAAATCCATAGAGTGGCATTTCAGAAAGCTACTCAATTATAGTAATATTTATTTCATGAGGTGAACTGTGAGTGAACGCGAGATGGAGGAGGAGGAGGAGAGGCTGGCCTCCGGCGAAACCCAAGCCTTTCATTCTCCCCCCCCTTTTAAAAAAAAGCACCAGCCTAAAAATTATAAAATAACCCTCTGCGCCTCCTTCCTTTCCCCCCCCCCCCCCCAATTTTGGGGGGTTTAATTTCCCATCGCCCTGGAAATGTCTCCCGAGTGCCCGGCTGTCAATTGAAAAAGCCGTAAGGGGGTGGCGGTAGGGGGGGAGAGAGAGAAGGGGGGGGAAGAGAATGACTTGTGGTCTCCATGGCAACCCACCAGACGACAAATGGATCAATGTGTTGCCGTTCGCCATCTGAAACTCAAGCAGGCCTAGCTAAACCCCCGGCTCTGTCTCTCGCTGACAGGCCCCGCTGCGGGGGCCATTAATGCGAGACACCTCGGGGGCAACAGCATTCATGCCTCGGTACACTCCTCTGATAGCGCATGCTTGACGTCTTCTCTAATGGGGTTACCAAGAAGCATCCTTCTGGTTTCCCCCCCTTTTTTTCCTCTGAGAGGACTCACGGCCATTTGCTTCTTGGCAGCAGAAACCTCCTGCTTTCTTGCCTCGGGGGCCGATGCGTAAGGTAGCCACGGAGGCACGAGAGAGAGAGAGAGAGAGAGAGAGAGAGAGAGAGAGAGAGAGAGAGCGCTGCGGTCCCATGGCTGCGCCTGGCCCTCGTTCTGCTCTGAACTGAAACGGTGTTCCAGAGCACCCAGGGGTTCATCCAGGGGGGGACGCCGGCCTCCAGACTACAGAGACCGGTTCCCCTGGAGAAAATGGATGCTTTGGAGGGTGGATCCTGTGGCCTTGTACCCCACCGGGGCCCCAGTCCCCCTCCCCTGCCAGTGGGGAACTGGCAACTCCAGGTTCATCGAAGAGCAGGTCAGTCATGGCGGTTGGGCGTCCCCATAAACACAGCTCGGGCTTCATTCTTCCCCTGCGGTGTGCCGCCGCAAGAGTGCGATCTGTTCTTGGGTGCACTGACAGTTAATGTGGGGCAGTGTGGCGAAGGCCCTTTTTGGCGGCTGCTGCACGGGGATAGAGTATGCGCTGTAGATCATGCTCCTGGGGTGTTCTTGGGTCATTGCAGCTCTCAAATCGGTCCGAAAACAGTTCCCTGAAGGGAAGGAAGTTGGACAGTCGGGCAGTCCGGATGAGGAAACCGCAGGAGGAAGGTGCCAGTCATGTGATTCCTTTCCAAGGAAGGGTTGCCCCTCCTGGTGTGTGCAGTGAGAAGGAACTGTTCTCATTCCTGTGCATTATGAGTTAGCACCTTTCTTGTTCCAGTCTACTTGTGTGTGGTGAATAACCCCCAAGGAGGATTGCTGCCACACTGGGTCCAGTGTTCCATGTGTCCTCCTTGAGAGGGAGAGGTAGCAGTATTTTGAGGAAGTCGATGAGAGAGACTGGTTGATGATACCCATACAGAGTACCTAAGAACATCAGAAGAGCCCTGCTGGATCAGACTAGGGGTCCATCTAGTCCAGCATCCTGTCTCACACAGTGGCCAACCAGTTCCTCTGGAGGACCAAACAGGGCATAGAGGCCGAGGCCTTCCCCTGAGAAGAACCTCAGAAGAGCCCTACTGGGTCAGACCAGTGAGGGTCCATCTAGTCCAGCCTCCTGTCTCACACAGTGGCCGACCAGTTCCTCTGGAGGTCCAGCAACAGGGCATAGAGGCCGAGGCCTTCCCCTGAGAAGAACCTCAGAAGAGCCCTACTGGGTCAGACCAGTGAGGGTCCATCTAGTCCAGCCTCCTGTCTCACACAGTGGCCGACCAGTTCCTCTGGAGGTCCAGCAACAGGGCATAGAGGCCGAGGCCTTCCACTGATGTTGCCTCCTGGTTCTGGAATTCAGAGGTCGATTGCCTCTGAACATGAAGGTTCCCCTCAGTCACCATGGCTAGTAGCCACTGATAGATCTCTCCTCCATGAACCTGCTTAAGCCCCTTTTAAAGCTGTGTAGGGACACTCTAGTAGCAGAATGGGTTCCTCTCAAGTAGAAAGGCCTGGGTTCAGTCTGGGGCCTCTCCCTTTACAGAAGGGTCTGGGATAGCAGGAATAACCTCTGCCTGAGCCACGACCAGTAAGAGGGGACAGTCGTGGGCTGGGTGACGCGGTGGCTTCTGTATAAGGCATATGATATATGCACCCGTGTGTGTTGGAAGGAGGAGTAAGGGTTGCAGAAGCACAATTTGGAACACTTGAGAGGAACAGTGAGGGAGGAAGGTTGAGGATAGGCGTAGGCCAGGGGTGGCCAAACTGCGGCTTGGGAGGCACATGTGGCTCTTTTCACACACATTGTGCGGCTCCCGGCAGGGCAGCTGGGAAAGTGAAGGGGAGGCATGCCTCCCCAATTGGTTTTCCCTTCCCCAGCCAGTGTTCCCCTCCCTGGGTAGGCTTGAGGTGGGGGGGGGGGGCAGAGAAAAACAGCAACTTTAAATGCATTCCCACCCCCCCCCCCCCAGCCAGCTTGGAGAAAGCATTTGTCTCTTTAAATCCTTTCTCCAAGCCAAGCCAGCCGGTGTAGGGGTGTGGGGGCTTGGAGGACGCAATTAAAGTGGCTTTCTTTCCACCTCTCTGTCCCTCCGTCCATATTTTTTCTTTCTTTCCACTTTCTTCCTTTCACTCTCCCTTCCTTCCTTCCCCCTCCCTCCCCATCTATTTGCTTTTTTTGTTTCTCTCTCTCTCTCTCTCTCTCTCTCTCTCTCTCTCTCTCTCT
>NW_015172559.1:100070-100524 GCF_001447785.1 Gekko japonicus | reverse complement strand
TTCTTTCCACCTCTTTCATTCTTTCTTTCCACCTTGCTCTCTCTTTCTCTGTCTCTTAGACAAAACGTTATTAGCAAACAAATAAATGTCATTGGACAATTTAATTGGACAGATTAATATCATTATCAATACCTGTTTTTACCCATTTTGTTTATATTTTTGGCAGTCTCATTTAATGTTAATAAAAAGCAAATCTGCCTATTTTCCAATAAAAACGTGTGTGCAATATTTGTTTATGTCTTGTGGCTCTGAAGCATCTGACGTTTATTCTATGTGGCTCTTACGTTGGGCAAGCTTTGCCGCCCCTGGTTGGCTACTGGTGGTGGACAGGGGCTAGTAGATGTGGCATTCTTGCGCTGTCTGCTCTTCATGGGTCCTTCACGGCTCTTGTTCTCTAAGAACGTCAAGTGGGGCTGCTTGTGTTTGGAGACGGGTACGTTAATGTATAATTGTA
>NW_015172559.1:95346-99487 GCF_001447785.1 Gekko japonicus | reverse complement strand
GGCAGGTCTGGATCAGGGTTAATGCTGTTGGCAGAAATCCTGCCTGAGTCCCTCCAGACAGCAGCTTTCCACCCTGCCGGTTGAGCAATGCAGGGCTAAAGCAAGTAACGCCGGAAATGGTACCCACAAAAAAAGGACTTCCATTGCACTGGGGAAGGAGGGAGGGAGAAGAATTGCGTAATTAATTATAATTCCCCTCCTTTGCTAGCCCTGTTTCTCTCATGGTTTGCCCTTTTGGTTTAGCAAGGGACTAATGACGGCCCCTGCAGGTTGGCCGACGAGAGCAGTCCTTAGATCTGTTTGTATTTTCTGTTGTGTTCCTTGGATGATGCTTCTGGACAGGATCTCCAAACTCATTTCAAAGCCATTCTTTTAAGCGTAGTTCTGTGGCAGTGGGGGTTCACAACTTTACTAATTTGACATGGATAGCTTCTTCGCTGATCCCGGGCTTCCATCAGGGCATCTAGTTCTGGCGAGAGGAAGAACAACATGATCTGCTGAATTGCAACTTACAGTGAAGTGCAAGACAATGCATCCACCTGGACTGAATCGAGACCTGGGCTTCCTGTCTCATTACCAATGCTGACTTCTCCACTGCTATTACCCCTCTGCATATCTCACCTAAATCCAATCACGCCTGCTGTGGTCATTTGCCTGCTAATGTCATTAGGCATCTGAAACTATTTTCCAATAAATAGGACAGTTGGGCCCCCATTCTACCTGTATCTGAAGAAGTGAGCAGTGACTTACGAAAGCTCATCCCCTGCCACCAATTTTGTGAGTCTTTAAGGTGCTGCCGGACTCTGGCTCTTTCCTACTGCTACTAGAACCCCTGAGACCAGAAGAATTCCTCGAAGAGAAATATCCCCAAATTCTCAGAGTGGGTTTAAGGTCTGGTCCTCCGTCATATTGCAAGCTGACTCACATCAGTCATTATCAACATGCAAGAATATCCCTGTGCACGTTACCCTGATAGCTTGTGTTTCTGCCAACACTCCGTTTGTCATTGTTTTCTCCCTTCTTCCCAAACGCGGTTCTTCTTTTGCGTAGAACTTCCATCAGAAGCGGAAAGAAACAGGCAGATGAAGTGGGGCCTGGCTGGCCCAGCTGTTTTGCTTTGCCGCTCCCTCCTCAATCCTGCGGATGTGCGTTGGCTTCTCCTGGGAGCCCGGAGGGTTTGTGAAGACTTAAAGAGCTGAAGAGTGGGCGCAGGATTTGAAGAGCCCCTCTTGCAGCTGCAGTTCCTCTCTGAAAGATTTCTGGCGGAGCAGAGGAACCTGGGGGTAACTCCCTTGCCTCCGCTCCTATTCAGCGCAGCGATAAATCATTCATCTTCCCGGCAAAACTCGGTTCCCTCCACGGCTCTGTGTACACAGACAATCTGCTACTCGGAAGGTGGCCTTTTATTTATCAAGCCTCAAAGGGTGAGATAAGGGCCCAGGCAGCTGGGAGGACCTAAAGGTTAAGTCACCAGGGAAGCGTGAGAGAGGATAAATACGAGAGAGGATAAATAGATAGGTGAACGCTTGCTGCCTTTCCCCTCCCAGAGTGATGCAGAAAGAGAAACAGCGGCTTCGACCAGGGTTCCCTGAGCTGGCTGCTGTTTGCAAACACAGAAGAAGTCAGGCTTGCAACGTGGGCTGTGGAAATAAGTAGCCCACCGCATTTGTTTTACTCGGCCGGCCTGCCCACGTTGACTTGGGCCCAACTGGCCCTGGATGCTGCAGTGGCATGATTAGATATTGGGCCCTTGTCTTGTGAGGACGGTCTAGAGCAGGGACGCCCAACTTTTGTGAGTCCGTGGGCACCTTTGAAGTTTTGAAAGGGGGAGTTGAGCTCCGCCCCAAAATGGCTGCCGCAGGAAGGGAAGCCGAGCCAAATCCAGAATGGCTGCCGCAGGAGGGAGGGGCCAAACAGAATACCTCCCTCCTCACCCCATCTGGGACGAAGGAAATCCCAAAGGGGAGTGGAACCACCCGGTGACTAAGGAACGCCTTATTGCTTACTGGTCCTCCTCAACTTCCGGTGGAAAACTTGTTGACTTGAGTGTGGGAAGGCAGTAACAGGCCATGCCTTACATTGGTGCCACCTCACTTTCCGAAAACTCAGCAGGCACAAAGGGAAGTTTTAGATCTCTGATTGGATGAGTATGAGGAGTATGAGTAGCATTGGATGAGTATGAGGAGTTTTAACTCTCCCCTCTGCCCCTGTTTGCCCGGAAGAGGAGGAGGAGGAGGAGAAGAGATTGGATTTATACCCCGGCCTTCACTTGGAGTCGCAGAGCGGCTTGCAATCTTCTTTCCCTTCCCCTCCCTACAGCAGACACCCTGTGAGGTAGGTGGGGCTGAGAGAGCTCTGACAGAAACTGCTCTTTTAAGGATAGCTCTTGTCAGAACTACGGCTTGCCCAAGGTCATCCAGCAGCTGCAAGTGGAGGAGTGGGGAATCAAACCCGGTTCTCCCAGATTAGAGTCCACACACTTAACCACTACACAAAATTGGCTCTATCTGTTATGTGACAGTTTCTTCCCCCCCTTGACTGGGACTAAAAGCAGTCTTGGGGGACATTTTGATCTGGGAAATTATGTGGAGCAGAATTAAACCTTCTTCTCCAGCGCTGCTTGCTTCCTCCCATCACAGGTTTTACCTTTTAAGTCTAAAACCAAAAGGGCTAGAAGCTTGCATTTAAAAAAGATTTTTTCCCCCCATCAAGTTGAACTCTTAATTTCCCAGCATTGTGTTGGTATTATGGCAAACACATTGCCCTGGATTCTTTTCTTTTTTTTAATGCGAGTTGTCTTTTGCAGTCTTTGTGTAGAGAGATGTGAGAAGGCCTTGTTCCCCCAAAGTTAGAAACAAAAGAGTAGGGTGGATTCTGAATGGGGAATACCGTCGGCCATGTGAAGAAGAAGAAGAAGAGATTGGATTTATACCCCGCCCTTCACTACCCAAAGGTGTCTCAGAGTGGCTTACAAACTCCTTTCCCTTCCCCTCCCCACATCCGACAGCAGGTCTCTTCCAATGGCAAGACGTATACAATACTTCTCTGGCCTGAAGGTTGTTGAGCTAGGAACAAAGGTTCAGTTTGGCCTGAGCTCATCAGGGTTTGGGAGCTAATCCGGGTCAGGCATGGTCAGTATTTAGATGGGAGAGGAGATTGGATTTATACCCCGCCCTTCACTACCAAAAGGTGTCTCAGAGCAGCTTACAAACTCCTTTCCCTTCCCCTCCCCACAACAGACACCCTGTGAGGTAGGTGGGGGCTGAGAGAGCTCTGACAGAAACTGCTCTTTTTCAAGGACAGCTCTTATCAGAACTGTGGCTTACCCAAGGTCATGCAGCCAGGTGCAAGTGGAGGGGTGGGGAATCAAACCCGGTTCTCCCAGATTAGAGTCCGCGCACTTCACCACGACACCAAACTGTGGGTTTTTCTTGGCTGTCTGTGATCTTTCCAGGAGGTTAGCGTGGTGAGGAAAATAGCAGCCTTCCACTTTCTCCCCCCTTTCAGGGGATGTGGTGGGGAAGGGAGTGGTGGGCAATTTGGGAGCTGTTGCTCTGTAGTCACCCTTGAACAGTGTCATTGAGAGTCTGCTGGAGAAGCTCCTGCGGTGATGCAAATAACACGCGAAAGCATTTGTTTGGATGAAAATAGCCCCATAACTAGCTGGACAAGGGCCCTTGATCATCCAGATGGGCCCCGGGACAGATCTATTAGGATGAAATCCATTGCTCAGGCGGCTTCCAGAGGAAGAGCTTTGGAAAGCTTTGCCGTCGATCAAAGTGGCACGGGGAACTGCTCCTGAGATGAACCGCTGTGTGCTGCAGGATCTTGGTTTTTATTTCTGTTTCAGAAGAAGCTGTGAATACCTTTCTCAGATGAAGGGGGAGATGTAGTAGCTTTTAAGTTCCCTGGATCTCTGCTGTGTGTGACGCCTGCGTGGATGATGAATATGGGCGACCGGGTGCAGACGAGGACAGGCCTCCTCCAGTGTTCCCTCTAAGCTGAGTTAGTGTGAGCTGGCTCACAGTTTTTTAGCCTCTGGCTCACACATTTTTGCCTTAGCTCAGGAAGGACGGCTCCAGAGCAAAGTAATTTATGCAGCAGCCAAATCGCTCGCTCACAACTTTAATGCCAGTAGCTC
>NW_015172559.1:64834-95190 GCF_001447785.1 Gekko japonicus | reverse complement strand
CCACCTACCTCACAGGGTGTCGGTTGTGGGGAGGGGAGGGGAAAGGAGTTTGTAAGCCGCTCTGAGACTCCCTTGGGTAGTGAAGAGCGGGGTATAAATCCAATCTCCTCCTCCTCCTCTCCCATCCAAATAGAAGAAGAAGAAGAAGAGAATCAAACCCGGTTCTCCCAGATTAGAGTCCCTTGGGTAGTGAAAAGCGGGGTATAAATCCAATCTCCTCCTCCTCCTCTCCCATCCAAATAGAAGAAGAAGAATAGAATCAAACCCGGTTCTCCCAGATTAGAGTCCGCGCACTTAACCACTACACCAAACTGACCATGCCTGACCCCAATTAGCTCCCAAGCCCTGATGAGCTCAGGCCAAATTGAACCTTTGTTCCTAGCTCAACAACCTTCAGGCCAGAGAAGTATTGTATACGTCTTGCCGTTGGAAGAGGCCTGCTGTCCGGTTGTCCCAAAGGTCCCTTGGTCCAAACAGTCCTGTTTACAAAAGTAGCCAGTCAGATCCTTCTGGGGAACTCATAAGCCAAGCATGGGTAGGCTTCTCTGTTGTCTGTTTTTCCTCATTTTGGAGGTAAACACTGGGGTGCCATTTGGTATTTACCTCCAAAATGAGCTTGTGGATGCTGATAGATGGATTGTCTGTGTACCCAGTGATTTCTTTAAAAAAAGTGTCGGCCAAGCTAGTGACCATCACTGAGTTTCTTGCAGCAGCAAATTGAGTACACTGAAGTTAGTTCATGATGGGAACAAAGCTGTGTGACTCCCCTGGACTCACACTCACCCCCTCTTCTTCAGTTTGGTGTAGTGGTTAGGAGAGCCGGTTTGGTGTAGTGGTTAGGAGAGTGGACTCTAATCTGGGAGAACCGGGTTTGATTCCCCACTCCTCCACTTGCACTTGCTGGATGACCTTGGGCAAGCCATAGTTCTGTTAGAGGTGTTCCTGAAAAAGAGCAGTTTCTGTCAGAGCTCTCTCAGCCCCACCTGTCTCACAGGGCGTCTGTTGTGGGGAGGGGGAGGGAAAGGAGTTTGTAAGCCGCTCTGAGACTCCTTTGGGTAGTGAAGGGTGGGGTGCAGGGGTCGTTTCGTAGAAAAAGAGCTAGGGGAACTCATTAGCATAACTCATTAGCATATGCCACACCCCCTGACATCACCGAAAGTGTGTCATAAGGCCACACCCCCTGACATCACCAGAAGTGTGTCATAAGGCCACACACCCCACCCCCAACGGTCCCGGCCGCCACCGCCGGCCTTGCAGCTCCACTGCCGAGCCCCATGAGGTCCGGTGGTGGACCTGCAAGGCTGGCGGGAGTGCAAGGAAGCCCCGCGAAGGCCCTCCCTGGCCCCAGGCAGGCAGGGGTGGGGAGAGGCAGGGAGGAAGCAACTTACCCTCCCTCTTCTCCTGCCTCCTCCTGGCTGAATGAGGGCCGGAAGCGGGGCGGCCGGAAGCAGGGGGCGGGGCTTCGTCATGTGCCCAGCCCCCCGTACCTCACCCGGGGGAACTGCGATCCCCCGCGATCCCCCCCGAAATGACCTCTGGTGGGGTGTAAATCCATTCTCTTCTTTTCATTTTAGAGAGTGGGTGGGGCTTTTGCCCAGCAGGTCTTCTGATTGGCTGTGCAGATTAAAAAGGCACCACGTTGAACACGGCTTCTATCTGAAATGTCGAAAAGTCACCATTAGAGTTATGCGTAGCCATTTTGTGGTTGTCCCTGCCTTTTGTGGCAGGCATTTTGTAATCTCGCCCTCTGCCCTGTGTCGGTATTCTGAAGGTAATACAAAAGCAGTAATGTCCGTGAGATGGCAACCAGTAGGTGCCCGCAGGCGCCAAAAGGTTGGGGACCCCTGGTTTGTTAGATGTCTCCTCATGCTATTGATTGTCCAGACTTGCATTATGTAATGTGCTTAGAGTCTCAGTGTGTGTGTGTGGGGGGGGGGCTGTAAATAAATCAGTACGGTCTTCAGTCTCTGTTCCCTGTTGGAGGAGATGGGGCATATGAACCTGGAATAAGCCTGCCTTCGTTTCATTCTAGAAGCCAAAAATGAGAGATCGCGGGAGGAAGAGGAATTCCCAAAACAACATCCGTGACAAAAAATAACGACGAGTCAATAAAGAGAAGTTGCAAAAATGTTTACTGTAGTAATTCTGTAGAATTTTTTCTTCTGTTATCGCTCACACGCTAACGAATACTGCGCAGTGAAAACAATTCGTTCCACAACATTTGCTATATCTGAGCGTGTAGCAATCCCAATTCTTATCAATTACGACTTATTAACTCTTGAAGAAAACATTCCATGTTGACTCTCTAATAACAGAACCCAAGGTCTTCACGAACCTGTGAAACGAATTGTTTTCATTGCGCAGTATTCGTTAGCGTGTGAGCGATAATAGAAGAAAAATTTCTACAGAATTACTATAGTAAAGAGTTTTACAACTTCGTTTCATTCTAGGCTGGCATTGGATTGTTACTGACACCAAAACAGGGCGGAAATGACGTAGACCAGAGATGGGAATGTTTTTGCCAGTTAACTGAATTGGTTTTCAGGCACTGCAGGGCCCACAGTAGCCTCATAGGCCCTGTTCCTTCTGGCTGCAGCGGCAACTGGGGCCGGTCTGTCCCTGTTCCCAGCTGTTGCACGTCGACAAATGGTGGCCTCTTGGAAGCCGTAGCCGGGAGGGGGGGAGAAAAAACGTGATCCCGGAGTGTGATTTTCTGAGCTCAAACAGAGGGGCCTGTCAAATGGGCCTTGAATGTGATTGCAGCTGTTGACTCAGCTGCCAAAGCGGGGATCCAGAGAAGGAGGGGAGGGGAAAGAAAAATGCGTCTTGAAGTCTGTCAGGGACAGCAGGAGGTCTCGCAGGGGAGGCTATTGATTACCAGCCGATCTTGATTTCTGTCCTGCCTCTTGTTGTTAAAGGCACAGTGCAAAGGGGGAAATGGGGGGGGGGTTTCCTTCAGCAGACATGTCCGCAGGGCAGAGGGAGGCCAGGTGGGAGAAGAGAAAACTTCAGCAGCTCTGTTTTTCAGAGGACCGAGAATTCCAGAAGGTTCTTGCTTCAGGCTGCAAATGTCTTTCTGTTTATTTTAGGAAGTGCATATTTCACCGTTCTGCTGTTTACAGTTTTGGCTTGGGGCCGCTTTGAAGAATGAAGCAAAGGTGTAAAACAATGAAAATTAAACTCGTAAAAGTAGCAGGGCAACCGGTGCCAAATATTAATAATAATTAATAATGGAAGGGATGTATTAAAACAGCAGCAGCCAACGCAAAAAATAAATAAAACAGAACTCGGTTTTTAAAAAATCACACATCATAAGTGCTGGCATCATCAGGGAGTCCTTAAAAAGATGAAAGGTGAACAAGTCAGGACATGAAGCCATCACTTGTGCTCTGGAACAAAGTAAAGGGGTGAAATGAGATTCCTGTGGCAGAGAATTCCATAGTCTGGGGGCCGCCACTGAAAAGGCCCTTCGCAGGCCCCAGTCACACGGGCTGAATATTGCCGGGGGGGGGCGGGTGGCGTGGCTAATTGCCCCGGAGGAAACTAATGCACGGCTGCCCGAGCACACGTCCCGGTCGAGGTCCCGTGGTTAGGGGGTGATGCCGACCAGACAGGTATCCTGCAGCGCGGCACAAGCAATCGATCTTTGTGCGCATGTGCTGTTGGGCGCTGTTGCGCAACCTGCAGAGACGGGCGCCGGATGCCACGTGAGTCCACCGAAAACGCGATCAGACGCTCGCCCTTGGCCCGTGGTTTCCGGAAACTAGTACCTCGTAAGTACTAGTTTTTTAATCCGCACCTTCGGCGGGGAGCCATGGGTTCGCCATGGGAGCACTGCGCTTCCCAGATGTTGGGGTGTGATCGCGCCCGGAAAATCCGCGGGACTCCCGTGCCTCTCCCGCGGCAACTTTGCCGTGTGACCGGGGCCGCATATATGTTTCCTGATTGTTGCCTTTTCAGTGTAGGCATGTGGAACAGGGCAGCCTGATGTGAGACGCTCAGCAGTTTCCTGTGGGCTGAGGTGTGGTCTTTCAAGTCAGTGACTTGGTTTTCCTATGCAGATTGGTTGGGGGAAAATATCTTAGAGCTGTTTATCTCTTGATTTAGTATGTTTGACATGTCCTTGGTAAAGGGGGGGAAAAACCACTGTGTGTATGAGATAGCAAGAGATTTAACATCCGCTTCTTAAAAGATGTGTGTGTATAAAGTGCCGTCAAGTCGCAGCCGACTTGTGGCCACCCCAGCAAGGGGCTTCCAAGGTAAGGGAGAAGCAGAGGTGGTTGGCCGTTGCCTTCCGCTGCAGAGCCTTCCTTGGTGGTCTCCCATCCAGGAACCAACCTTGCTTACAGCAACCCCAGCGAGGGGCTTCCAAAGCAAGGGAGAAGCAGAGGTGGTTGGCCGTTGCCTTCCGCTGCAGAGCCTTCCTTGGTGGTCTCCCATCCAGGAACCAACCTTGCTTACAGCAACCCCAGCGAGGGGCTTCCAAAGCAAGGGAGAAGCAGAGGTGGTTGGCCGTTGCCTTCCGCTGCAGAGCCTTCCTTGGTGGTCTCCCATCCAGGAACCAACCTTGCTTACAGCAACCCCAGCGAGGGGCTTCCAAAGCAAGGGAGAAGCAGAGGTGGTTGGCCGTTGCCTTCCGCTGCAGAGCCTTCC
This sequence comes from Gekko japonicus, assembly GCF_001447785.1. Classification (NCBI taxonomy): domain Eukaryota; kingdom Metazoa; phylum Chordata; class Lepidosauria; order Squamata; family Gekkonidae; genus Gekko; species Gekko japonicus. The sequence continues at coordinate 90,537 of NW_015172559.1, read as the reverse complement.
TTGGTGGTCTCCCATCCAGGAACCAACCTTGCTTACAGCAACCCCAGCGAGGGGCTTCCAAAGCAAGGGAGAAGCAGAGGTGGTTGGCCATGGCCTTCCTCTGCAGAGCCTCCCTTGGTGCTCCTCAACCAAGTAGTGATATGTAGAGACCTCTCAGGTCCTTATATGCATGTAACTGCTGTCAAGTCGCAACTGATCCATGGCGTCCCCAGCAAGGGGCTTCCAAGGCAAGTGAGAAGCAGAGGTGGCTGGCCGTTGCCTTCCTCTGCAACGCCTCCCTCGGCGCTCTCTCTTCCAAGTACCGCCTCCTTAGCTTCCGAGATCTAACAAGACCTGGCCATACCAAGCCGCCTTCCCTCCCTTCTTAAAGATAGGCATCTGGGGGGGAAAGGGTTGCATTACAATTTTGAAACCCCAGTTTGACTGCGTTCCCATTTATGACGTTATTAATTAATTTTGCAAAGCAATACGCGAATTGAAATGGAAATTTAAAAAAAAGTCCTGCAGAAGAATACGAGAGTGGAAAGAGTTTCCATGGAATGGTGCGGTAATGGAAAATTGTCTTCCCCATATTGCTTCAAGTACTTTGCTTCCTCAGCTATTAAGTACTCTGGGATGGTCTTAACAATGTAGCTAGCGTGGGTGGTACGATCAAGGCTCAAAGTATAGAATTTGTTAAAAACATCTCTGTATCCCTCGCTTCTGTTTAAATGGATCAACAGGGTGGTGCTCAGCCACATTTTTGGAAAGAAACTCATACCGTAAAAGCAGTCGCCTGTATCCAACCACATGCCAAAAACATAAGGTACAGTTAAGCCAAGAGTAGGTGTTTTCTGCCAGTTTTCCTCTTCTGTTGCAGTCTCCCACTATATTATTCGTGAAGGTCTGCTCTGCTGATCCCTAGGAACAAAATTTAAGGGTGCTGAGTTCAGTGTTCTTTCTCATGTTTTTCCTTACTGAGCGGAACAGTTTACATCCTGGGCAGAATAGAACTGCTGTAACCTTAAAACGGGCAGCGGATAGTGCAAGACCCTGCGTGGGTCCAGATAGTTGCTGTGCAGGGCTTCCTGCGTTAATGAGCAGCCGCTCACGCACACAGCTTAGAGAGAACAGTGGCTGTGGTGGGAGGGAAGAATTGGCAGAAATCACCCCCCAGGAAGGTTTAATGGACCTTATTTGTTCTTAATTGTGACGTTGACTGTAGGCCAGTGCATCAAATAATGATAAAATTACCAAAACCATTTGTCAGAGATGCTTTAGGCTGGTCCTGCATTGGGCGGGGGGTTGGACTCGATGGTCCGTATGACCCCTTCCAACTCTGTGATTCTATTCCTATGAAAAAAAAGGTAAACTGTGACCAGAAAATTACAGGAAGAGGTTGTGGCTCGGTGGCAGATCATCTGCTTGGCGTGGAGAAGGTCCCAGGCTCAGTCCCCAGTATCTCCAGTTGAAAGGACCTGTTGGTCGATGATGTGAAAGACCTCAGCCTGAGAAAGAAAGCAACTTTAACTTTAAATGCCTTCTCAAAGCACACACCACACACACCCCTTGCCGGCTGGCTTGGAGAAGGTATTTGTCTCTTTAAATCCCTTCTCCAAGCCAAGCCAGCTGGTGTGGGGACATTTGTGGTGTGTGTGTGTTGGAGAACACATTTAAAGTTAAAGCTGCTTCCTTTCTACCTCCCTCTCCTCTCCTCCCCTCCCCATTTCTTTGTTTTCTTTCCACCTCTCTCTCTCTCTCTTTCCCCTTCCTCCCTTCCCCCATCTATTTGCTTTCTTTCCACTTCTTTTTTTACCATTCTTTCTCTCTTTCTCCCTTTCTTTCTCTTTTTCTCTCTCTCCCCATCTATTTGCTTTCTTTGTTTTTGTTTCCTTCTCTTTCTTTCCTTCTTTCTTTCCACTTCTTTCATTCTTTCCACCTTTCGCTCTCTCTTTCTTCCATCCTCCCTCATCTATTTGCTTTCTCTCTCTCTCTTTCTCTCTCTCTCTTTGTCGCTCCCCCTGCTCCCTCCCCATCTATTTACTTTCTTTCCACCTTTCTTTCGCTTTCTCCCTTCCTTCCTTCCTTTCTTCCTTCCGTCCTTCCTTCCTCCTTCCTCCCCCCATCTATTTGCTTTCTTTGTCTGTCTGTCTCTCTCTGACAAATAAATATCAGTAGCAAACACACAAATATCATTGGACAAATATCATTATCAATATTTGTTTTTACTCCTTTTGTTTTTATTTTTGGCAGTCTCATTTAATGTTAATACAGAGCAAATTTGCATATTTTCCAATAAAAATGTGTGTGTAATATTTGTTCATGCCTTGTGGCTCTCAAACATCTGACGTTTATGCTGTGTGGCTCTTATGTTAAGCAAGTTTGGCCACCCCTGATCTACACTGTGTGACTGAAGGTAAGCTGTGGCAGTCATTTTGCGGCTGGCTCTGCCTCCTGTGGCAGCCAGTTAGTTGTGCCTACCGTCCTGTGTCTGTACTAGGCTGTGGGAGACCTGAGTTCAGATCTCCGCTCAGCCACTAAGATCAGCAGGTGGCCGTAGGCCAGTCACTTGTTCACTGCCTCATCTGCCCTGCAGGGTTGTTTTGAGGATAGAATCTAAGAGAGGAAAACCAGGAGTGCTCCTTGGAGAAGGCAGGGTAGAAATGGATTGGTAGCTAGATATCTACTGATGTGAACAGAAAAATAGTTGTGGCTCAGACAGATACCCATGAAAATTTCATTAGGCAGAAAAGACGACCGAACAATGCTTGCTTCTCCTCTGGAAGAAGAGTTGGTTTTCATGCCCCATTTTTTCCATCGTAAGGCGTCTCGAAGCGGCTTCCAATTACCTTCCCCTCGTCTTCCTGCAACAGGCACCTTGTGAGGCAGGTGGGGCCGAGAGAGTTCTGAGAGAACCAAGGTCACCCCAGCAGGCTTCATGTAGAGGAGGGGTGGGGAAATCAAACCCAGTTCTCCAGATTGGAGTCCGCCAGTTTGGTGTAGTGGTTAGGAGTGCAGATTCTAATCTGGGAGAACCAGGTTTGAGTCCCCTCTCCTCCACTTGCAGCTGCTGGGGTGACGTTGGGTCGGTCACAAGTTCTCTCAGAGCTGTTCTCTCAAGGGCAGTTCTCAGAGAGCTCTCTCAGCCCTGCCTACCTCACAGGGTGTCTGTTGTGGGGAGAAGAAGGAAAAGGAGATTGTAAGCTGCTCTGAGACTTCTTCGGGTAGTGAAGGGCAGGGTGTAAGTCCAATCCTCCTTAACCACTACACCATGATGGTTCTCTGTTACCAGGTAAAAGGATTACTCTTCTGAAATTGGCCTGGTTTTTAAGTAATGTGTCGTCCGCCCAATCAAATCAAGACTTATTGATAATTGGGCAAAGAAATGCAGAATAAACTTCAGTGCTGGTTGCCCTGTACCGACTAACAAACGGCAGGAATGTATTGGGGGGAAAAACGCTGAGGCATGTTATTCCTGTCTCCGGATGCATTTTTCCCCTCCGATGCTTTCGGGATTTAGTGCTGACATTCCGCATCTTGACAAGCGGTTTTCTCTCTCTCTCTCTCTCTCTCTCTCTCTTTGATTGGATTTATTGTGTACTTGTTTAAGCGTCTCCTGCCTGCAGCAGTGCATGAAAAAGCCAATTTATGGGAGCTCTTGTCTTTTCAGACAATTAATGGCCTTTGTGGGGAAGCAGAAACCTTGGGTTTCAGAGCACCTTTCCAATTTACTGGGGCTCTGTGTGTGTGTGTGTGTGTGTGTGTGTGTGTGTGTGTGTGTGTGTGTCTACAGGCATGTCTTTGGGGTTTTTTGCCCTAAGAGAGGCCTCTTGGGGTCAGACCAAAGGTACACTCCGTCCAGCATACTCTTGCCAGCAGTGGTTACCCTGTTCTTTGTTCCTGGCATCTGGCATTGGAGGCCTCTGTAAACATGAAGGGATTCGTTTAGCATCATGGCAGATCATTGTTGATAGAAGAAGAAGAGATTGGATTTATACCCCACCCTTTATGACCTGAAGGAGTCTCAGAGCCGTCTGACAAACTCCTTTCCCTTCCCCTCCCCACAACAGACACCCTGTGAGCAGTCTTCCCTCTAAGCTGAGTTAGTGTGAGCTAGCTCACAGTTTTTTAGCCTACAGCTCACACAGTTTTGCCTTGGCTCAGGAAGGATGGCTCCAGAGCCAACTAATTTATGCAGTAGCCAAATTGCTCGCTCACAACTTTAATGGCAGTAGCTCACAAACTAGAATTTCTGCTCACAAGACCTCACAGCTTAGAGGGAGCATTGCCTGTGAGGTAGGTGGGGCTGAGAGAGCTCTTCGGAACTGCCCTTGAGAGAACAGCTCTGACAGAACTATGACTTGCCCAAGGTCATCCAGCAGCTAGAAGTGGTGGAGGAGTGGGGAATCAAACCTGGTTCTTCCAGCTTAGAGCCCGCACACTTAACCACTACACCAAACTGGCTGGGGTTGCTGTAAGGAGAGTTGGTTCTTGGATGGGAGACCACCAAGGAAGACTCTGCAGAGGAAGGCCAGGGCAAACCACCTCTGCTTCTCCCTTGCCTTGGAAGCCCCTTTGCTGGGGTTGCTGTGCGCAGGGTTGGTTCTCTGGCTGACATTTTATTTAACAAGGCCTGCTTTAAAAAAAACACACAACAGATACAGTGCAGTTTGTGCAGCTTCCCAGCTCTGTTGTTGTCAAGCAAATAAAAGTCCTTCTCGCTCCCCCCCTATCCCATTTATTTAGCAGCTGTCTGCTTTCTTTTAAAATTTTTTAAAAAATTTCTTTCCCAAGGGAACCTTAATTTATTTTCAAGCCAGGCAAAAAGATAGGGAGGGATCTCTCCAGAGTCCTGCAGGGCTTTGTGGATGGGAAGCTGTTCGTCTTTCTCCTCGGGCCCGTGTAATTGTAGTCTGGGCTTTGACGTTTCGGCGGTACACTGTGTGTTGCAGTCTATTTTTAGCCTGTTCTGTATAGGTAATTAAGTTGTCCTCTGGAGTCCTCTCTCTGTGGTGATGATGACTCAATATTGAATAAAACCCATAAAAGCTGAGCCTCCTGTTATAGGGACTAGGAGGCGATGTGTGTGTGTGTGGGGGGAAACCCTGGTTATGACACAAGTTGGCAAAATAATAAGGCTGAAAGGATGTGTTTGTGTATTTGTCTAATATATAACGGGCGCCAATCTTATTCGTCCGTTGATATTTGTTTACGTGTGCGCTGAACGCTGCAAACATCTGGGGCAGCTTTATGGCGCATAATGGTGGTGGAAAAGCGTGGTCAAGTCGCAGCGGAGCTTATGGTGACCCTGTGAGGGTTTTCAGGGCAAGAGGGAAATGGAGGTGGTCTGCCTCTGCCCAGCGACCCTGGACTTCCTTGGTGGTCTTCCCATCCTGGCCTGACCCTGCATTTATGTGTTTATAGCTTGCTTTTCTCCCCAGTTTGGATTCAAAGTGTCTTAGAACATTGTCCCCCCCGCCACCGTTCTCTCACAACAACCACCCTGTGAGGTAGGAATGGGGATTTGAACCTCGGCTGCCCAGGATCCTAATCCGGCGCTCTCCTCTCCTACGCCACTCTCGGTCACATGCCGAATGACACCTCCAGCTCAGCTTCGTGAGGCCTACGGTGACCCCCATGGCCAGCAACCTGAGAAAGCACAGAGGTGGTTAGATCTGTGGGCTAAGCAAAGTTCTTCATCCAGCAGTGCTGACTTCGTTTAGTTCCCTTCTGAGAGCCAGTTTGGTGTAGTGGTTAGGAGTGCGGACTCTAATCTGGGAGAACTGGGTTTGATTCCCCACTCCTCCACATGCAGCTGCTGGCGTGACCTTGGGTCAGTCACAAGTTCTTTCAGAGCTGTTCTCTCAAGGGCAGTTCTCAAGGGAAAGGAGATTGTAAGCCGCTCCAAGACTCCTTTGGGTAGTGAAGGGCAGGGTATAAATCCAATCTCTTCTTCTTTTAGCCCTGATGCCGCTCCATCCCACTGGGAGACAGCAGCAGTTGAGATTCCCTAATGTTTAGCTTACGCTGCAGCGTAGGTATTATGAAGATCAATGCTGGCCAGAGATTCACTTCTAGGTCAAATTCAAATTTCTCGTTACCTAGGAAGTCTAAAGCTGCTTGGGCCAGGGTCACTTGAAGTACCATCTCTGGTTTAGGGGCGTTTGAAGGTGTCATGGCTCAGGTGGGGTGTTACCTGACGCTGCCACCACTCTGGATTTAGGAGCCCTTGAGAAGGCCCAGAGCACCCTCCCAAGACATTCAGACCACCCTTTTGGCCGAATAACAGGCGTGAGGACCAGGCAGAGTGAAACAAGCAAAAGGTTTATTTTGTAGGAGGTCAAACAACAAGGTGCAGAATAACAGTAAGTGGGTGAAAAGAAAAGAAATCAAATGCCCTTATGCGTCTAAATATATACTGTCCCTAGCTCACTCTTCCAAGTGACACTAGACTACTCACCCTTCCCTCAGGATGAGGGTCTCTTCCCTGCAGCAGCCTTCCTTCTGGCTCTGCCCTCTGGGAAGAAGGACAGCTTTTCCTGCTGCTCCAGATCTTTTATTCCAAGCTCTCCTCTTTTCCTGTTGGTCAATTTTGGCACCAAAACCTCTCAGGGGCTTCTGGGAGTTGTAGGCCCAGCCTCACCTACTGCTAGCCAGGCTCCCTGGGCCTAGTAGGCCTCTGGTGGCACAGCCCAGATCATGACGAAGGATTGCCTCTGGTTTATTATTATTGTTTTTAATTATGGCTTGTAATTTTATGCCTGGTTTCTGGCCCGATCAGTGTTTTTGATATGATTCTGATTGGTGTGTGGCTTCATTTGTTGTTTGGGACCTGCCCTGGCGGCCGTGCAAATGAGTGCAGCAGAGCATGAATGTTTTAAGAAAATAATGTTCCTGGCTGCCCTTGTGCAAGCACGAGAGCCAGTTTGGTGTAGTGGTTAAGTGCACGAACTCTAATCTGGGAGAACCGGGTTTGATTCCCCACTCCTCCACTTGCACCTGCTGGATGACCTTGGGCAAGCCGTAGTTCTGATAAGAGCTGTCCTTGAAAAAACAGCCGTTTCTGTCAAGAGCTCTCTCAGCCCCACCTACCTCACAGGGTGTCTGTTGTGGGGAGGGGAAGGGAAAGGAGTTTGTAAGCCGCTCTGAGACTCCGAGTGAAGGGCGGGGTATAAATCCAATCTCTTCTTCTTCATATGAGGGCAGTGGCTGGCAGTAACAGTCTTTAAGCAGCGGCTGGACAAACCCTTGTCAGGGATGCTCTCGGCTGATCCCGCATTGAGTAGGGGGTTGGGCTAGAAGACCTGTCTGGCCCCTTCCAACTCTGTGATTCAATGATTCTATCAGCCGTGCTGAGATGCCATTTGTGCAAACTGGTGCGTATATAGCCTATGTGGAGCCACAGAATCTCATCAACGGCCTGTCTGTGAGAGTATTGAGTATACGAAGCTACAGTTTACCGAGTCAGACCATCGGTTCATCTTGACTAGCTTCAGCTCTGTGGAATCTTGGGCAGAGGAAGGTTTTTTCCCTCCAATACCTGCAAATCGAGATCTTTTAAGTGAAGACATCAGGGCACGTACAGCCTCCTAACCCCTGTTCACAAGTTACAGTGAACACAAGTGAAGTACAGTTCTGTTCAGAAGTTACGGTGAATGTGTGTATAACACGTGTACAGTGCACACCTGATTTTTCTTTATATATGAGTCGAGTAATTCTCACGTTACGTTCAATGCACGTATAGAAGAAGATGAGGAGGAGGAGATTGGATTTATACCCCGCCCTTCACTCGGAGTCTCAGAGCGGCTTACAAACGCCTTTCCCTTCCCCACCTGTGAGGTAGGGGGGGCTGAGAGAGCTCTTTCCAGAACTGTCCTTGAGAGAACAGCTCTGACAGAACTATGCCTTGCCCAAAGTCATCCAGCAGCTGCAAGTGGAGGAGTGGGGAATCAAACCCAGTTCTCCCAGATTAGAGTCCACACACTTAACCACTACATCAAACTGGCTGAACATGTGAATGAAATGACAGACTTCACCAGGCCCTGGCCCACGGTTTAGTTTATAAAATGAACATGCATTGGCTCTTGCTTACAAACATGCACGTGCATTCTCTGTGACATGTGAACAAGGCATCTGCGTACAGTAAATGCTTGATTTTTCTTTCTACACACACTGAGTAATTCCTGTGTTATATTCAGTGCTTGTACAGCTGGATGTAAATAAACCCCACATTTATCCAGGTGCTGGTCTCCCGTTTCATTTGTAAACTGAACACACATTGACTGTTTAAGGTGTTTGCATGTTCGTGCAGGATCATAGAATCATAGAGTTGGAAGGGACCTCCAGGGTCATCTAGTCCAACCCCCTGCACAATGCAGGACATTACAAATACCCCCCCACCCCCCCAGTGACCCCTGTTCCATGCCCAGTAGATGGCAAAAAACCTCCAGGATCTCCAGCCAAAGTGGCCTGGAAGAAAGATGCTTCCTGACCCCAAAGTGGCGACCAGCATTTCTCTGGGCATGTAAGAAAGGGCCGTGACAACTAAGCACTGATGCATCCCTTCCTGCCCTCCCTCTCATGATCTGCCTGAGTTCACAGAATCCGCATTGCCATGCAGCCTCTGTTTGCAAACCTCCCGAGAAGGAGAGCCCACCACCTCCCGAGGAAGCCCGTCCCACTGAGGCACCGCCTGTCAGGAAGTTCTCCCTAATGTTTAGCCGAAAACTCTTCTCATTTAATTTCAACCTGTTGGTTCTGGTCCGACCTTCTGGGGCAACAGAAAACAACCCTGTACTATCCCCTATATGTAGATGTGTCCACAGTAGCATGTGAGCTGGTCTCTAGCGTTGGCCCCTGTGGTGTTTCAGTGGAGGCTGTGAGAAGTAGGAATCAATTTCTTGAAATTACTTCTACATTGCATTTCCAACAGAGCTGAGACTGTGGAAATGCTAGAATTTGGGAAGGACCCAATACACAGAGGGCCGAGGGTAGGGGGACTAACTCGACTGTAGAAGCCTGCGGATGTGATTTGCCTTGTGGGTAACTAAAGTCCTTTGCTTTGTGTTGATGCTCTGTAGAAGGTAGAGTCTCTCCCCCCACACCCTCCGGTTATCTGTGCGCATGACACACAGTCCGAAGAAACCGTCTACCTATCGCCTTTTATACCAAGTATCTCCAGGCTCTGAGCAAGAGAGCCTCTTGCTCAGAGTGAAAGAGGAGAGCGCAAAAGTGGGCTTGAAGCTCAACATCAAAGAAACTAAGATCATGGCATCCGGCCCCATCACTCCTTGGACAATAGAAGGGGAAGTCGTGGAAGTAGTGACAGACTTCGCGTTCCTGGGATCCCAGATCACTGCAGACTGTGACAGCAGCCATGAAATTAAAAGACGCCTGCCCCTTGGGAGGAAAGCGATGGCGAACCTAAACAGCATGATAAAAAGTAGAGACATCACCCTGCCAACAAAAGTCCGCATGGTCAAAGCAATGGTATTCCCAGTAGTCATGTATGGCTCCGAGAGTTGGACTATAAGGAAGGCCGAGCGCCGAAGAATAGATTCTTTTGAACTATGGTGCTGGAGAAGACTCTTGAGAGTCCCTTGGACTGCAAGAAGATCAAATCAGTCAATCCTAAAAGAAATCAACCCTGACTGTTCCCTGGAAGGCCAGATAATGCAACTGAAGCTCAAATACTTTGGCCACCCAATGAGAAGGGAGCCCTCACTGGAGAAGACCCTGATGCTGGGAAAGATTGAAGGTCAAAGAAGACGGGGACGGCAAAGGATGAGATGGTTAGACAGTGTCATAGATGCAACAAACATGAAGTTGAGCAAACTTCAGAGGACGGCGGAAGACCGGAAGGCCTGGCATGATCTTGTCCATGGGGTCATGAAGAGTCAGACTCGACTGTGTGACTGAACAACAACAACATTTCCAGGCTGCATTGCTGTTCTTGCTGGTAATCAATGTTCCCTCTAAGCTGAGTTAGTGTGAGCTAGCTCACAGTTTTTTAGCCTCTGGCTCACACAGTTTTGTCATAGCTCAGGAAGGAGGGCTCCAGAGCAAACTAACTGATGCAGCAGCCAAATCGCTCGCTCACAACTTTGATGCCAGTAGCTCACAAAGTAGAACTTTTGCTCACAAGACTCCACAGCTTAGAGGGAACATTGCTGGTAATGGTAATGAAAATTCCTAATAGTAATTCCTATCTCACTTGAGAACTTGTAAAATTTTGTAGGATTTCATTCCTCTGTGCCCTGCAGTGCCTCTTTGCCGTTCAATTATGAATGGCTGGATTTTTACAACTTGAAGAGTGGCTGCCGTGTAGCCGGATGGCATGGAGGCTGTAAACATGACAGATGATGAGGTAATTTCTGATTTCGCAACGGGAGCTTGTGGAAAGGTTTTCTCATTCAAAAAGAGTTATTATTTATTCATTTTAAACATTTATTGCCTGCCTTTTCCCCTTGCAGCACTCAAGGTGGCTTACTAGATAGATAAAATTCAAGGCGCTGGTCTTAACCTTTAAAGCTCTAAATGGCCTGGGACTGTCATACCTGAAGGACCGCCTCTCCTGCTGTGATCCCGCATGTTGTCTGCGCTCTTCATCACACAATCTTTTGGTGGTGCCCAGTCCTCAAGTGGTTCATCGCTCCTCTACCAGGGCTGGGGCGTTCTCTGTGGTGGCCCCGTCCTGGTGGACTGCTTTATCAGAGGGACACACATGCTCCGTGGGACCTTGTTACCTTCCGCAGGGCTTGCAAGACAGAGCTCTTCCAGCAGGCTTTTAATTAGTCGTTGTGTATGTCTTGCCGTTCTTGTTTCCACCAGATCATTTTACCGTTGGATTGTTGGCTGCAGCTGTGTTCAGTAGGTGATTTGTATCAGAGGTGTCAAACTCGTTTGTTACAAAGGCCAGATCTGACCTCAAAGTTATTTTGTCGGGCCGGACCAGGTTTGCCATAGAATGAAATGCCAGGTACGGGAGATACAAACTTTATGAATGACACAGGCAAACCCAATTAATGGTATTACTTTTTACTCAGAACTCAAACAAAAGTAGTTGATTGCTAGGAGTGAACGCAATTGATTTACTGGGGAATCCACAAAAGCCCCAATAAATGTATTTAACCTTATGCAAGACCGGGTTTTCTCCGAGGGATACCATGCCTGCCCCCTAGCCATTTCCTTTCATTTCTTGACAGCTTTGACCACACACACCTCACCGTGTGCACCCGCACGCCCGCTTCTCCCCCTCTCCCAGCAGCCCTCCTGCCTGCCTTCTCTTGCACCAGTTGCTTGCGGGCCAGATAAGAGTCGTGGATGGGCCAGTTCCGGCCCCTGGGCCGTGAGTTTGACACCCCTGATTTATATAGTTGGCTTTAAATTGTGTTATGTAATTTATTACTACTATTGCTTTTAAGGTTGTTTTTTAAATTGTGTTATACATTGATATAAGGCCCCCCGAGCCGTGATTCATCTACGGATTGAAAATAGCTGAGCTAGTTAGAGATCTCATGAACCCAAATCACTTGACCCTTGTCTTCAGTCATGAAGGCTGCTTCTCACAGCTCATTCTCTCTGTGAGCTGCGTTCTGGAGAGGAGCTGCAGTTCAGTAGATTAAGCATTGGCCATTGATGTGGAAGATTCATAGCTCCATGTGGCTCTGAAGTTTCTTCTAGTTATGGGATGGCAATGTGCACAGCTTACAAAAGGGAGTTGCTCACTGGAGGGAGACTGTCTGGCAGATGTTGGAAGATCTAAGCTGGTTGCTGATTTGTGTCGGGACCCAGTTCAAGTGCCGATAAAGCCCTTGCACAGCCTTGAGGACCGAGAGGGACCCTTCATCCCATAAAAAAGTGACCACTGATTTGAGGTTGCGCTATAGGCCCCATTGTGTGTGTCCTCTTTCCCAGGAGAGGTGAGGGCCTTTTCAGTCGTGACACCTCATTTTAGGAATGCCTAAATGAGAAATGGATAATTTGGTGGCCGATCGCTGTCTCCTCTGCTTGCTTTCTTTCTTTCTTTCTTTCTTTCTTTCTTTCTTTCTTTCTTTCTTTCTTTCTTTCTTTCTTTTCATTATGATTTTCTTCTGATTTGCTGCAGACGAAGCGGCCTCTGTACTCGTGGTTTCTGATTTGTTTGTTTTTTTTGCTGTAGATGTGTATTTCTGTGGGTATATATTTTATCTGTGCAGCAGCTTTCTTGAGAGCCTCGTTTTGGAAGTGTAAGGTGTAAATACACTTTTCCCCTGCCACCTGGAAATCCTCTTAAGGGCTCCGATCACATGCAGAATTAGCAGCGCAAGCAGCATGAATGCCAGGCGGATTTTACGGGTGCGATCACACGGGAACATCTGGCAAGCGTCCCGCATCCGTTGGCAACCCGTCTTGCCCCTCTGAAGAGGCGGAGTTAAAAAATACCTGGGAAAGTGCAGTAGCAAACAGGTTTGTGGCGTGCCACAGACGGAGGTCCCCGTGTGATCGCACTGGCACGCTCCCATTGTGTCAGTCATCCCTCGTTGAAGCGCACAGGAAACACGCGGCGAAAGAAAAAACCCCGATTCACCCGCCATTGTGCAGTGATCGTGCAGTGGCGGGTCAAATAGCCTCACTTCCCCCCCTGTGTTATCTGGCACAAGTGACCGAAGCCAAGTTTTGGTTTTGGAGACTTCACCAAACGCTGCCTACATGCATTCAAGCCTATCTTTGAAAGCATAAGGTCTCAAAACCCGTTTTTTAATTAAAAATAAATAAAATAAAAGGGGCGTTTCTTCAGTTGCTGAAGTCTACAGCTGGTCCTTTGTTTTCCTCCTTTTAGCAGACTAGCACAGAATCCATAAAAAAGCAAAATGCTGGCCTTGTGAGATGCATGTTCCAAAACTGTTATGGTTTCTCAAGTGAGTTGGCCTGTGGTGCCAGTTGAGGCTTCTGGCATCACCACCGTTAGTTTCCGCGATGCCCCTTTTGACCCACCAGCACGCTTAGATTCTTGGCCCTTCGCTTACTTTATCCCAGGAGGCAAGCCGTTTGATTTGTTTGCGATGCAAACAGGCAAGGCCTTTAATTTAACTAGAGCCGGGCTGTTGTGGATGAGGCGGTTCCAGTGTTTGCTCAGGACAGGGTTTGTGTTTTTTTGGAAAAGATCACAGTGTAAGCATAGGGTTTTGGGGTTTTTTGCAGCAACAGAGTTGGAATATGTGGCAGATCCTCCCCAATCCCTTCCCCCCCTGTGGGATGCTTTTAAAAAGAACTGCGGTGTTGGAATGAGATTCAGTGGTTTAGTGGCGTGCAGAGCGAAAGTTTATATAATGCTACTTGGATACTAACAGTTCGACAACCACACAGTTTGGTCTCTTCAACTGATCTCGGGCTTCATGCCTTGTTGTTGTCCATTAGGGATGTGTGTGTGTGTTTTGTCTGAGCATGAATTCAGTACGCATCCCTAAATATACTCACAAAGATAGATTCAGGTGGGTAGCCATGTTGGTCTGAAGCAGCAGAACAAAGTTTGAGTCCAGTGGCACCTTTAAGACCAACAAAGTTTTATTCAAGGTATAAGCATTCATGTGCAAGCATACCTCTGAATACAGCTTTGTTGGTCTTAAAGGTGTGCCCCAGGACTCAAATGTTGTTCTCACAAACACAGAGGTAAACCAGGAATGGGTGTTCTTCAGCAAAGGCTCCTTGGAGACAGGAACTGGAATACAGTAGAAAAGTAATGGAAGCTGTAAAAGGTAAGAATGATTCCTTTAAGCAGGGGAAAGCTAGTCTCAGTGAGGTTGATAAAAGGGAACACAGGCTGTGGCGAATAAAATGCAAGTCATCAAAGGCTCCTAAGCTCAATAATTGCGGGATAAAAGGGCAAGTCCTCTTGTGGATCAAAAACTGGCTAATTAATAGGAAATAGAGAGTGAGTATAAATGGGAAATTTTCTCAGTGGAGGGTGGTAAGCAGTGGGGTACCAAAGGGATCAGTACTGGGTCCGATGCTTTTTAACTTTGGAGTTGGGAGTAAGCAGTGAAATGGCTAAATTTGCAGATGACACGAAGTTGTTCAGGGTGGTGAGAACCAGGGAGGATTGTGAGGCACTCCAAAGGGATCTACCGAGGATGGGTGAGTGGGCGTCAACGTGGCAAATGGGGTTCAGTGTGGCCAAGTGCAAAGTGATGCATATTGGAGCCAAAAATCCTAACTATAAATACACATTGATGGGGTCCGAGCTGGCAGACACTAACCAAGAGAGAGATCTTGGAGTTGTGGTAGATAATGAAAATGTCTAGACAGTGTGCAACTGCAATAAAAAAGGCCAATGCTATGCTGGGGATTATTAGGAAGGGCATTGAAAACAAATCAGCCAGTATCATAATGCCTCTGTATAAATCAATGGTGTGACCTCATTTGGAGTACTGTGTACAGTTCCACCACACCTCAAAAAGGATATTATAGCATTGGAAAAAGTGCAGAAAAGGGCAACTAAAATCCTTTTCTCCCTTTCTCACAATACAAGAACTCGTGGACACTCCGTGAAATTGCTGAGCATGCACACGAAAGCTTATACCCAGAATTAAACTTTGTGGGTTTTAAAGGTGCCACTGGACTCAAACTTTGTTCTTCAAATAGTATTCTATAAAGAAATGTTCCAAATCCGCAGGGAGAATTCTCTGTACAACACCTAGCACAGCACAGATGAAAAAGGAATGCTGAACAACAGTGCTATGTTGTTGTTTTTTAACAACGTATATGCTATTGATGAGCACGAATCGAGAAACGAACCACGGTTCGCGCACGAACCAGTCCAGTTCGTGGATCGTTTCAAACTGGTTTGTTTGGTCGTGTTGTTCCCGAACCCAAGAACAAACTGCCTTTTTCCCATGGAGGTTTGTTTGGGTTCATTGTGCAGTTCGTTCTCCAGACAACCTGGTGCTGATTCAATCAATTCCTAGGCAACACTGGGGCTTGACTTGTGGAGAGTCCTAGAAACACCCATAGAACTTGTCCATAGCTTGATTGGCAGCTCTGGGAGCCAACCCTGGAGCTTCCATTCTGCTCTATGGGAGCAAACGATGTATATATGCCACCCTGACTCAGCTGCTTTCACTTTGCAGCATGAAGAGAGATGAGTTAGTCATCATTTGTGAGCAAGTTAGGAGGAATTGCTTGCTGCGTGGCTGATTTAAGAGGCTAGAGCTGAGCTTTCCTGGGGGTATAACTCAGATATCTCAAATCCAATCTCCGCCGAACTTGGAGGGCGGATGGAAGAGAGCCTGCTGAAGATCCCATGTGAGTTCGGCATCTCCAACTCATGAGGGGGCTGTGCTACCACCTCCTGAACTCGCAACCCAGTTTGGGAACCGGGAAAAGCTCATGGTTCATGTAATCAAACCACCCATGAACCACCACGAACCACCATTTTCCCAGTTTGTGCCCATCCCTAACACACACACATCCTTCGTCTCTAGTTCCAGCTCCTGCCAACCTAGCAGTTCGAAAGCAAGAAATTGCAAGTAGATCAATAGGTACCACTTCGGTGGGAAGGTAACAGCATTCCGTGCGCCTTGGTGTTTAGTCATGCCGGCCACATGACCACGGAAACATCTTCGGACAGCGCTGGCTCTTCGGCTTTGAAACGGAGATGAGCACCGCATCCCTAGAGTTGGATTCGACTGGCTTTCGAGCAAGGGAACCTTTACTATACAAAGCTTTGATGGAGTTAACTGCCCCCCCCCGCACTGAATGTATTAAAAGGCGGCAGCGGAATCTAGGGAAAAGTCCGGCTTTGAGGAGAACACGGAGGCTGCTTGTTTATGAGAATAGGCGTATTTCCCCCTCCTGCCCTTCCCGTCTGCCTCTCTCTTTACATCTCCTTTAAATATGATGAATCACCTCAGCGGAGAAAGCTACTCCAGAGCAGACAAAAATCCCTTTTTATAGCACTCTAGCGGCCCGCTAATATGACAGGCAAGTAAGTCACTGTGGCCATCAAGGAAAAATATATAAAAAAAGGAGTTTATTAGCTAAGGAACGCTTTTTAAAAAGAGATTGCCCGCAGAAGTACACGGATTTGAGCCGCTGCTACAGAAGGGATATCTGAAGATGACACTGGACACTTTCCGACACCCCCCCCCCCCAATCAACGAGTGGGAGGAGGGCCAACAAAGCCATCTAGAAGAAACCAAATCACTCCTGGCCACAGTCAGAGAGAGCAAAGGAAAGAAGTAAAGGAACTATTGTCCGCGGTGTGAAATGGGCAAGAAGGACATTTCACCAGCAGGCCAGCTTGGTTCTGGCTCACCAGTCGGTTTAGTTGTCAACTAGAACTCTATTTCCCACACAGCACTGGCTCATTGTAGGAAGCATCATACCCACCGGGGCGGGGTCGGGGGGGGGGAGAGAGAGAGAGAGAGAGAGAGAGAGAGAGGTTTGTTTGTTTGTTTGTTTGTTTGTTTGGACTTGTATCCCGACCTCCCTGGAAGGAGGCTCATTAATACATTATTTTGTTGTTGTTGTTCAGTCGCACAGTCGACTCCGACTCTTCGCGACCCCATGGACCAGATCCCGCCAGGCCCTCCTGTCTTCCGCCGTCCTCTGACATTTGCTCGATTTCATGTTCGTTGCATCTATGACACTGTCTAACCATCTCATCCTTTGCCGTCCCCGTTTTCTTTGACCTTCAATCTTTCCCAGCATCAGGGTCTTCTCCAGGGAGTGCTCCCTTCTCATTGGGTGGCCAAAGTATTTGAGCTTCAGTTTCATTATCTGGCCTTCCAGGGAACAGTCAGGGTTGATTTCTTTTAGGATTGACTGATTTGTTCTTCTTGCAGTCCAAGGGACTCTCAAGAGTCTTCTCCAGCACCATAGTTCAAAAGAATCTATTCTTCGGCGCTCGGCCTTCCTTATAGTCCAACTCTCGCAGTCATACATGACTACTGGGAATACCATTGCTTTGACCATACATTATACAATATATACATTATACATTATATAAATACATTATACAATACAATTAATACCACTTAAAACGACAGTATAAAACAGCACAAAATCCTAAAGATACCATGTAAAATCTGATCAGATGGCTCAGCGATTAAGGTGGGGCAAGAGTGTGGGTTCCCAAATAGCTATTCAAATCCAGGACACTGACAGGAGGCCAGCCAGAAAGGGGAGGGGAGTCCCCTGCCTCAACCTAAAGCTCGGTGGAAGAGCTCCGTCTTACAGGCCCTGCAGAATTGTGATAAATCCTGCAGGGCCCTGACCTCATACAGGAGCTCATTCCGCCACCTAGGAGGCCAGGGCTGAAAGGTTTGTTGCTACAAATTGGCTGCAAACTGAAGCTGGGGGGGGGGGGAGAATAAAAATAAAATACAACCGTCAGGCGTTTTAGGCTTTGAACAAAGAACCCTGTGGTTGATAGCAGGAAACAGACCTTGTCAGGTTCCCATACTGATGCCCCACAACCTTCTTTGGGCCCAGAAGGTAATGCCGTGTAACATCAGCACCAGTGAACGGTAAGCAGTGTGAAGCTTCTGTATTGACCCGGTCAGCTATAAATACTGGTCATCTGATGCCGGCAACACAACAAATCCACATTTAAGAACATAAGAGAAGCCAATGCTGGATCAGGCCGGTGGCCCACTCTGTCACACAGTGGCCAAAAATACCAGGAGCCATCAGGAGGTCCAGCAGTGGAATCCGTAGAATCTAAAACTCGATGGAACAAGACGGATGCCTCATGTGGCTTTGTGGGTAACTGTGCTGGACTGAAACAGAGCAAAGTTGGAGTCCAGTGGCAACTCTACGGCCAACAAAGTTTAATTCTGGGTGTAAGGTTTCTGGGTTATATGAGCGAACCTAAACAGCATGATAAAAAGTAGAGACATCACCCTGCCAACAAAAGTCCGCATCGTCAAAGCAATGGTATTCCCAGTAGTCATGTATGGCTGCGAGAGTTGGACTATAAGGAAGGCCGAGCGCCGAAGAATAGATTCTTTTGAACTATGGTGCTGGAGAAGACTCTTGAGAGTCCCTTGGACTGCAAGGAGATCAAATCAGTCAATCCTAAAAGAAATCAACCCTGACTGTTCCATGGAAGGCCAGATAATGAAAATGAAGCTCAAATACTTTGGCCACCCAATGAGAAGGGAGCACTCACTGGAGAAGACCCTGATGCTGGGAAAGATTGAAGGTCAAAGAAGACGGGGACGGCAAAGGATGAGATGGTTAGACAGTGTCATCGATGCAACGAACATGCAATTGAGCCAACTTCAGAGGACGGCGGAAGACAGGAGGGCCTGGCGGGATCTGGTCCATGGGGTCGCGAAGAGTCGGACTCGACTGTGCAACTGAACAACAACAACAAGGTTTCAACACCACAGAAGAGAGCCACCTGACTCCTTCTCAGTTTCGGCTTCATTTGGCACATCGTCACTAGTAAGGTCAAGAAGAGGTTGCACTTTCCAGAGCACGGGATTTAAAAAACCAGGAAGCAGCCAGCCTCAAGAGGTGCTCTGCGCCTCACAGAACACTCCGCTTCTGAGATTTTTTTTATGTGGTTCAGTCAGCAAGCCAAGCAGAGAGATCCTCTGTCAGTCCTCACTCCCAACGGGGCTTCTCAGAAGAAGTTGCCTAGGTGATATTGGCTTCCAGGAAACCTTCTACATCTGGGTTATATGAGCGGTCTCCAGATGGTGCAGAAGAAAAAAAGATCATGGCTTTACGTGCTACTTTCTCTGAGATCCTTTTGCTTCGGCGAGATGGTCTCTCTTGGGAACTCGGCCACTTTGCAATGCTAAGTGGCAGGACTTTCAGTTGTACTTCCAGTAGCAAATGGTCTTTCTGTCTTTGTGAGAGCTAGCAAGTACTGACCGAGCCTCCTTTAAACCCCTGTGAGAAGTCACTGAAATATTTGGCTCTTAACAGGGCTTTTTTGGTAGAAAAAGCCCAGCAGGAACTCATTAGCATAACAGGCCACACCCAACAGCAGAAACACATTAGCATATTAGGCCACACCCCCGACAGAACTTCTCATTAGCATATTAGGCCACACCACATGCCTTCCCTTGGAAGGATCTGTCCTGCGAGGAGCCCGGGCAAGCCAGCCCTTGGACAGATCCTTCCAGGGGCCCCCCTGCCTTGGAGTTGCGGGGGGTGGGTGTCGATCTCCAGGCCATCCCTCTATAGCCACGCACACAGAGGTTTTGGCTTGTAGTGGGTGTGGCAAACTCTGAAGCCAGCCGGAACTCCGTTCCTGTGCATTCCTGGCCAGAAATAGCCCTGGCTCTTAAAGTCCTTTTTCTAGTGGAGATCTTGGAGACTACCAGAGCTGAGTGCTGTTTCCATCTGCATGTTTTACAAAGATAAAGCAGTCCTTTGTCCAGATGCATCTTCAGTTCCTGGGATGGATTCTGCTTTTCACACAGTTCTGGAAACAACTCTTTTCTGTCCGACTCCTGCTCATCAGAAAGAGAAGAGCTGGCATAGCTTGGATCTCCATGCAGCTTGGATCTCCATGCAGAGAGCCAGTTTGGTGTAGTGGTTAAGTGCGCAGACTCTAATCTGGGAGAACCGGGTTTGATTCCCCCCTCCTCCACTCGCAGCTGCTGGATGACCTTGGGCAAGCCATAGTTCTGTCAGAGCTGTCCTTGAAAAAAGAGCAGTTTCGGTCAAGAGCTCTCTCAGCCCCACCTACCTCACAGGGTGTCTGTTGTGGGAAGGGGAAGGGAAAGGAGTTTGTAAGCCGCTCTGAGACTCCTTTGGGTAGTGAAGGGTGGGGTATAAATCCAATCTCTTCTCTCTTCTTCTTCTCTGTGAATATACTCCAGCAGGACTGCTGCCTTCCAAAAATCTGAATGGTTATTAATTAAGAGCAAAAATAATCAAAGGTGTCTCTGGTAAACGGTTGAGGGGAGTGCCTACTTGTTATTTATGAGCCTTGGGGGCTTCAACCACCAGACGGCATTGCTGCTCATTCATTAAGAAGAATAGCCACATTCGTGGCATTCGATGCCAGCGTTCCAGGCAAAAATACCCGTGGAATGGCAGTGCGGCCTCTGTGTCCACATTTGCTCCACTACACGCTGGATAACGGCACCTCAGCCAATGCAGCTTTGGGTCATGAGATATCCACCATGTTCTAATAGGGTAGCCGCGTTGGTCCACAGTAGAAAAGCTAGGTCCGAGTCCAGTAGCACCATAAGGTAAAGGTAAAGGTTTCCCTTGCTCAAAAGCCAGTCAAATCTGACTCTAGGGATGCGGTGCTCATCTCCGTTTCCAAGCCGAAGAGCCAGCGCTGTCCGAAGACATTTCTGTGGTCATGTGGCCGGCATGACTAGACGCCGAGGCGCATGGAACGCTGTTACCTTCCCACCAAAGCGGTACCTGTTTATCTACTTGCAATGTCTTGCTTTCGAACAGATCTGGGACCACTCCGTCATGCGGCACTCGGATCTCGAACTGCTGAACTACCGACCTCCCGGTCTGCGGCTCAGTGTCTTAACCACTTGAGCCACCACAGCACCCAGTGGCACCATAAAGACCTACAAGTTTTCCCAGGGTATCAGTTTTTGTCCGATGATACGAAAAACTTGTTGGTCTCAGGTGCTCGGGACTCGAATCTAGCTGCACCGTGTTCTGTGACCCTTTTAACTGGCAGTTCCCTTGCCTCTGTCCAATCTGCATAGCTTTAAGAGTATGTCCTCGGTTCCATAGGAGAAGAACATTGGATACTGCTCAAGGTGGACTTGGCTGACAGCGACGACGCAGGAGGAATTGACAGCTGAGCTTACACCTGTTGTGGTTGTTGTGGAGTGGGCCTTGTGAAACCCAGCGTGACCCAGTGGATGGACTAAGATGTAGAAGACCCAGGTTCAGATCCCCACTCTGCCATGAAGATTGCTGGAGAAGAAGAGGTTGGATTTCTACCCCGCCCTTCACTCGGAGTCTCAGAGCGGCTTACAAACTCCTTTCCCTCCCCCTCCCCACAACAGACACCCTGTGAGGTGGGTGGGGCTGAGAGAGCTCTGACAGAAACTATGGCTCCCTGACAGAAACCGGGAGCTCTTTCAAGAACACCTCTGACAGAACTATGGCTTGCCCAAGGTCACCCAGCAGCTGCGAGTGGAGGAGTGGGGAATCAAACCCGGTTCTCCCAGATTAGAGTCCGCGCACTGAACCACTACACCAAACAGGCCAGTCACTCTCTTACCGTATCCTTCCTATTGGGGTGACAGCGCAGATAAAATGGAGGGGGAGAGAACGTTATCTGTCGCCCTGAGCTCCTTGAAGAAAGGACCGGATAGCTAGATAAATTATGACGTCACGTGCACCGCAGCCAAGCTCTACCTTGCTCCTCCGTTGTTTTAATGCCCTGACGTGTCCCCGATGCTCTTTCAGCTTCATTCAGACTTTCTGAATGTTTGTTAGTTTCCCTAAACGTTCTCCCCTTGTGACCCTGGAGGGGAAGTTCCTTTCAAGCAGTGCAAAGGAATAGCGCATCCGACCGAGTCTCCCAGCAGCGGGTCAAAGCCCGCAGATAAGAGAGTTCCCAGTTTTTAAAATCTCATTCATCAATAGAAAGCATCTTCTGTGAACTCGGAGAAAGCTGCAGCACTCGTGGATTCTGTGTGCCTTTTATGTGTGTGTGTGTGTTTCCATATACAATTTTTCTTTCTCCTACATCTGCTACAGAGGGTACTCTTATTACAAAGCTCGTCGTCTTAGCAGCGTTTTCTTTTTTCTTTTTCCTCTAAAGGGCCTTTTTACGCCTCTTGGCTAGGGCCCTATTGAAGAGCTTTTAAACAATGCACGTAGCTGGTTTATGTTGTGGGGTAGGATGTGCCTCTCTGGGGTTGCCTTTGAAATTCGGCCTGACCCAGAAAAGAAAGGAAAACAAAAATACCGGGCTGCAGCCGGTCTCTGGAACTTCCCTCGACTTTGATGAGCCGAGACAGAAAAGCCCAGGGGTTCTCTGGATCGGCAGTTGCTGCCGAGTGAAGTGGGAACTTGGGTGATAAAGTCTTAAGGCAGAGGCACTGAGGGTACTGCCTCATCTGGATGACCTCTTGGAACATAAAAGCAGCTTTGCTGGAGTATCCATAAAGGTCCATAAAGTCCAGCGTCCTGTTTCGCACAGGGGGCAACCAGTTGCTCCAAGAGAGGCTGCAAAGGGCATGGAGGTGACCTCCCCCTGCAGTTGGAAGTTCACATTAGTCAGCTTGGCTACTAGCAATGTATCTGTCTAATCCCTCTCCAAAGCCAGTTATTAAGTGAGCTGGCTACTTCGAACTCAAGGTCTCATTCCCCAGTTTGTTATTGCCAGTTCAGACCCGCTCTGTGTATATGTAACTTAGAAGACTACAAGTGGGAACTCACAAGAAAACTTGTGGGGAGGATGCATTCCCTCCCCCTTTGGGGAAAAAAGTGCAGAAGAGGGCAGTTAGAATGATAAAAGGGTTGGAAGACTTTCCCTATGAAGAAAGGTTAAAACGCTTGGGGCTCGTTAGCTCGGAGAAATGACGGTTGAGGGGTGACATGATTGAGGTTTATAAGATTATGCATGGGATAGAGCAGGTGGAGAAAGAAGTCCTTTTCTCCCTTTCTCACAATATGAGAACTCGTGGGCACTCCATGAAATTGCTGAGCGGTCGGGTTAGAACGGATAAAAGTACTTCACCCAGAAAGTGATTAACACATGGAATTCACTGCCACAGGAGGTGGTGGCAGCTACAAGCATGGATGGCTTTAAGAAGGAATTAGATATGTATATGGAGCATCAGTGGCTATTAGCTACAAGGTATAGATAGGAACTCTTGGTCTGGGGCAAGTGATGCTAAGTATTCGTGGTGCTGGGGGGGGCAACAGGGGGAGGGCTTCTAGTGTCTTGGCCCCGTTGGCCGCTGTGTGACAGAATGTTGGACTGGAGGGGCCACTGGCCTGATCCAACATTGGCTTCTCTTATGTTCTTTGCTTCCTTCCCTCCCCCCCCCTCCCCCAGTGGAGTTTTTAACATTTCAGATTGTTTTGCAAACCTGGGGGTGGGTCCCCCCAAGTTTGCAGAAAAAATGTGTTAAGCATTGGTGTGGCCCCAGTCTGCGGATTTAGATATCTGCAGATGGGGGCCGGACGTCACTCTTAGATATATAGACGCCCCAATGTGCTTTAAACTCATCTGCCACACTGCCAAGCTTCTCCGCTCACCCAATTTGGAGAAGTCTTTCTGGTGGTCTTCACAGCCCATGTTGGTGTGCAGCATCCCGAATAGTTTGAACCTGGGCCACTCTGTTTGTATAGTTTGATCTTGGCCACTTCGATCCCTGTCTCCGTGACTTGAGATAATGCACAAACGCGTTAAGTAGCTCCGATCCCAATACAGCCCCTGTGGGACCCCACTGTGGGACCCCAGTGCCTGCTTCCCTCCTTTGCGCAGTTCTTGATCCGTGGGAGGACTAGGCCTTCTACCCCAAGACTGGTAAATACTCAAGGATCCTTCGGCAAGGGACTTGTCAGAAGCCCAAGTATATAACGTGACTGGATCACCCTTTTCCACATCTGTAAGAGGCAAGATTCCTCTTTGCCGAAGCTGTGCTGATTCCTCCTCGGTATGGCCTGCACTTCTGTATGCTGAAGGGCTCTTATCTTTACTGCTGGATTTCAAGGAGACGAAGGAAAAAACGATGCAGCGAGGGGGTTGAGAATTCTTTCTTCTGAATAACAGTACCAAGCATTGAGATTTGGAATAAAGAATTCTTTCCCACTGCACCATTTTTTTCTTGGCTGGATGACCTTGGGCAAGCCGTAGTTCTGATAAGAGCTGTTCTTGGAAAAGAGCAGTTTCTGTCAAGAGCTCTCTCAGTCCCACCTACCTCACAGGGTGTCTGTTGTGGGGAGGGGAAGGGAAAGGAGATTGTAAACTGCTCTGAGACACCTTTGGGTAGTGAAGGGCGGGGTATAAATCCAATCTCCTTCTCCTCCTCCTGTTCTCCTCCTCCTCCTCCTCCTGTTCTCCTCCTCCTCCTCCTCCTCCTCCTCCTTCCTCTTCTCCTCCTTCTTTTCCTCCTTCTCCTCCTCCTCCTCCTCCTCCTCGATCCCATTGGCGCAGCCCTCCACTCTTAAGTTTCCACCAAGTTACCCAAAGTAAAGAAATTAACAACATGCAGAATATTAACTAAGGAGGGAGAAAGGTGAGCGCGAACCTTTCTGACTGTGGGGAGTATTTGGTTTTCACTGTCGCATGAGAGAGCAGTTAAAAACGGCATTCTCCCGTCTGAAGTGCAGCGGCTTGACCCAGTACTCTGTGCGGCTTCCCCGTACAGACCTGGCTTCTGTTGTTTCTGCGGCTTGCTGTTCAGAGCCAGCGAGAGAGGTGTGTGTTTGTGTTGCACTCATTTAAAAGAGCCCTGACCTGGATAGCCTGGGCAAGTCCGATCTTGTCAGATCTCAGAAACTAAGCAATATCGGTCCTAGTTAGTTTTGGGATGGGAGACCACCAAGGGAGTCCAGGGCCGCTGTGCACAGGCAGGCGAGGGCAAACTACCTCTGAATGTCTCTTGCCTTGGAAGCCCCACGGGGTCGTCATAAGTTGGCTCCAACTTGATGGCCCCTTTCTCCATCTGCTGCTGAAACCCTGACCTGGAGGGGCCAGGCTAGCCCGATCTCACCAGATCTCGGAACCTAAGCAGGGTCAGCCCTGGTTAGTACTTGGATGGGAGACCCACCAAGGAAGTCCGGGGTTACTATGCAGAGGCAGGCAACGACAAACTAGTCCTCTTTATGTCTTGCCCTGACCTGGAGGGGCCAGGAAGTTAAGCAGGGTCAGCAGGGGTCATTTCGTAGAAAAAGAGCTAGGGGAACTCATTAGCATAACTCATTAGCATATGCCACACCCCCTGACATCAGGGGCCCGGCGGTGGACCTGCAAGGCCAGCGGGAGTGCGAGGAAGCCCCGCCAAGGCCCTCCCTGGCCCCAGGCAGGCAGGGGTGGGGAGAGGCGGGGAGGAAGCAACTTACCCTCCCTCTTCTCCTGCCTCCTCCTGGCTGAATGAGGGCTGGAAGCAGGGCGGCCAGAAGCAGGGGGCGGGGCTTCATCAAGTGCCCCGCCCCCTGCACCTCACCCGGGGGAACTGCATTCCCCCACGTTCCCCCCCGAAATGACCTCTGAGGGTCAGCCCTGGTCAGTATTTGGATGGGAGCCCACAGAGGAAGTCCAGGGTCGCTACGCAGAGGCAGGCAATGGTAAACCACCTTGGAAACCCTATAGCAGTGATGGCGAGCCTTTTAGAGACCGAGCGCCCAAACTGCGACCCAAAACCCACTTATTTTTCACAAAGTGCCAACACGGCAATCTAACCTGAATACTGAGGGTTTACGTTAGAAAAAAACAACTCCTACGTTAACTTAAGATGATCCAAACAAAGTAAGGAAAGCAATCCCAAATGCTTTCATTTACTTAAAATTATTTGGCAGAGGAGTCGACACTTTAATGATGGTCTGGGCCTGGCTGGGGCGATGGCACGGGTGCCCACAGAGAGGGCTCTGAGTGCCACCTCTGGCACCCGTGCCATAGGTTCGCCACCACTGCCCTATAGACTTGCCAGAAATTGACTGCGACTTGATAGAAGAAGAAGAAGAAGAAGAAGAAGAAGAAGAAGAAGAAGAAGAAGAAGAAGAAGAAGTAGTAGTAGTAGTAGTAGTAGTAGTAGTAGTAGTAATAATAATACCCCAACCTCCAC
>NW_015172559.1:49723-64793 GCF_001447785.1 Gekko japonicus | reverse complement strand
AAGAAGAAGAAGAAGAAGAAGAAGAAGAAGAAGAAGAAGAAGAAGAAGAAGAAGAAGAAGAAGAAGAAGAAGAAGAAGAAGAAGAAGAAGAAGAAGAAGAAGTAGTAGTAGTAGTAGTAGTAGTAGTAGTAGTAGTAGTAGTAAGGTTTATACCCCACCCTTCACCACCCAAGGGAGTCTCAGAGCGGCTTACAAACTCCTTTCCCTTCCCCTCCCCACAACAGACACCCTGTGAGGTAGGTGGTGCTGAGAGAGCTCTGACAGAAACTGCTCTTTTTCAAGGACAGCTCTTATCAGAACTACGGCTTGCCCAAGGTCATCTAGCCAGGTGCAAGTGGAGGAGTGGGGAATCAAACCCGGTTCTCCCAGATTAGAGTCCGCGCACTTCACCCCTACACCAAATCCAGATTCTGTGTCAAGAAATCTGCGAATCTACAGGTTGTATATAGCCCAGGTCCATACAAGTTATTAGCCGGTTTGTCCATGCATACCAGTTAAAAATTCGTAGCAGGTTAAACGTTCCCCCAAAAGAGGCGAGTGGTGAAGCATCAGTCTTGCAGTTCTCAATGGCTTTTCGTCTTTGATCGCTTTGTGCAATCCCTCGCTTGCCACAGACGATCAGGCAAAGCGTCGGTAGAAAAGCCTGCCGTAATTGTCTCCAGTTCTACAGTCCTGTGCCGTGTGGCTCAGAATTAAGTGTTAGAATTGCCGGGTGTGTAGCTGCAAGGCTTTGACGGAGGGGGAAGGGGTGTTAGGTGGCTGCTCTTCTCTTCCGTTCGCCCTCACCTCCATCCTGCATTACGCTCCAATTGTAGTATTGCATTTGTAAAAAGCAGGTCTGATGAAATGCCGGCTTTCACTGCACCCCTGTCCCTCTGGCACTGGGGCAGGTGGCAGGGCCCCCCCCCCAAAACAGGGGCTGCTCTGTTTACCGGGATGCGACTTTGTCTAGACAGGACTGTCTGCAAACGCCTTTCTCCTGCCGGTAAACGGGCCCCGGGCTCTCTTTGTTAGGGTTGGATGGCCTGTTTAAAAACAAACGAACCTGACGGTGAAAATGTCCAGCTGTTGCCGAGAATATCGAGAGGCCTTTGTCGAAGCGCGCTTCTGTGGCGCACTGCTGGAGCTTCCATCCGGCCAGGACTCATGGGCCGAATGTGAGAAATTTGGGATTTTGACGCTAATCTCTCAGCTGCCTCTGTTTGTGGACCTCTCCCCAGCTGTGTTTTGAGAAGAAGGCTTCTGTTGGTTGCTTAGGCCAGAGGAAGTATCAGTTATTTTGGCAGGCGGGCCCCTCAGGCATGAGGCGGGTGGCCTGGAGGCAGAGGGGTGGTGGTGGTCAGGAATGGCCTAGAGGTCTCTTTGGGCCCTCAGAGGGGGGCCCATGGCTTGCCCATCGTTCTTCCTTCTCCTTTCCCTTCATTTAGTGTTTCTCCCTCCCATTTTGAAGCGCGCTCTTCTTTTCCTCCCCCTCTCCGCTTCTCCGCTTCCATCCTCTTTGTGCCCTCGTTGCTTCCCTCAGGAGGCAGTCTCCCATTTTGTAGCGGGAAGGGCCCCCGGAGGAGGTAGAAAGAACACGGCTGCCTTCAGTTCTTCCTTCACTGCTGTTTCTGAGAGCCAGTTTGGTGTGGCGGTTAAGTGCGCGGACTCTAATCTGGGAGAACCGGGTTTGATTCCCCAACTCCTCCATTCGCACCTGCTGGATGACCTTGGGCAAGCCATAGTTCTGTCAGAGCTGTTCTCTCACGAGCAGTTCTCGAAAAAGTTTTTTCAGCCCCCGCTAGGGTTGCCAAAACCTTTGGTTTGGCAGGGGTCCCATGCTTTTTTGGGGCTTCTACCCGCCGCCGGCCCCCGCCCCGAAGCCCCAACACCCGCCGCCACCCCTCTCCCTTCTCGCTTGAGAGAGAGGAGAGAGAGGGGTGGCTGCGGGCCAGCCACACGCCCGATCTTTGCTGAGGTCAGGCGCGCAGGGAAATGCCGGCTCCCTGCAGTTAAAGGGGCCCCTTTAACTGCAGGGAGCTGGCGCCCCAAGCGGACAGGCGGGACGTCCCCAACGTCACGTCATCAAGTCAGGGATGCCCCGCCCGCTCCAGGAACGCCCTCTCAAAGTCCCCCACTGGGGGTGAAGATAGGACTTGGCAACCCTAGCCCCCACCTACCTCACAGCCGTGTCGGTTGTGGGGAGGGGAAGGGAAAGGAGTCTGTAAGCCACTCTGAGACTCCGAGTGAAGGGCGGGGTATCAATCCAATCTCCTCCTCTTCTTCGTCGTCTTCGTCATCATCCTCTAATGACCAGAGATGGGCCAAGGGTGGTGGTGGAAATTGCAGTCGAGTCACAGCCCACTTATGGGGACCCAACAGGGTTTTCAATGGAAGAAATGTTCAGAGGTGGTTTGCCATGGCTTGTCTTCATAGCAACCCTGGATTCCTTTGGTCTCTCCAGTACTAACAAGTGCCGACCCTGCTTAGCTTCTGAGATCTGATGAGATCTAGTCTGGTTGGTAGTGTCTTATTTGTGGTCCCTGGTAGGTGCCCAAACATCCTGGATTGGTCTCCCTCAGGGACAAGTTGGAGACCCAAATATTTCGGCAAGCTGTGATGGTGGTGGAAAGGGCCATCACGTCTAGAGATGTAAAGTTTCCGGAAATTTTGAAGCTCGGGAAAAAGCCCGTTTCCCCCCCGAGGTGGTTTGCCCTTGCCTGCCTCCGCATCACAACCCTGGTATTCCTTCCCATCCAAATACCGGCCAGGGCCAACGCGACTTAGGTTCCAAGATCTGATGAAACCGGGCTAGCCTGGGCTATCCAGGTCAAGGCCGGCTGTGATAAGGCAGAAATTATTTGGAGTTGGCACTGGAGGACATGGAGGGGGAAGGGGAGAAGTCTTGTCTCTGGTTTCATGGTCCGCTCTGGAGGTACACAAAGGAAGATGTTTGTCTCTGAAGCATGATCCAAGGTCAGGGGAAAGACCCTGGTCTTTATCCCAAAAGAAAAGCGCTGAGTTGTGGAGGCACTTGAAAAAGAGCAAGACTCTGGGGAGGAGCTCAAGTTTTAACTTCTGTGTCGCAGGCAGGGTTTTCATGACTTGATTACACCGCGGCCTCCCAACGAGGCAGGCGGCTTTGTTCCAGATTTTAGCCAGAGGTTTAGATGAGGTCATTCCAGATTGCCTTGTGTATTTCCGTCCGTGCCCTATATTCTGGATGAGAGTGGGGCACACTTGGATGTCTTTTTTTTAATTAAAAAAACATTCCAATCTGGAACAAATTTCTAACAACTTTGTAGCGAGAAAACACTACGCCATTGGGGTTGAAAATATAAATTGCCAAGTCATCGCTGTGTGGATGTGATGCTGGCGAGTGCTCTCTTCCTGTTGTTAAATGGTGCACTTCTTAATAGAATACTGCTGGGAATGTGACTCTCTGAACCCAAATCAAAAGTCATCGCTGTGTGGATGTGATGCTGGTGGTGAGTGCTCTCTTCCTGTTGTTTAATGGTACACTTCTTAATAGAATCCTGCCGGGAATGTGACTCTCTGAACCCAAATCAAGACATTGGTCTCTCTAACTTGGCATCGTCTGGTTGGCAGCAGCTCTCCATAGCCTCAGGCAAGATTTCCCATCAGTCCTGGTGCCTAACTTGAGATTGAACCTGCATTCGGATCAGTTTGGGTCCCTCTGTGGGTTGCCCCTGACACTTGAGTGCGGGCAGGTATTGACCAGAGGCAGGGCCTTCTCAGTTGTGACTCCATGCCTCTGAAATAACTGCCCCTGCAAGATCTGTTGGAACCCTGCCAGGTCTTTTTCTTTTGTCTCATGTTTGGTTCAACCACCCTCCTCCTCCTTTTTTGACAGAGTTACTAAAATGGTTGACTCTGGCAATGCTGTGGACCAGTGTTCCCTCTAAGCTGAGTTAGTGTGAGCTAGCTCACAGTTTTTTAGCCTCTGGCTCACACATTTTTGTCTTAGCTCAGGAAGTAGGGCTCCAGAGCAAACTAATTTGTGCAGTAGCCAAATCGCTGGCTCACAACTTTAATGCCAGTAGCTCACAAGACTCAACATCTTAGAGGGAACATTGCTGTGGACATAGTGTATCTAGATTTCAGTAAAGCATTTGACAAAGTTTCTCATGATATCCTTGAGGATAAGCTGGTTAAGTGTGGGCTGGATGGCGCAACCGTTGGATTCATGGTTGGTTGAAAAATCGTACCCAACGAGTGGAGTGCCGCAGGGCTCGATCCTGGGCCCGGTGTTGTTCAGTGTTTTTATAAATGACCTGGAGGAAGACATAGAGGGGATGCTTATCAAATTTGCAGATGACACGAAGCGGGGTGGGATCGCTAATTCTGAAGAAGACAGAGTCAGGATTCAAAATGATCTAGATAGGCTGGAACAGTGGGCTGAGACAAATAAAATAAATGTCAATAGAGATAAATGCAAAGTGTGTTCAGTTTTGGGCACCACATTTTAGGAAGGATGTTGACTAGCTCGAGTGTGTCCAGAAGAGGGCAACCAGGATGGTGAGAGGGTTGGAATTCAAGTCTTATGAGGAAAGGCTGAAAGAGTTGGGTATGTTTAGCCTGGGAAAGAGAATGCTTAGAGGGGACATGATTGCAGTCTTCAAGTATTTGAAGGGCTGTCATGTAGAAGATGGAGCAGATCTATTCTCTCTTGCTCCGGATCGGTGGATGCTCCTTCGCTGGCCGTTTTCAAGCGGACGCTGGACGACCATCTTTCGGGTATGTTGTAGGGCTATCTTTCGGCTGTGCTCCTGCAGCGTGCAGGGGGTGGACTAGATGACCTACAAAGGTCCCTTCCAACTCTAACATTCTATGATTCTATGATACTCTTGATTGGTTGGGACTCCTGGCCGGTGGCTTGCTCGCTCATGTGTTGACTGTAACTTTGGTTTTATTGCTGACGGTTTTCATTGAAATGTAGTTGTCGGTTGGCCTCTTGGAGCAAACTGACATTTGGAAAAGCAGGGCAGAAATAATTTTGGTGCGGTAATATTGAACCTGGGGCTGTCTGCACGCAAGTCATGTATTCTGCTGCTGAGTGGTAGTCCTCCCCTGTGGAGCAGAACTAGTAATAGTCTATAAATATTTGACTGGTAAATACCAGGGAGTCAGTGGAGTTGTGTACAGTGGTGGGAAGGATAAAGCGCCAGCCGTAATAGGGTGGAATTACTGAAAGGAATTTCTTAACCGAATTATCCTGGTTATTTATAGCCCGTTTGTTACCGCCGTGTACTTGAGCTGTGAATCCATCTTGCATATTGAGAAAAACCTTCCTTCTGGTAAGAGCATACCTAGGGAAGAGAGGAAGTGTGTGGTGGCCCTGCCCCCGCTGTTTTGCATTAACGCTTCTGCACAGCGGCGCGAGCATCTACTCTGGACCGTCGAAATGCGTTTTGAAATAGTTTTAATGGTCTTGGCCTCCCCCAGAGAGTCTTGAGAGCTGTAGTTTTGTGCACAACCCAGAGCCACGATTCCTTGGCCCCTCGTCTTTGGGGCCGTGCAACAGGTCTGAAACAGATTTAAATTTTGTGGTGGGGGACATGTGCCGGAGGAAGGGAAGGGAGGAAGATGATGACAGTGGCAGTCATCAGGACTATCATGGCT
The DNA here is from genome assembly GCF_001447785.1 of Gekko japonicus. Lineage (NCBI taxonomy): Eukaryota > Metazoa > Chordata > Lepidosauria > Squamata > Gekkonidae > Gekko > Gekko japonicus. The sequence continues at coordinate 59,171 of NW_015172559.1, read as the reverse complement.
GTGCCTACACTGCTGTGGAAAAACAATTTAGGGTGTAAGGAGATTGGGGCTTCTGGTGCGCTTCACTCATTTGTCATCACCCCTGTTGTTCGCGCTTTGAGAACTGCCTTGACAACCAAGGTGTGGGTCTGCACGTTCCAACCATGGGTCTCTAAAGTTTATGCGAGGGTGATGTGCGTGGTCTGGGCTTAACCACTCCATTGGGCGGGTTCTGGGAGGTTTCTGCAGGATCCCTGAAGGCCTCATGATCGAAGGGGATCTCCGGCATCTTGTTCCTCTTTCCTTTTCCTGGCTTTCTCCAGCACAGCCTTCTGCTTCTCTTTCCAAGGGAGTTAGGGGGTACAAGAGGGGGACCCGTGATACTCGCGGGGGGGGGAGAAGAGCTCCGTCTCCTCCACCCCCCCGCTTGATCTCCCCGAGAGCGGCGAGGCCGGTGTCCCCCCCCGCCCGCCTGCCCGCCTGCCTGCTGGCTCCGGGGAGGAGGAGGCGGCGGCAGCGAGGCCTGTCTTCCCCGCCCTCCCTCCCTACCCACCCGGCCTGCCGGCCTGCCTGCCGGCTCCGAGGAGGTGGCGGCGGCGGCAGCGTTCGCAGAGCGTCTCCTGTGCACGCGCAGGAGACGCTCTTGCACTTTCGGGGGGATTTAAACATCCCCCCGAAAAATTTTCTAACTTTTTAAATTTTTGTGCACACGTGGGGACTGGCCCACGTGTGCACAAACCTCCCCCGGCCCCCCAGCTGCCCCCAGAGCGCTGATTTAGCGATCCGCACTCCGGGGGCAAGTTCACTATTAGATATATAGATGTATTATTACTGACTCCAAAGTTTGCGTCCAGTTGGAGCGCTGCTTTGCCCAGGCATCCGCATTCAGACAAACGCATTCAGACAACCTTGATTCAAGTTTTCCATGTCCAGGGTATCTTCAGACCTGCTCTTTGTGTGAAGGAAGAAGCAAGGTTTCTGCCCAAACTCTGTCTCTCAAAATACTACAGCTGGGGGGTGGGGGGCATCCAATGAAACTGATGGGCAGTAGATTCAGGAAAGGAAATACTCCTTTACTCAAGTGAGTGATTAGAATGTGGAATTCACTGCCAGAGGATGTAGTGATGGTCACAGGCATATACTTATTTAAAAGGGGGTTAGATAGATTCATGGAGAGGTCTATGAGTGGCTACTAGCCATGGTGACGAAAGGGAACCTTCATGGTCAGTGGCAGTCGACCTCTGAATCTCAGTGCCAGGAGGCAACATCAGGGGAGGCTTTGGCATCTGTGGCCTGTCGTTAGACCTGCAGAGGAAATCTTTGGTCACTAACTAATTATCATATGGCATTGTGTGCCGAATAGCCAGGAGATCCTAAGATTGTCTGGCAGCCAGAAGTTCTAGCTCTTTTAGTGTTATGTGCCACTAGGTGGCGAGCTAGACTTGTTTTTAAGGCAAGAGACGTTTCAGAGGTGGTTTGCCATTGCCTGCCGATGTGGCATGACCCTAGAATTCCTTGGAGGTCGTCCTTCCAAATACTAGCCAAGGCTGACCCTGCTTAGCTCCCGAGATCTGAGAGGATTGGGCTAGCTTGGTCCATCCAGGTCTTTGGCCACTTGTGAGACAGGATGCTGGGCTAGGTGGACCAGTGGTCTGATCCAGCAGGGCTCTTCTTAAGTTCTTAAGGCCTTGCTGCAGTGTCTGAATGCACCCAAACAGAATGTTTTCAAAGTCAGTGCTGCGTGAACCTCCCCTGGCACACTCCTCTACAGAGTAGGAGCTGTCATGGCTCAGACGGGGTGTCACCTGACACTGCCACCACTCTGGAATTAGGTTCCCTTGAGAAGGCCCCGAGCACCCACCCAAGACCTTCAGACCTGCCTTATTTGCCCGAATAATAGGCGTGAGGACCAGGCAGAGTAAACAACAAATAAGAGGTTTATTTTTATAGGAGGTCAGTCAAATATGTGAAACAAACAAGGTGCAAGAACAATAGCAATAAGAGGGTGAAGAGAAAAGAAACCAAATGCCCTAACGCAACTAGACTCACAGTCCCTAGCTCACTGTCTCATTTGGGTCTGAGTCTACTCACCCACAGACTTCACGTTCCTGGGATCCCAGATCACCGCAGACTGTGACAGCAGCCATTAAATTAAAAGACGCCTGCTCCTTGGGAGGAAAGCGATGGCGAACCTCAACAGCATGATAAAAAGTAGAGACATCACCCTGCCAACAAAAGTCCACATGGTCAAAGCAATGGTATTCCCAGTAGTCATGTATGGCTGCGAGAGTTGGACTATAAGGAAGGCCGAGCGCCGAAGAATAGATTCTTTTGAACTATGGTGCTGGAGAAGACTCTTGAGAGTCCCTTGGACTGCAAGAAGATCAAATCAGTCAATCCTCGAAGAAATCAACCCTGACTGTTCCCCGGAAGGCCAGATAATGAAACTGAAGCTCAAATACTTTGGCCACCCAATGAGAAGGGAGTACTCACTGGAGAAGACCCTGATGCTGGGAAAGACTGAAGGTGAAAGAAGACGGGGACGGCAAAGGATGAGATGGTGAGACAGTGTCATAGATGCAACGAACATGAAATTGAGCCAACTTCAGAGGACGGCGGAAGACAGGAGGGCCTGGCGTGATCTGGTCCATGGGGTCGTGAAGAGTCGGACTCGACTGTGCGACTGAACAACAACAACTACTCACCCTTCCTCTCAGGGTGAGGGTCTCTCCCAGCAGCAGCCTTCCCGCTGGCCCTGCTCTCTTGGAAGAAAGAACAGCTCTTCTTCTGTACCAGCTCTTCTGTTATAAGTCCCTTTCTCTGTGATTGGTTAGATTTGACGCCAAAACCTCTCAGGGACTTCTGGGAGTTGTAGGCCTTGCCTCTTCAGTTGCTCATATCCTTCTACGTTGTCCTCAATATTCTACTATGCGTAGCTATCCGATTAGTCCCCACTTACCTACCACAAGGAACCTGACTGACAATGATCTTAAAAATTTTTATTGTGTGATAAGTCCCCGGTAATTACTTTGTCTGTTGCCGAATTCTTAGCCTATGTTTGGAAGCTTAGGGTAGGGGCGTACAAGCCTTAACCCCCTTGTATTTTTTAGAATTGCGATATTCTCAACTGAGTCTATTATTTCCGAGAAGTTTATAAAAACGATTCCTTGCCGGTGCAGCATGGTGTAAATTGTGATAATCCATTACTTTGTGCTGTTTATTTTCTATTTGTTTCATTCGTTCTCTTTGCTGCTGTGTTATGCCAATAAAGGTCTATGTATGTATGTATGTATGCCTCTTCCCACTGCTAGTCAGGCTTCCTGGGCCTGCTAGGCCATTACTTGCACAACCCAGATCATGACAGGAGCCATAGCTGAAAACAAACACAACCTTTCCAGTGGGGGCTCAGACCGACAAGGCTAAGTCACACATCTTGGTCCGTCTCTGCAGTGCAAACTGCAGACTCCCGCAGCCTCAATTTGCCTCAGAGCTGTGGGGAGGAGGAGGGGGAAGGGAGTTCACTCAGGCGACCTCCATTGTGTTTCATCTCCCGAAACTGGCTCCCTTGCTCTGCTATTAGCATTTTAAAGGAAAAGCGATGTGTTCTTTAAAACGTGAGCGTTTCCCTTTAGAATGTTAATTTGAAGCAAATTGAAAGTCTGCAGTTTGCCTTTTGTGGCCGGACCGTGATGTATGTCGCGGCCTCCTCTGTGCAAGCCCTTGGAAGGACAAATGGTCAGGAGGACCTTGGCTGGCCGACAGGCTGATATAAGGCAGACCCAACAGCGCTGGGAGGTGTCTCCCTTGGCCCCAGACAGATTAGAACCAAACGCGGTCTTGCGTGCGGTTCTCCATTTCAGAGCCTGCTTGCCAGGCCCACCCCCCCCCCCCCCCCCCCCCCCCAGGAGAAATTTGCAGGGATCCATTTGTAATGCAGTACCTGAAGCCGAGCCCCTGGAACATTTGTGATTTACTGGTATAGATTATGCAAACGTATGCAAAGGTCAGCGAAGCACAGGAAAGGGCTGCGTGTGTAATATTTCAACTGCCTCTCTTCCCGGTGCCAGGAATAGTCCATTACCCTATGAGTTACGTAGCTGGATGAGCGAGGTGAGTCTTGGAAGGGAGCGCAGTTTCCGGCGTCGCGTTGCTTCGTCGCTGCAGGTGCCGTTCCCAAATGCTGTTCCCCTGGGGAAGGGCAGGTCTCCGCTTTGGCAAGGATTTTTTTTTTTGCCAACTGCGAGAAATTTTCCCATGAGGCGGCAAGATTTAGAGCGACGGCCCTTGCCAGCCGCAGTTAGCAGAGAGAGCTGCTGTGTCAGACGCTTGGCGTCTGGTACGTTTTGGAGAGCAAGGGTATCAGTCTCGAGGGCTGGGGGGGGGCTGGCTGGTTTCTTCCATCCTGCTCGTTTGGGTAATTAGCGGTTGTCCTTGCACTTGCGGGTGAACGATAATGTCTGATGGAGAGAGAGAGAGAGAGAGAGAGAGAGAGAGAGAGAGAGAGAGAAAACTGTGGTTGTGTTTCCAACACTACGGCAGGATCAGGGCGTGGTGTGCTCTTTTTCCTGGCCTTAAAAGCTTGCATAGGTCACAGGGCGGGGCTAGGAAAGCCGTGGCTTAGTGGCGGAGCATGTGCTTTGCACGCAGAAGGTCCCGGGTTCAGTCTCTGCTGTCTCTGGTTTAAACGGTCTCAGATAGCAGGCTCTGGAGAAAACCCTTCTCTGCCTGTGACCCTGCAGCTGCCGACCATCAGAGTAGACCAAGGGTGGCCAAACTTGCTTAGCATAACAACCACGTAGAATAAACGTCAGATGTCCGAGAGCTGCAAGACAGGAACGAATATGACACACAGGTTTTTATTGAAAAATAGGCAGCTTTGCTTTTGATCGACATTAAATTAGACTGTGTGATAGAGCCACATGTGGCTCCTGAGCTGCAGTTTGGCCACCCCTGGAGTAGACAGTTCTGAGCTACGTGGCCAAAGGCTTGTCCTGTTACCCTGTGGTTGTATGGAAAGGGTCAGTGGGCCGGATTCTGTTAATCTTGCCAAGCCGGACCGTGTGTGTTCTGTAGACCCACGCACTGAAAGGTCTCCAGGGATCTTTGGTTTCTTTTCCTCTTCTTGTTCTTCTGTAGCTTTCAAGTTTCTGGCCCTCGGGACTGCAAATGTAGATTTGGACGTGTGTACGGAATGCATGGCAGAAACCAGACCGGAATGGCTCGGTGGCGGAGCATCTGCTTGGCATGCAGAAGGTCCCAGGTTCAATCCCCCGGGATCTCCAGTTTAAAGGACCAGGCAGTAGGTGATGTGAAAGACTTCGACCTGAGACCCTGGAGAGCTGCTGCCAGTCTGAGTGGGCAGTACTGACCCTGATGGACCAAGGCTCTGGTTTGGCATAAGGCAGCCTCGTGTGTTTGTGTTCATGGTGAGAAGCATTTCCCACAGTGAGGTCAGCATCCATCCTGGCTGCTTGTTCTTTCCAGCAGTGAGCCAAAGCGGAATGGGGGCTGATGGGCAGTAGATTTGGGACAGACGAAGGGAAATAACTTCTTTACACAGAGAGAGTGATTAAAGTGTGGGATTCACTGCCAGAGAATGTTCTGATGGCCACAGGAATAAACATCTTTAAAACGGGATTAGGTAGACGTTACCTTCCATGAATCGATCAGTGGCTATTAGCCATGGTGACTGAGGGAAAACTCCACTTTCAATGGCAGTCAGCCTCTGGATCCCAGCGCCAGGAGGCAACATCAGGGGAAGGCCTCGGCCTCTATGCCCAGTTGTTGGCTGTCCAGAGGAACTGGTTGGTCACTGTGTGAGGCAGGATGCGGGATGAGATAGCCCACTGGCCTGATCCAGCAGGGCTCTTTTTGGAGCTTTTCAAACAGAGGCTAGCAATGCTGATCCTGTGAACTGGGGCAGATCGTGAGAGGGAGGGCAGGAAGGGTTGCCTCAGTGCTTAGTTCTTGCGGCCCTCTCTTACATGCCCAAGGGAAATGCCAATCACCACTTTGGGGTCAGGAAGCAATTTTTCTCCAGGCCAGTTTGGCTGGTTGGTTTTTTGTTACCTTTTGGGTATGGAGCAGGGGTCACTGGGTGTGTGTGGGGTGGAGGCAGGGGTCACTTCCTGCAGGAGCGCACAGGAGCGGAGCTCTAGCAGTAAAGAGCCCAGGGGGCGGGCACATCCAACAAGCCCCACCCCCTGCTCCCAGCAGCCCTCAGAGCAAGAAGCAGCCAGGTAAGTTGCAGAGCTCCCCCCGGCCCCCCGGTCCAAAACAGTCCAGTGGCACCTTTAAGACCAAGTTTTATTCAGGTACAAGTTCTCCCTCCTCTGTGAGGGACAGTTCTGCATGTTCTCTCCCCCCCCCCCCCCAAAAGTTAGCAATCCAAAACAGTCCAGTGGAGCCTGAGTGGTGGGTGTTGCCTTCTGACACACTTCCGGTGATGTCAGGGGGTGTGGCATATGCAAATAAGTTATGCTAATGAGCTCCTGCACCTCTTTTTCTATGAAATGACCCCTGGGTGGAGGTATTTGAGAATGTCCTGCATTGTGCGGGGGGGTGTTGGACTAGATGACCCTGGAGGTCCCTTCCAACTGTATGGTTTGATGATCCTTCTTAGGTTCTTATGTAATATGCTATCCACAATGGACCCATTTATGCAGATTTCCTCAGTTTGCACCCAAGAATAATATGGGGCTGCAAAAACGCGGCATTGCTTGACACAGAGTTGGATAAAAAGCTTGCGAGTTTGTTTTATTTAAAGCTCCGCATGCTCGGGCTTGAGGATGAACTGTCCAAGAAGGGGCAGGTGGCACCCCAAAGCCTTGCTGCTTCTCCTCATTTGTATGAACGGTCTGCCAGGGCCTTCATCCTGGATTGTCTTTGGAGGGCTCTTGGGGAATGACTGAAATATAACCTGCTTTCTTTGAAACAAAAGCAAAACAAACAATGAAAATGGTATTTCCTGGAGCCAGGAAACGGGAGTTATTGCAAGACACACAACAGTCTGTTCTTTCTAATAAGCTTTTGAAGCAAAAAAAGAAAAGAAAATGTAGTGGTGGGAAGGGAGGGGGAAGTTCTTATTCTGCAGCGCCCGGGGAAATATCACAGAAGGAAACGAGAAGGCGCCTGAGGTGAACGGACGGGTTTCAGCAGATTAGGGGGGGAAATAGTAAATCTGCCTTGCTGGAACCCAAAAGAAATAACTCGGAGAAGGAAAAACACCGTCCGGGGCTGGACGGTTGGGCTTCTGGATGCCAACTCGGAATAAAAGTGGTCCACAAGGATTCACCTCATTTGTCAATCTTTTGAAAGAAGAAGAAGAAGAGAAGAGATTGGATTTATACCCCGCCCTTCACTTGGAGTCTCAGAGCGGCTTACAAACTCCTTTCCCTCCCCCTCCCCACAACAGACACCCTGTGAGGTGGGTGGGGCTGAGAGAGCTCTGAGAGAAACTGCTCTTTTTCAAGGACAGCTGTGCCAGAGCTTGTGACTGACCCAAGGTCACATCAGCAGGTGCAAGTGGAGGAGTGGGGAATCAAACCCGGTTCTCCCAGATTAGAGTCCGCACACTTAACCACTACACCAAAGTAGCAAGATCTCTAGGGCCTACCTGTCCTGACCTGGATGGCCCAGGCTAGTCCGATCTCATTGGGTCTCAGATGCTATGCAGGGTCAGCCCTGCTTAACACTTGGATGGGAGACCACCAAGAAGAGAAGAGATTGGGTTGGACCCCGCCCCTCACTCGGAGTCCCAGAGCGGCTTACAATCTCCTTTCCCTTCCCCTCCCCAAAACAGACATCCTGGGAGGTCGGTGGGGGCTGAGAGAGCTCTTTCGAGGACTGCTCATGAGAGAACTTGTGACTGACCCAAGGTCGTACCAGCAGCTGCATGTGGAGGAGTGGGGAATCAAACCCGCTTCTCCCAGATTAGAGTCCGCGCTCCTATCCACTGCACCAAACTGGAAGACTAGGGGTGCTGTGCAGAGGCCTCCTCTGAATGTCTCCTGCCTTGAAAACCTACAGGGTTGCCTTGTGTTGGCTGTGACCTGACAGCGTGATCCTCCCTGCCCAACCTTCCTAAATCTGAAATCCACCAGAGCATCATTTGAAAGCAACTGTTCTTTAAGGGCTCCTTCCATTGGCCGGTGGACTTTCTTCTGCCCAATGCCCACTGTTGTTTCAGCCTCTCTTGGGCTGCCAGCCCTGGCCACGTGGACTTCTAAGATGGTTGCGAAATGGAGCGGGCCGCAATGGCTGGATTTGAATCTAGGGTTGTGGGCGTGCCATAAGGGAAGTAATAGACTCAGGGCTGAACCGGACAAGATGCAAAAGACCTGGGATTACTTTAAAATAAAAAAGACTACAGGATATTCTGATTAGCAGGTATGGAGGCGGTTTTGAAGACTAGAGGGAGGGGTGTTTTGGGGATAAATGGAACTCTTTTCCTCCCACGGAGATTAAACTCGTGCATGTCTTTGGTTGTCGGCATGTCCCAAGAATCCCGGAAATCCCAGCTTTTTGTTAAGGAATTTCTCATTCTGGAAGCATTTCTGGCCAGTCCTCCCCTTTGTAAGGTTAGATGCGGAAATTCTGACGGCAGATGTTTCTGGATTTTTGTGGTGTATGCAGCTTAGAGCAGAGGTGTCAAACTCATTTGTTACGAGGGCCGGATCTGACACAAATGTCTCTTTGTCGAGCTGGGCCATGTGTGCCATAAAACATAATGCCAGGTATTGGAGATAGAAACTGTATAAAGGACAGCAGCTGGTAAGCTCCGAGTTCGTTTGTCCTCACTGCAAGGCCCCCTGGGGTGGGGTGGGGGGTGCAGAGGAAAACCCACATGGGCAGACCAGAGAGGCAGCGGTGCAGTACTGGGTAGATGCTCCCATGATGCTTGACTGCTGCAGGTGAGGTTGTTCTGCTGTGGGACTTACGTTTGACACCCCTGGCATAGAGGGCTGAACTAGGACTGCAGAGCTCCGGGTTCAGTTCCCTGCTCAGTCTGTGAAGCTCAACAGGTGATTTTGGGCTAGTCACATTCTCAACATGACCCACCTCACTGCGTGGTTGTTGTCAGGTAGCCCTGTCATAGGTCTGGAATGTCTGTCTCAGCTCTCCCTGGCTTACCAACTGTTTGCTATCTTATGCTTGACCTTGTAGATGCTCCAGCTGCAGTTTTACTCGTCTGGGAAAGTTAACGGGTTTAGCTTTGCCCGCTTGCTTTGCCCGCGCGTGCGAGATGTATCCATTGGCTTATGCTTACCCGGGGGATGTTTGATTCTAGTATAAGTCAGAGGCCCTAGTATTGGTGGCCATTCCTGACACAAGCTGTACACATGTCTCTAGTACTGGATTTACCAATAAACAGTTATCTTCTCATGAAGCCCTGTGTTGTGTAACCTGACTAACCTGACAGTTGTGAGGATTGAGTAAAGGAGGAGAGAGCCCGTGTACACTGCCCTAA
>NW_015172559.1:21679-48060 GCF_001447785.1 Gekko japonicus | reverse complement strand
AGGTTTTAAAATCCTCCCTGCAAATAGAAAACCAACCTAATAAGTGAAGAGAAAGGGGGATGGACCCTTTTCTGCTTGCTGTGTTAGTTTTAGGCTCGCATGGGGCAAATTCTTTATATGAAGGAACATTTGGATCTGGAATCCACCGCTTGTTGCTGCTGCATGGCTGAACTAGGTAACGGAAATTTTTGGAAAAATTGAAAAAATGCTACATTAGCATTTCTTTTGTCTTTTCTAGATTGAAAGTCATTCTGTTACTTTAGGAACATAAAATATGACTATGGACATTTTTACTTGGCATGAAATTATCACAACTAGCCTATTAAAAATATAGTGTATCCAAACAATTATTTCAAACAGAATACCCACCTACATGCAAAAACAAAACTGAAAGCTTTTTCTTTTCTTGTGACAATAGCACCTCCTAAAGGAAGAAATGCATCCTGTTCTTGCATTGGAGAGTTCTGTTGGTAAACTAGGACTTGCTTGTCCTCAGTGCACAGAAATTAGATCAATCTGATACCATACGTATTTTTTTAGAAATGATCTGGAAAATATTTGAACACCTTGTCTTAAAATATTTTATTCATCATGTTAAAATAAAACGTTCCATAATATTTTTTTTCTTTTTTCAATTTTTCCAATTTTTCGGAAAAAAACAAAAAAGGCTTCAGGAAAAAAATGGGGGGAAAACGTTTCCCCCCCTGATTTTTTCGTTTTTTCCCCAGGCCTTCACATCTCTAGTACGGTATGAATATTTGGGAGTCTAGCCTGGTACCCATGCCTGGTGAAGAGAGAATCCAGCTGCTGGTCTCAGATATGCCCTGGGATAAAGAAAATCCTTTCTAAGTGTACGTTGAGTCTAGTTGCTCATAGAGTTACCTCGGCTGTGACAGTTATCTTAGCTATTCTAAGGGCGATCCTTTCTGAATTTTGTTTACAGAATATCGATTTCAGACAGGAAGAGAGCTTTGGGTAGTGGCGGTTCTCTTGTTCCTCTTTCCAACCTGGGTTTTTATGGCTTCTGATTTTTAGGAAAACAAGTTGTCGTTGTTTTGTTTCAGGCACACAGAACATAAACCCCAGATTTCTATTTTTAGCACTCCTTAGTAAGGCCGAAGGGGTTCACTGGTGACCCTTAGACCAGATATTGACATGAAATGGCTTTTGATGTCTCTCGCCAGCCAATTTCCCTTCTCTGTGAAAGGTATTTATCCATCTTTGTCATTGCTTTTATCTTATAAGGGCTTGTTCTCGGGCTTTGTGAGAAGGAGCTAACCTGAAAAACCACAAGCGCATTCTTCCGAGTGTGCGGGATATGGGAATTTTGTGGCTCAGTCACAGGAACAGAACAAAGCCCTGGAGAATAAAAATAACAACCCATCGAGTCCAGAATCCTGTTTTCCGTAGCGGCCAACCAGATGTCCCAAGAACCCCTACAAGAAGCAACATATATGCCAAAGACAGAAATTTGTCTAAAGGAATAAAGTTCTGCAGCTGAAGTGAAGGAGATGCTCTAGCCAAGAGCAGCGTATGGACAGGAGTCTACCTTTATGCTCCTCTGAAGAAGGACATGATACAAATGTGTACACGGGTTCAGTCTGGCTGTGGATTTGAACCGCCGTCTCTGTGCCACAGCCTCCCTTCTGTAAAATGGAAATACGAACAAGCACCTCACTGAGATGTTGGGAAGATGAACTCGTCGTGTGTTTCTGTGAGAAGTCAAACAAGTATAAAGCCAACAGTCGTGATAGTCTGACCCACAATCTAACAGTCATAAGACTTATAAAGAATGCTGTTTATGAATTGCAATCTAAAGCACTATAACATGATACACAACGTCGTCTCTGGATTACACAACAACGTTTCAAAAAATGAATCTTCTTCAGGAGATATTATAGTGGTGCCAAAGCTCTCAGTTTCATAAATGTTAGACAACAAGTCTAAAGAATATTAAATTCAGATAGGACGCTGATCTCAATTAACATTCAGGCTCAAAATATGCTGCTGTGTCTCTACTAGATGATGAATTTAATATTTAATCAGACTATCGCGACTGTTGGCTTTATACTTGTTTAACTTTGTGTGAGAAGTGCCATCAAGTGCCACCAAGATGCTTCCGACTCATAGAATCATAGAGTTGGAAGGGGCCATACAGACCATCTAGTCCAGTGATGGCGAACCTTTTAGAGACCGAGTGCCCAAACTGCGACCCAAAACCCACTTATTGATCGCAAAGTGCCAACACGGCAATTTAACATGAATACTGAGGTTTTACTTTAGAAAAAACAACTCCTACATTAACTTAAGATGATCCAAACATAGTAAGGAAAGCAATCCCAAATGCCTTCATTTACTTAAAATTATTTGGCAGAGAATTCAACACTTTAATGATGGTCTGGGCCCGGCTGGGGCGATGGCACGCATGCCCACAGAGAGGGCTCTGAGTGCCGCCTCTGGCACCTGTGCCATAGGTTCGCCACCACTGATCTAGTCCAACCCCCTGCCCAATGCAGGACCAGCCTCAAGCATCTCTGACAAATATTCTAGGACTCAGGGCGACCCTCTTGAACTAATGCACTCCCAGACACCCTACGGTTACAGCCTTGCTCATGTCTTATAACCGGAGGGCGGTGGCTTCCTTGATCGCTTTTGACTCTTGTCTTCTCATCATGTGACCAAAGCACAATAGCCTCAGTTTGGTCATGTTCGCTTCTAGGGGGAGTTCAAGCTTGATTCGATCTAGAACCCACTGATGTGTCATTTTGGTGGTCCACAGTATCCGTAAAACTCTTCCCCGACACCGTGGACTCAACAGAGGGTACGAAATATTTTGGACATTGAAAGTGCAGCACAGCATAATGGCCAAGTACAAGTGTGAACCAAGAAATTGCTTTTCAAGGCCACGGTGATAGTGATTCGCTTGTGCTCTGCACACTTAAACCAAGGGCTGCGTTATCTCTATGCGGCCGCCCCTCGGCATGGAACGCACTGTAACACGCACTGTAACATGATGTTTCTGCTTGGCTTCACACGGGTTCAATCACACCTGTTCGTCTTACACAAATTTGCCATTTCCTGAATGCCATCTGTACCTGTAGGTCTTAGGTCTTGGTCATTGTACAACTTACAATCTTGGAAGCCAGTTTGGTGTAGTTAGTGGTTAGGAGCACAGACTCTAATCTGGGAGAACTGGGTTTGATTCCCCACTCCTTCACATGCAGCTGCTGGCATGACCTTGGGTCAGTCACAAGTTCTCTCAAGAGCTGTTCTCTCCTGGGCAATTCTGAAAGAGCTGTCTCAGCCCCACCTACCTCACAGGCAATGTTCCCTCTATGCTGTGGAGTCCTGTGAGCAAAAATTCTACTTTGTGAGCTACTGGCAGTAAAGTTGTGAGCAAGTGATTTGGCCACTGCATAAATTAGGGTCAGGTCACACGGACATTTAGTGCGGGCTTCGCTGCTGATCCCTCGCGCTTTACAGTTTCCTGTTCCTATAGGCAAACCCGCCACCCGCACCAAAGTGGGCTGAGTCCCGTGGTTTCCACTGTTTTTATCCGCATTTCCTGGCACCCGTTGGAACAGGTGTTTTCCCGATATCTCGCGCTTTGTATCCGCGGTTTTGGTATCTGGACAGCAATTCGCCGTGACCGCGCTACCCCCCCACCCCCACCCCTTTTTGTATATCCGGTTTAAGTTACGCGCATGTGCAAACAGGCACTAGCTTTTATTTTGGTCTTTTTTAGTTTGTATGTACACCCAAGCGCATGGAAAGACAAGCACATGCGCTGGTTGTTTTTTTTAAAAACCAAAACCCTGCGCCACCGCGGGGACGGCACATTCTGTGATCAGTACTTTGCGTGAGTGAAGCGGAAGACAGAGGGACCGTCTGACCACCTCCAAGCGATATAAAATGTCGCGGATAAAAGAACTGCGGGAAAACTAGCGCGGTAAGAGGTCCGTGTGACCGCGGCCTTAGTTTGCCCTGGAGGCATCCTTGCTGAGCCAAGACAAAAGTGTGTGAGCTGGAGGCTAAAAAACTGTGAGCTAGCTCACACTAACTTAGCTTAGAGGGAAGACTGCTCACAGGGTGTCCGTTGTGGGGAGGGGAAGGGAAAGGAGGTTGGAAGCCGCTCTGAGACTCCTTCAGGTAGTGAGGGGCGGGGTATAAATCCACTCTCCTCCTCTTCTTCTTCTGTGAGCCCAGGGTGGGGGAAGTTGCTGTGGCAGATCTCTGCAGGCTAGCAGTGCAACTCACCCGTTCCAAGAACAGACAACTCTTGTGAATGAACCTCTCAGCCCAAGGTAAGGTTTGAGCCTGCAATTAGTGCAGCCCAAGAGCCACACTCAGTGATTGAGTTTGGTAATTACCCCTCTCATCCTCTGCTTGTCACAAGATGGTATTTTGCTTGGGAAAACCTTGATTAAACCGTCCTGCCTCTGCTAATTGTTAGGAATTCCATTTGCTTTTTCCCCTCCCCCTCTCTTTTAATCCTTTTTATCAATCTATTTGGGTGCACACATGACTGAGCAATGTAATTTGCTGTCAGAACAACTTGAGCTAATTGCTGGGATTTCCTCCCAGTCTCTGCATAGCATTTCCCCGTTTCCCCTTTAATGCCTGCTTTTGAAAACAGTTTGCATTCGGTTCAGATGTTCATGGCTTGCCCCTCGCATTGGGTAAAGAGCGCAGAAGTGCTTTCGAACCCAGGCCTTTGAGAAGCAGGTTGGAGATTTTGTTTGAGGTGGATTTTTTACCAGTTGTGTTTGTTTTGTTTTTCTGGCTGTATTTGTCTCAGGTTGGATTACTGAAATGTGTTGTGCCTGCTGTTACCTCCTGGTAATCCTGTGTACCCCTACCTTGAGTTGTGTGATTTAAAAAGTTGGGATAATTAGAAATATAAGACTCTATAAATGAATTCAAGGCTCAGAGTCTAACCAGTTTGGTGTAGTGGTTAAGAGTGCGGACTCTAATCTGGGAAAGGGGGTTTGATTCCCCACTCCTCCACATCCGCTGCTGGTGTGACCTTGGGTCAGTCATAAGTTCTTTCAGAGCTGTTCTCTCAAGGGCAGTTCTCTCAGAGCTCTCTCAGCCCCACCTACCTCACAGGGTGTCTGTTGTGGGGAGGGGAAGGGAAAGGGATTGTAAGCCACGAAGAAGAGACTTCTTTGGGTAGTGAAGGGGGGGGGGAGATAAATCCAATCTCCTCCTCCTCATTATCTGGGAACCTGTGTACTCGAAAAGGCATATCTCCACCACCCGTTCACTATTTTGTTGATGCATTGAGCCAGGACTTCAGCAGTATGAGCCAACCTTTCCCCCCACTGTAGCCCCTTTGGCATTGGAATGCCTTGCCTGCGGAGGTGAAAAAAATCTACATTTTTAAAATTAAGGTAGTTTCAAGAGGGTAGACCTGTTGGTAGGGTTGCCAGCTCCAGGTTGGAAAATACCTGGAGATTTTGGGTGTGGACCCTGAGGAGGGAGTGGTTTGGGGAGGGGCTTGGTTTGAGGAGGGTGGGGTTTGGGGAGGGGCTTCAATGGATAATGATGCCATAGAGTTCAGCTTCCCAAGCGGCCATGTTGTTCAGGTGACGTGATCTCAATCGCCTGGAAATCAGTAGTAGTAGCAGCGGCAGAACACCAACTGGAGGTTGGGAGCCCTACCTGTTGGTTTGCAGCAGACAAGCTAGATTGGAGTCCAGTCACACCTTCGAGACCAACAGATTTTCCTGGGCCCAAGCTTCTAAGCACCCTCTATCGGATACACGTATGACTGGAGATCCCTGTTATATTATATTTCAGTCACCGTGCAACACTCTTCCTGCCTTCCGACTGGGATATAAGGACCCGGTCCTCTGTTCCTGCCTGTATCTGATGAAGGGAGCTTTGACTCATGGAAGCTTATACCGCAAAAATCTTGTTCGTCTGTAAGGTGGCCCCTGGACTGGAATCTAGTTCTACGTTTTACTGACTTTTTGCAGAGGAACGTAAAACTTTATTTCAGCCAACTTTTAGTTACTTGTATGGTGGGTCTCTTTTCATTCTTTTAGTATTCTTTAGTTCGCTGTGGCTGTTAGCCTCTTGGGAGTTTTTCAGAAAGGTGTCCAAGATGTTTTTAAAAGACGATTGGACTACTTTCGTTTTAGGGTGTAAAGGAACAGTTGTGTGGCGGGAACAACACTCTGCCGTTATGGGAGAGATCCAGGTAGTCAACCGTGCATACACACGAACGCTCATACCTTGAATAGAACTTGGTTGGTCTTAAAGCTGCCACTGGACTCTAAATTTGTTGTACTGTTCTGAGAGTCAGTGTTGAAAACAGTAAGTCTTCCGCAGTTGGGTTTCCTTTCTCAGCTCTGTTTGCCTCTTTCTCCTTCCTTAAGTTTCCTCTCTGTGCATGCGCATTTCTTCGTCACTCCATTTCAGAGTACTGTCTTGTGTGGAAGTTCTGTCTGCATTAATTAATCGGTTATGGCCGTTTGCGTATCCAAATTGTTGCTGTAGGGAATGACCCACCCCTGTGTTGGATCTTTAAGGCTACCCAGTCAGCATACTTTATATGTTTTTTGTTCAGTAATGTCAAAGCATGTCATTGGCGGCTTTTTACATGCACGTTGGGTTTTCCCACTGTCCCTGTTGCGCATACACACAGTTGCATTTTGATATCATTACCGTCAGTTTGTGCCTGGTTCAATTGATGGTGGACATCTTCGGTTAGGCATTGTTCCCGTCGTATGATAACGGAGGTATATTGCCTATGAACAGGGCAGGAGAGGCGCTAAGTCCAATGCTCCCTCTAAGCTGTGGAGTCCCGTGAGCAAAAATTCTACTTTGTGAGCTACCAGCATTAAAGTTGTGAGCAAGTGATTTGGCTACTGCATAAATGAGTTTGCTCTGGAGCCATCCTTCCTGAGCTAAGGCAAAAATACGTGAGCCAGAGGCTAAAAAACTGTGAGCGAGCTCACACTAACTCAGCTTAGAGGGAACACTGGCACTAACCCAGGCAGTAGTTGTTTTATTTCAGCACAGTGCTGTGGCCTCCTTGGGGAAGGGTCTTTAGGACTGGAGTGTTGTTTTCCCAGTTTCTCTAATATTTTAGAAAAGCTGTTATTTTCTATAGCCGTTGTAGTGTCTTGAGGGGTTGGTTTCCCACACGCAAGTAGAATCCTCTAATGAGGAACACTGTTGTCAGTGCAAAGTCTTAGGGCAAAGGGGAGCGTCCTGTATTCCAAGTGCTCAGAGCCTCACGCAAGCTCTCATTACGCTAACTGCTGGAAATAATTTGCCTTGCGGGGTTCCCCCCCCTCTTGTCTGCAACAATGAGAGCGAGATAACCTTCTTTTTAAAAAGTACTATGACGAAGCACTATTATGTCACCCTGCATGATTGTCTAATGGGAGACTTGCAGATTCTTTGATTATCAATTGTTTTAAAGAGTTCTTGAACTCTCTGGTGTCTGTTGTCCCCCCCCCTCCCCCGGGCGGGGGCTTCCATTAGGAGAAAACAAACGAAAAGTGCATCGGTCACTTCTGTTTGAGAATTAGGTTCCTGAAATGAACGTAAATACTGCCGTATAAAGTATGGACTTCTCCAGCCATCCGCCTTTAGTTTGAACAATGGCTGTTGGAGTTGTTCCAGGAATTTAACGAAAAGGCTGTATAATTAAGGTCTTAATCCAGAGGATCACTGTATTAGGTTACCATTTTTAAAATGCTTTTTGTAATTGTGCCTTTTCAGTCTCTCACTTAGAATGAATTCACACCAGGTGCTTTCCTTAGATTGACAGATTGATTTTGGGAGCAGTTGGGACAGTCTACATCTTGTCCCGGGTGAAGAGGTCAGTGAAGAACCCACTTTGGTAAGCTGGGAGATAACAATTCGATAGTTAAGCCAGACTGAGGCCTGATCAACACTGGATGTCACCCATGAGTAAATCACAGTTTGGTGTAGTGGCTAAGCGTGCGGACTCTAATCTGGGGGAACCGGGTTTGATTCCCCACTCCTCCACTTGCACCTGGCTGGATGACCTTGGGCAAGCCGTAGTTCTGATAAGAGCTGTCCTTGAAAAAAGTCAGAGCTCTCTCAGCCCCACCTACCTCACAGGGTGTCTGTTGTGGAGAGGGGGAGGGAAAGGAGGTTGTAAGCTGCTCTGAGACTCCTTTGGGTAGTGAAGGGCGGGGTATAAATCCAGTCTCTTCTCCTCTTCTTCTTCGCATATGTAAGCGTTCCATGTGCATCCTGTCACACTTAAATGCACTTGCCACATGTGCGGGTACACTTGCTACATACGCAACTTACGACAGTAATAAATGACCTATGTGGGCACGCCATTGACATGCTAGTGAGAGAAGGACACTGGTGCAATGGTTAAAGTGCCAGTCTGGAAATGGGAAAATCTGAGTTCCCACTCTGTTACAAAGTTTAGCAGCTGACAGTGGGTCAGTCCTTCTCTCTCAGTCCAATGTATCTCATAGGGTTGTTGTGTGGTGCAGTGATTGAGGGGAGAAGTATCTATGTTGCCCTGAGCTTGTTGGCAAAGAGGCAGGATAACAGTGTGATAGCCAGTTTGGTGTAGTGGTTAAGTGCGCAGACTCTAATCTGGGAGAGCCGGGTTTGATTCCCCACTCCTCCACTTGCACCTGGCTGGATGGCCTTGGGCAAGCCGTAGTTCTGATAAGTGCTGTTCTTGAAAAAGAGCATTTTCTGTCAAGAGCTCTCTCAGCCCCACCCACCTCACAGGGTGTCTGTTGTGGGGAGGGGAAGGGAAAGGAGTTTGTAAGCCGCTCTGAGACTCCCTTGGGTAGTGAAGGGTGGGGTATAAATCCAATCTCCTCCTCCTCTTCTTCTTCTAAATACAGTCTGGGATCCAGAATAGATCCCCGCAAAAAAAATGTTCACACACAAAAACATACATAGAGAATGTTATTCTTTGTGTAGAAAAAAAAGGCAGGAGGAATTCATTGCGTGTTTTAGAGCGCTATTGCATTAAAAGTTTCTGTATCTACCTCAAAAACATATATTTTGACACCAAGCTGAGCATCCTCTGTGAGTTTTAAAAATCAAAATAACTATATCCACCATCTTGGAAAATGGCAGCTCCAAGAAAAAAACTCGAATGTCTACCCAAGAAAATTGTAATGTTTACCAAACCCGGGGGGGGACGGGGACGGACGACACACACTCATCCTCTCTCCCCCTCCCTCTCCCCCTCTCCCCCCCCTCTTATTTTTGTCAGGATCTGGACTAACAATGCTACACAGAAATGAGTAGTGTGTGCTGTAAGTGCATCTACAATGAGATGCTGTGGGTGGGAGTTCACAGGAGTTGGGGTTTGCTCGTGGCCTACATTCGGCATAAACTGGATGCTGTGCCAGTATTAAAAGATGCACACTCTGTGTTCTTATACGCCGTTCTTTAGTTTAAAAAAGTCCTGGTCCCTGCCAGTGTAGAATTTTCACTGGGACAGTTTAAACTGGTCTTGTGGGGCTGAGCAATTCCGAAATTTGTGTGTACTTATCTGGTGCTAGAAGGATCTTGCTGTATGCGCTAACATTTATATGTTTAACAATACTGTAAATCAGAGGTTCCTTGCTGGGAGGATGTTTGTGCTCCTTGCCAACACAGTTCACCAATGGCTGCAAGAAACTTTCTCTTCTTCTTTAGAAGAGTGGAAATGGGAAAAGTATCTCCCCTGGAGTTCCTTAGCTGCTAATAGCTTTATTATATAAGTGCAATAGGGGAAAAAACCCACAGGGCATTTAAACCCCCTTAGAAAGTCGTCCAAAATGGGCACAAACATTTGCAGTTACCTTGGAAAACCTAAAGTACAGAGGAAATGATCCAATTGTTTCTGTGATGCGGTAGCTACAAGGTGCGGTTTTTGAAGACTTTGGGTCCTGTAAGTACCTCTTCACAGAAGGTCATAGCTCAGGAATAGTGCACATGCTTTGTCTGTCGAAGGTCCCAGGTTAAATCTCCAGGTCCACATTTAAATGGAGGGGGAACTGAGGTGTTCCTTGAAGGAAGAGTTGGATGAAGAAATCCGAAATTCAAGAAAGTAGGGTTGCTGGGGACTTCCGGTCTATGGAACAGCGATGGCGGATGCTCTCCCCACAACGGGGAAGGGAGAATCGCACACCAGCGGCCAGGAGGGGTGACACCTCAAGTGATACCCCCGCGGAGCCTTTGTGATAGGCTCCAGGCCAGGGGGCTTCTGAGGGGTAGCCTCTTCGATGGCGTAATGTCGAAGAATTGAGGCTCCCCTCCGCCCCGACGGTCCAGTTGTTGAGTGGCCTTCGGGCACAAGCTGGACTGACCGGGACAAGTGCTGGAGATCGAGTGGAATGGCGTAAAACCGAGCGTGGTCAGAGAAACTGACCGACAATGAACGTGAGTTCTGAATAAAATGGAGTAGTTTGCAAAGCGATCCCCCCCCGCCGCTGTTGAAAAAAGAGATTGCAAAGAGGGACGCCTCTTATGCGAATGAGCAGCTAACAGACACGAAGGGGGAGAGGGGAGGAAGTAAACCGAAAGTGGGTTGAGAGACTTATCTGAATTGCAAAGTGTTTGGCGAGTTTTCCGAGTTGCATGGAAGCGGCAGAAACTGTAAACAAAATGGGAAAGATGGCGGCCCAGCAGAGAAAGTTTAAAAGGAAGCCGGGCAGTCAGAGTCCGAAACCGGAAGAGGGAGCAGATGTCCTCAAAAGACATCCTCTCACATCCCCACCACCACCGCCTTTTCCTTCTTTCCAGACTCTTCCCTCTGCGACAT
Organism: Gekko japonicus; assembly: GCF_001447785.1. Lineage (NCBI taxonomy): Eukaryota > Metazoa > Chordata > Lepidosauria > Squamata > Gekkonidae > Gekko > Gekko japonicus. Next base: position 37,289 of record NW_015172559.1, on the reverse strand, counting down.
TAATGCTCGCTTAACGAAGACCAGCGCGTTAACAGAGATCGTTACTGTCCACCGGGCACGCTCTCTTCTGCAAGGGTACTTTCTAAAACTGGCACCGTTTACCTCGCTCGGAAATGTCTTTTCTTTGGCCGGGTTTTGCCGCCACACCCGCTGCCTATGTGGCGGGCGCTTCCCCCCCAGGCAAACACCCGCATGGCTGCACAGTTCTCATCTTTTAACAGATTTGCTGGCTGGTCCCTTCCCCTCAGAGCAGATCCCAAACAGCCTTTTCTTTCTTTCTTTCTTTCTTTCTTTCTTTCTTTCTTTCTTTCTTTCTTTCTTTCGGGGGTAAACCAAGAAGCGAATATGGGGAAATTGGGTAAGCCAAGAAAGAACCTGGAATGTTACTGATTCACATACATTAAAATGTATCCCACCTGCTTCCTTCTTTGCAGATTTGCCTTTTATTAAAATGCAAAAACCTTCTTGTTTCGGTTAGCCCCACTGGCTTTTGATTATTCTGCCGTCACATCTTTTTATTGTTCTGATGCCTTTCTTGCAGGGTTGCCAAGTGACTCACCAAAATAAGTGGGGGAGAGTTGGTCCCATTCCGGGACATTTGCGCGCGCAAAGCGATGACGTTGCCCGGAAGTGATGTCATCATGCTGGGCACGTCACCAGGCGACGCTCTAGCAATCACCCTGAAAACTCCATGGTACCATAGAGTTTTCAAGCCGATAGCTAGAGCGTCGCCCGGCGACATGCCCAGCATGATGACATCACTTCCGGGCAACGTCATCGCTTTGCGCGCGCAAATGTCCCGGAATGGGACCAACTCTCCCCCACTTATTTTGGTGAGTCACTTGGCAACCCTGCAAGAAAGGCATCAGAACAATAAAAAGATGTGACGGCAGAATAATCAAAAGCCAGTGGGGCTAACCGAAACAAGAAGGTTTTTGCATTTTAATAAAAGGCAAATCTGCAAAGAAGGAAGCAGGTGGGATACATTTTAATGTATGTGAATCAGTAACATTCCAGGTTCTTTCTTGGCTTACCCAATTTCCCCATATTCGCTTCTTGGTTTACCCCCGAAAGAAAGAAAGAAAGAAAGAAAGAAAGAAAGAAAGAAAGAAAGAAAGAAAGAAAAGGCTGTTTGGGATCTGCTCTGAGGGGAAGGGACCAGCCAGCAAATCTGTTAAAAGATGAGAACTGTGCAGCCATGCGGGTGTTTGCCTGGGGGGGAAGCGCCCGCCACATAGGCAGCGGGTGTGGCGGCAAAACCCGGCCAAAGAAAAGACATTTCCGAGCGAGGTAAACGGTGCCAGTTTTAGAAAGTACCCTTGCAGAAGAGAGCGTGCCCGGTGGACAGTAACGATCTCTGTTAACGCGCTGGTCTTCGTTAAGCGAGCATTAATGTCGCAGAGGGAAGAGTCTGGAAAGAAGGAAAAGGCGGTGGTGGTGGGGATGTGAGAGGATGTCTGGTTGGGTTAGCCAAAGCAGAAGAGGGTTTCAGTGCCGAACGGTTTAAAGAAAGGAAAAGGGGAAGGGGGAGAAAGAGGCCTAGCGGCTGTGTGCAGTTAGTTCACCCACCGTCTCCTTGGACAGCCGCCAGGGTTCCCATAGCTACCAAGAGTTATTACTCCCTTCCAGAAAAGGGGGGAGAGAGGAAAAGCTGCTCCTACTTTTTGGCTTCCAAACAAGAGAAACGGGCCTTTATGTAATCCAGAGCGCTCGTAGGCCGAGGTTGGCTGGGAGACGGGGAGAGAGAGTTGTGTGTGTTTTATGCTTTGTTACAGACAAAGTTGGGTATGGAGTGCCGCTTTCCCAGGCCAGACAGAAAGGTCTGTCTAATCCCGTCCCCACCACAGGCTGTTTCTTCCCACTGTGTTTTGTACCCAGAACCTGTTATTTGAAGGGATACTCCCTCAGAGCATGGAAGTTCCCCCTTTTTTTTTTTAAAGCCACCGAGACAAATAGGTGTGAATACAACCCTTGCATGTGATTTTACTGGTTTTTTAAAAAGCCGTTCAAGGGTAGAGGCCATAAGCGTTCCTTGCAGTAGTAAACCTGTTGCCTATTATTTAAAAATAATAATACCGTATTTTTCGGACCATAAGACGCACCTGACCATAAGACGCACCTAGTTTCCCCGCCACTTTTGGGGGGGTGAAAAAGTGTGTCTTATGGTCCGAAAAATACGGTAATAATAATAGTCCCGTTTGGCCCAGGGTAGATTAAAATCAAATTTTAATTTGTCAAGAAAAAATTAATCAAAAGTACTGTGTATAATTTTTTTTATTTTACAAAATCCATATTTACAAAACCTACCTTTCTCCCCATTGGGCTACCCAAAACAGCTTACGTAGTTCTCTTCTGTTTTATCCTCTGTGTGGTAAATTAGGCTAAGAGAATGTGGCTGGCCCAGGCTCACTCAGTGAGCTTTTGTTGCCTGAATAGGGATTCGAACCTGGGTCTCCCAGATCCTAATTCGACACTTAACCATTACACCACACTGGCTCTCATATCCCACCTGTCTGCCCTCAGAAGGGCCAAAGAAGTTGGTTAACAAAACATACATTAAAGTTGCAGTTAAAACCAACCAAAAGAACAAAGGTAATGATTCCCTTGCTCGAACAAGCCTTCACTGGCTGGTTAAAGATGGCATCATCAACATCATCGTCGTCGTCTGGTGTTGTGTGTAGAATATCCAGGAGATCCTAAGATTGTCTGGCAGCTAGAAGTTCTAGCTCTTTTTTAGCGTTATGCACCACTAGGTGGTGAGCTAGACTTGTTCTTAAGGGAAGAGACATTTCAGAGGTGGTTTGCCATTGCCTACCTCTGCATCACAACCCTAATATTCCTTGGAGGTTGCCCTTTCAAATACTACACAGAGCTGACCCTGCTTAGCTTCCAAGATCTGATGGGATCAAGCTAGCATGGGCTATCATGGTCAGGAACAGATGGCAACAGAATGGGACAGCTGGATCTCCTGGGTGGTGGAGCGTTCAGTAGTTTTAGTATCGTGACCCAGAAGGACCTCTTCTGGGTTGCCCCCCACCTAAACTGAAGCAGGCACCTGAAGTAGGGTCTCCCAAGATGAAGAGAAGAGAAGAAGATATTGGATTTATACCCCGCCCTTCACTACCCAAGGGAGTCTCAGAGCGGCCTATAGACTCCTTTCCCTTCCCCTCCCCACAACAGACACCCTGTGAGGTAGGTGGGGCTGAGAGAGCTCTTGACAGAAACTGTTCTTTTTCAAGAACAGCTCTTATTAGAACTATGGCTTGCCCAAGGTCATCCAGCAGGTGCAAGTGGAGGAGTGGGGAATCAAACCCGGTTCTCCCGGATTAGAGTCCACGCACTTATCCACTACACCAAGATAGAGATGTAAAATTTCCGGAAATTTTGAAGCTCGGAAAAAAACCTGTTTTTTTTCCAGTTTTTTTTTTTGGGGGGGGGGAACCCGGAAAAATTGAAAAAATGCTACATTAGCATTTCTTTTGTCTTTTCTAGATTGAAAGTCATTCTGTTATTTTAGGAACATAAAATATGACTATGGACATTTTTACTTGGCATGAAATTATCACAACTAGCATATTAAAAATATAGTGTATCCAAACAATTATTACAAACAGAATACCCACCCATGTGCAAAAACAAAACTGAAACTTTTATTTTCTTCTGACAATCGCACCTCCTAAAGGAAGAAATGCATCTTGTTCTTGCATTGGAGAGTTCAGTTTGTAACCTAGGACTTGCTTGTCCTCAGTGCACAGAAATTAGATCACTCTGATTTGGAAAATATTTGAACACCTTGTCTTAAAATATTTTATTCATCATGTTAAAATAAAACGTTCCATAATCAATTTTTTTCTTTTCTTTTCTTTTTTCAATATTTCCAATTTTCCGGGAAAAAACAAAAAGGCTTCAGGAAAAAAATGGGGGAAAAAACGGTTTTCCCTCGAATTTTTCCGGTTTTTTTCCAGGCCTTCACATCTCTAGTTGAGGGTTGGTATCTGAAGTCATTCCACTGCGTACTCCAGTTCCGAGCCATTTAAAGCATTAAAAGTAAGAATGGTGTCCAGAGATATGCTAGAAAGGGTATGATAATATTCTATTGAAGCGTTCAGTGTTTTCAGTATTATGGCATTTAACTTGACAACTCAATACTCTGGTAGTTCTACTGTGACTTTATGGGACTGTGACTTCGCTTGTTTACCACACAAGTTGTTTTTCTTTTTATCTTTTAATTTTCCCCCTACCATGTTTCCCCGAAAATAAGACACTGTCTTATATTTATTTTTTCTCAAGAAAGACACACTAGGGCTTATACCACAAATGCATAGAAATCCTGCTAGGGCTTATTTTTGGGGTAGGTCTTATTTTCGGGGGAACAGGGTACCTCTCAGATGGCAAAAACACGTTATGTTTGCAAAGGTAGCACCGGGTGCAGCTATTTGCAGCCCTCTCTCGAATTCTGAGCATATTCTCAACTATGCTTGCAGATTATTACGGCTTTTATGCTGCTGAATGCCATCAATATGGCAAATAGTTTAATTTTATATGCAAACTGTTACGTTGTTAAAGAAGTCATATAAAATTAGGGGCTACCCTTGAGTAGTATTCAAAAACTGTTGCTAGAGCAGAAAGCTGCAGTTAGACTGCTGGTCAGGGCCAGCTATCAGGTTGTTGTTGTTTAGTCGCACAGTCGAGTCCGACTCCTCTTCGCAACCCCATGGACCACATCGCGCCAGGCCCTCCTGTCTTCCGTCGTGCTCTGGAGCTTGCTCAAATTCATGTTCGTTGCCTCGATAACACTGTCTAACCATCTCATCCTTTGCCATCCCAGTCTTCTTTGACCTTCAGTCTTTCCCAGCATCAGGGTCTTCTCCAGCGAGTGCTTCCCTTCTCATTTGGGGTCCAAAGTATTTGAGCTTCAGCTTCAGTCTCTGGCCTTCCAAGGAACAGTCAGGGTTGATTTCTTTGAGGATTGACTGATTCAATCTCCTTGCAGTCCAAGGGACTCTCGAGTCTTCTCCAGCACTATAATTCGAAAGCATCTATTCTTCGGCGCTCGGCCTTCCTTATGGTCCAACTCTCGCAGCTATCGGGAGCCTATAGCAATTACACTGGTTACCGATCCACTCTGAGCCGAATTCAAGGTGTTGTTTTTGTCCTTTAAAGCCCTATATGGCTTGGGACCGGGATATGTGAATGATCCTCTTCTCCCTCTGAGGTGGAGGACATCTTGTGGGTGATTCCCATCCATCACTTAGGGACTAATTTCAATTACTTCCTGTTTCCTGTAGTGGGAGTCACCCTAGGCTCAGTTCTTTTCCTGCCTCAGAAGGGAGAGCAGCTAGGTGTAGGCTCTGCCCAACCCTATCTTTCTGAGGCAGACCACCCCTGAACATCTCTTGCCTTGAAAACCCTACTGAGTCACCATAAGTGGGGTGCGACTTGACGGCAAAAAGAAATACAGACAACCAGCTTGCAAACAGAAAAATATGAGCAGGGTCCAATGCAGCAGTAAGGTGATCATGGGGGGAATCAGCTTGGCTGAGATGGGAGATGGCCAAACACTCACAAAAGGCTGAGCAGCACACAAATGGGACTACAGTAGCAAAACAATGGTGCAACCATCAAGAGTTTCAGGGCGCTCCAGCAGCAGGTATCGCAATTACCCCTTAGCTCGTGTGCAGTTTCAGCATTAGAGTTGCTATGAGGGACATCTCAGTTTGAGAGCCAGTTTGGTGTAGTGGTTAAGTGTGCGGACTCTAATCTGGGAGAACCAGGTTTGATTCCTCACTCCTCCACTTGCACCTGCTGATGTGACCTTGGGTCAGTCACAAGCTCTGGCACAGCTGTCCTTGAAAAAGAGCAGTTTGTGTCAGAGTTCTCTCAGCCCCACCCACCTCACAGGGTGTCTGTTGTGGGGAGGGGAAGGGAAAGGAGTTTGTAAGCCGCTCTGAGACTTAAGTGAAGGGCGGGGTATAAATCCAATCTCTTCTTCTTCTTCAACCTGAAGACAGAGCTAGTAATAGCTAGGGGTCAGATCAGTTTTCTTCCCTGAAATGTAGGGGTCCATGTTTATTTGTTGTTTATCAGAGTACAGAGCCAGTTGCATAAAACAGGAAGCAAAAGTCATCCAAACGGATCGCAGGACGACATGTGGGGGTGACTTCCTTCTTTCTCCCCCCTCCCCGCCCTGCATCAGGCCAGTGCAGAGCATAAAAACAGAGCGTTGTCTGCTAAGACGTTTGCCCAGAGTACTTTCTTTACAAAGAAGTTCATAAGTTTCAGTTTCTTTACAAAGAAGTTTCAGAAGTTCATAAGACGGTCACAACAGATCATATGTCTGCACGAAGTTCAGATTCCAACGCAAACCGTTATTAAGGAAGACCCCTTATAGCCAAGACTTAAAAAAACAAAAACAAAACCCAAACAGTTGGACTAAATATATAAAAAGCCAATTTTTAAAGAAGTTTAGAGGAACATACATCTCTTTGTATTCAACCACCTTTGGCTTCGTCTGAACTTACGCTCAATCATCATTACTGGGTGACCCAAAGCTCTCTGGTACTCTAGGACAGGGAGATACCTCCCTGGCTTTCCATGTTACGGTTTGATAAACTGCTCTTATTTTGAGGGAAGAAGGTGAGGTGGTGAATAAGTGTTTGTGCCAGAAGGTCAAAGGACTACTTGCTTCTCTTCGCGTCCAGTTTTCCAGTTGTGCGATTAAACGGAGATGAGCTGGGTTTCCTTCCGTCTGGAGACGCGGAACCGTCACAGGGATCCTGGCTTTCTATACCTTGCAGTCATCATCTCCTTCCTGGCTTGATTTCTCAGATTCTGAGCTGGTGTCGGAATGGAATCGAGATGTCAAAATCAGGTCAGGGACTTGGGCAGTTGGATCAGAATCCAGGTCCAGGGTGTACCATCTCCAGCTCACGAGTCTGAGGTTTTATGCTGAAGCATGGCAAGTCCTTCTCTGTGTGATTCTCCCACCACAATGTTTATAGCAGGCCAGGCCGAGCCAGAGGCTTTATATCGGGGTGTCAAACAAGCAGCCTGAGGGCCGAATCAGGCCCCCCCGTAGGGCTTCTATCAGGCCCGCGGTGGTACTGGCTGTCTTCTGTTTCTTCTTCCAGTTCTGCTGCTGCTGTGTCATCGTAGGTTTACAGCTTACAGATACACACCTGCACAGCATACTCAAGATTGCAACAGCACAGTCATTTCAATGCAATAATTCAGAGCAAGAGGTGTCAGTTCTCAGACACTGTTAAATACACAAAATATTACAAGAGTGCTTCAAGCATGTTTTATTTAAAGTTTTTAAAAGATCTTTAATTGTGTTTGTGTCCTTTATAAAGTTTATATCTTCGCTACATTACATTTTATGAAACACATGGCCCGGCCCAACAAGGTCTCATTTATGTCGAATCCAGCCCTCATAACAAATGAGTTCGACATCCCTGCTTTATATTACCTGCCAGTCACAGGGCTCCACCCTGTATATCCTTATTCCCAGAAAAAGGCTGTGAGGATTGAAGAAATGCAGTCTTACCATGAAGACTAGGCCATTCTCTGTCAGTGGTTGTGGGCAAGCAGTGCCCCGTTGTAACTTGCAGGGGGAAGAAAGTGAAGGCGTACACTCTGTGGGGTGCAGGTTGAGGTTAGGAGAACCCTGCATTTGGTGACGCCAGAGTTTAGACAGCTTCACGGAGGACAGGTCGATCAGTGGCTCCTAGCCCTAGTGACTAAAGGGAACCTCCACGTTCGGAGGCAGTCAGCCTCTGAATTCCAGTGCCAAGAAGCAACATCAGGGGAAGGCCTCAGCCCCTATGTCCTGTTGTTGGATCTCCGGAGGAACTGGTTGGCCACTTTGGGAGATGGGATGCTGGACTAGATGAACCACTGGTGTGATCCAGCAGGGCTCTTCTGGTCTGATCCAGCAGAGCTCTTCTCAAGTTCTTAGGGTAAAAACTGCCTTCGTCCCCTCTGAACTTTTGTCTTAACGTTGCAGGCAATTAACTTTGTCACGTAAAATGAATACAGAACGTGGAGAATCGAACCTGTTCTTATCTTCATACCTCAAACCACAATACCTTTATGAGGATGAACCTAGTGACACATAAGGAGCTGCGGTGGCTCAAGTGGTTAAGACGCTGAACTGCAGGCTGTGGAAGGTCAGTAGCTCAGCAGTTCGAGACCCGAGTGTGCCGCATGACGGAGTGAGCTCCCGTCTCTAGTTCCAACTCCTGCCAACCTAGCAGTTCGAAAGCAAGAAATTGCAAGTAGATAAATAGGTACCACTTTGGTGGGAAGGTAACAGCGTTCCGTGCACCTTGGTGTTTAGTCATGCCGGCCACATGACCATGGAAACATCTTCGGACAGCGCTGGCTCTTCGGCTTTGAAACCGAGATAAGCACCGCAACCCTAGAGTCGGATTCGACTGGCTTTCGAGCAAGGGAACCTTTACCTTTAGTGACACATAACAGTGCACTTTTGAGTTCCACAGAACTATTCGTCTTCATAGCCTTAACGTTCACTTCTGCTTTTGGGTCACATCGGTGTGTCACCGAACCCAGGCTTCGATCTATTCATAAATTTTTGCTTGACGTCCTGCCGCATCTTAAAAACCGTTGCTGTCCCTCCTCTGTCGCTCTCTGCCTTCTTTCCAAGGCGCAGAAGCACTTGTGAACCAGATCTAATAATTCCGGAGCGCCGCGTTGTTCCCCGAGGCCCTCTATCAGGAAATAGAAAAGCTCTCCTTAGCGTCTCCGCTTCTCCTTTGGAGTACTTTACCCTCTCCGATTTCCCGCAGGCCCGTCACACTGCTAAAATTGAAATATCAAGATGTTTGAAACAGCGGGAAACCGTATCAGCGTGTTGACACCTGGAGGAGCAGTTTTTTTTCTATTAGCCTTTATTTAAAATAAAATGGGCCTTCCGGTTTAGCCGACGGAGTTTCTTGTTAAATAATGTATGAAAGCCCTACTCCTGACACTGGATATACATATATTTTCCTTCTCCCTCTCGTGGGTTATGACTAGGTGGCAGGTTTGAAATTAAAAGACTTGGCAATCATTGTAATTAATGTGGGAGGCGGATTGGCCATAACAAGGGAATAATCTTGATTTGTTAACAGAGCCGAGACGTGTGTAGGACAGGAGTGGGGGACGACTTCGGTCTTGTGTGGCCTCTTTATTTGTGCATGCTTGCTTGTGTTTGTTGCAAGAATCCCCAGGGACCACGGAGGTGTGTGTAAAAATTTACAAACCAAGAATGGAATATGTATTCGGGAACCCTTAATGGTCTATGCGTTGATCTATGTCTATGCATTGACTTGACAGCAGCACATGTGAAAGGGATCTAGGTGTTCTGGTTGATAACTAGCTAAACATGAGCCTGCAGTGCGATGTGACTGCGAAGAAAGCTAATGCAATCTTAGGGTGCATTAACAGAAGCATTGTGTCCAGATCAAGGGAGGTGGGAGTTCCGCTCTGTTCTGCTATGGTCAGGCCTCGCCTGGAGTCCTGTGTCCAGTTTTGGGCACCACATTTTAGGAAGGATGTTGACTAGCTCGAGCGTGTCCAGAAGAGGGCAACCAGGATGGTGAGAGGGCTGGAATCCAAGTCTTATGAGGAAAGGCTGAAGGAGTTGGGTATGTTTAGCCTGGGAAAGAGGAGGCTTAGAGGGGACATGATTGCAGTCTTCAAGTATTTGAAGGGCTATCATGTAGAAGATGGAGCAGATCTATTCTCTCTTGCTCCAGATTGTAAGACTAGATCTAATGGGTGAAAATTACAAGGGAGTCTGATACCGGCTAAATATCAGGAGAAACTTCCTAACTGTAAAAATGGTCGAGCAGTGGAACAGGCTGCCTCGGGAGGTGCTGGATGCTCCTTCGCTGGATGTGCCGCCTTGGGGGGGGGTGGATGCTCCTTCGCTGGATGTTTTCAAGCGGAGGCTGGACGACAATCTTTTGGGTATGTTGTAGGGCTCTCATTCGGCTACGCTCCTGCAGAGTGCAGGGGGTTGGACCAGATGACTTGCAAGGTCCCTTCCAACTGTAACATTCTATAATTCTGTGATTCTATCCTGAGTACGCATATCCATGTAAGAGAGTCTGACTGTGAGAAGTGGAGATAAGAGGCAGGCTGGTGCAGTGGTTACTGTTGGGTTATGATCTGGGAGACAGAGCGTTGAACCGCCGTTCTTCTGCAGAAGCTCCTTTGGATGACCTTGAGCCAATTAGGCTCTCTCTCTCTCAGCCTGACCCGCCTCACAAGGGGCTGGTTAGGATAAAACAGAGTTGGAGAGAACAACATTGTCACCTCCTTTGGGTCCCCTTTGTGAAGAAAAGCAGGGTATAAATAAACAGTCTACCCATTTCTTGAGCTGGGCATTCGTGGTTAAATCATGACATGCCCAAGTAGGCACAAGAGGTACTGTGGGTAAATTTAGGCCTCTTAACTCCTCAGATTTTCACATTAGGTGCCCCTGGGCTGTGGACAACTCCCAGTGCCACAGCTGTGCCTCTGCATTGGCACCTAATGGGAGAGCACAATTGGAGGTCATAGAATCATAGAGTTGGGAGAGACCTCCAGGGTCATCTAGTCTAACCCCCTGCACAATGCAGGCAATTCACAAATACCTCTCCCCCCCACATCCCCAGTGACCCCTGTTCCATGACCAGAAGATGACAAAAAACCTCCAGGATCCCGGTTCTTGGGAAGCTGGAAACTGACTTTGGCTCGAGGTACTCTAGTTGTACTCGAGGTACTCAAATCCATCCTCTTTGGTGGTTGAAAGGGCTCTCAAGTTGCAGCCAACGTTTGGTGACTCTGAAGGGTTTTCAAGGCAAAAGAGTAACAGAGGTGGTTTCCATTGCCTGCCTCTGTGTAGTGACCCTGGACCTCCTTGCTGGTTTCCCATTGAAATACTGACCAGGGCTGACCCCTGCTTAGCTTCTGATATCTGATGAGATTGACCTAGTCTGGCCTATCCAGGTCAGGCCTTTTCCAGTTTAGGTATGCCTTTAAGCTGGTTAGCAACAGCTGCTGCTGCCTTCTGTAACTCATAAGATGTAAGAAAAACCATGTTGCCTCAGGCCAGTGGCCCATCCAGTCCATCAATCTGTGTCACACAGTGGCCAAAACCCAGGGGGTCAACAGGAGGTCCACTGGTGGGGCCAGAACTCCAGAAACCCTCCCCCTGCTGTCCTCCAAGCACCTATAATACAGAGCATCACTGCCCCAGAGATAAGAACAGAAGAGAAGCCATGTTGGATCAGGCCGATGGCCCATCCAGTCCAACAGTCTGTGTCAGGAGATCCACCAGCAGGGCCAGAGCTCCAAAAGCCCTTCCACTCTTGCCCCCAAGCACCAAAAATACAGAGCACATCTGTACCTTTTGCCTAATAGCTACTGATACACCTGCACTCCATATGTTTATGCAATCCCCTCTTGAGCTGTCTATGCTTGTGGCCACCACCACTTCCTATGGCAGTGACTTCCACATGTTAAGTACCCTTTGGTTGAAGCAGTACTTGCTTTGATGTGTTCTAAGCCTACTGCCCATGAGTTCTTGCATTGTGAGAATGTATGACAAAAAACCTCCAGGATCCCTGGTTCTTAGGAAGCTGGAAACTGACTGGCTCGAGATACTCTTGTTGTACTCGAAGTACTACTCACATCCATCCTCTTTGGTGGCTGAAAGGGCTCTCAAGTTGCAGCCGACGTTTGGTGACTCTGAAGGGGTTTCAAGGCAAGAGAGTAACAGAGGTGGTTTGCCATTGCCTGCCTCTGTGTAGTGACCCTGGACTTCCTTGCTGGTCCCCCATCGAAATACTGACCAGGGCTGACCCCTGCTTAGCTTCTGAGATCTGATGAGATTGACCTAGTCTGGCCTATCCAGATCAGTTTAGGTATGCCTTTAAGCTGGTTGGCAACAGCTGCCGCTGCCTTCTGTAACTCATAAGACGTAAGAAAAACCATGTTGCCTCAGGCCAGTGGCCCATCCAGTCCATCAATCTGTGTCACACAGTGGCCAAAACCCAGGGGTCATCAGGAGGTCCACTGGTGGGGCCAGAACTCCAGAAACCCTCCCCCTGCTGTCCTCCAAGCACCAGTAATACAGAGCATCACTGCCCCAGAGATAAGAACAGAAGAGAAGCCATGTTGGATCAGGCCGATGGCCCATCCAGTCCAACACTCTGTGTCAGGAGATCCACCAGCAGGACCAGAACTCCAAAAGCCCTCCCACTCTTGCCCCCAAGCACCAAGAATACAGAGCACATCTGTACCTTTTGCCTAATAGCTACTGATACTTCTGCGCTCCATATGTTTATGCAATCCCCTCTTGAGCTGTCTATGCTTGTGGCCACCACTACTTCCTACGGCGGTGACTTCCACATGTTAAGTACCCTTTGGTTGATGTGTTCTAAGCCTACTGCCTATGAGTTCTTGCAATTTGAGAAAGGGAGAAAAGTACTTCTTTCTTTGCCTTCTCTATCCCATGCATAATTTTGTAAACCTCTATCACAGGAGGTGTCGAACTCATTTGTCACAAGGGCCGGATCTGACATAAACGTCACTTTGTCGGGCTGGGCCATGTGTGCCATAAAATGTAATGCCAGGTACCGAAGACATAAACTGTATGAAGGACAGCAGCTGGTAAGCTTTGATTCGGTGTATCCTCGCTGCAAGGCCTCATGGGCTGGGAGGGGGGTGCCAAGGAAAACCCACATGGGCAGACTGGAGAGCCAGCGGTGCAGTACTGGGCAGATGTTCCTCTGCTGCTTGACTGCTGCAGATGAGGTTGTTCCACCGTGCTGAAGCCACATTCAGAGCGGCTTTGCCCATTCCGCCTCGAGCAGTCTCCTGTTCCCTCCGTTGCACCAGTGGCTCGTGGGCTGCATAAGAGCCCTGGGTGGGCCGGTTCCAGCCCCCGGGCCTTATGTTTGACACCCCTGGGCTATCATGTCACCCGGTCACTCTTACAAAGAAGTCCACAAAATCTTGGAGGCTGCAAGGATGTTTACTGGCCCGTACATTCCTGAGTTGTTTGTTTGTGATATCATGGTAGTGTAAGGAAGAGAGCCAACTGTCCTGTGGTTGGAAGCTCCTTGCCTAGTCACCTGGAGGCGATTGTTCACCCACCACAGGCGATGAGTCAGATGTTTATTTACAAGTCTGACTTGGATTATTTTGTGAGTGGCTGCCGCGTGTTGTTTTTATGGTTGCAAAAATCTTTGTGTGCACATGCGTGGGTGCTTTTATATTTACAAGCTGTCACAAAAGCCCATGGGCAGACTGGGGTAAGGGCGGAAATCTTAGAATCAGTGAGAACACTTGTATTATAGCGCTTGCCGTGGGGTTGAACAAGTGTTCACTGTTTTATTTCTTTTTGAATTCGCTGACGTTGTTGCTGGCCGCTTTGATCCTCTGCTTTTCACTGTGGGTTCGGAATGCTTGTACCTTTTATGTGCAGTTCTCATGTACAGCGTAAGTCACTTATATATGCCGTGCTGATTTAGTGTTGCACAAATAACGTTGAAAAATTCATACACTTTGCTGGAAAAATGTGATGCAAGGAACGAGAAAATGTTGCAAAAATGTAGTGCAAGGGAAACTGAAAATCAGATGAGGATTTTCGGGTTTAAACAGCAGGGAAAAGAAATTCATAACTGTTCTGGTTGGTTGCCACCTGTGGAGGGCAAAACACGATTACTGGTATTTCCCGAAAACCTTTTCCCTTTGCAAGGCACTCGTAACGTTCCAAATGCTTTTATTTTATCCTCCTCAGGTTATCACACAGGGCGGTGAGGATAAAATGGAGAAAGGGAGAATATTGTAAACGGCTTTGGGGGCCCACTGGGGAGAAATGTGTGGTATAAATGAAGCAAATCTATAATAAGGAAGTGATTCATCTGCCCATCTGTCTGTGGCAGGCATAACTCATCAGAAAATGAAGCTAGGCATTTCAGAGTTGGCCACCATCTTTGTATGATCATAAGAGTTGCAGTGCAAAAAGCCCCCACCAAAATCCCAAAAGGGAGTGGGTGGGAACCTCCTAACCCATATTATCTCGGGGGGGGGAACCCTCACCCCACGCTATTTGCAATGGAAGTAAAGGTTCTTTGAGGCAGGCATAACTCATCAAAAGATGAAGCTGGGAGTCTCAAGGCCGGCCACTGATTTCAAGATCCTAATGTCCCTCTGCTATTTCCAACGGAAACAAAGGTTTACTCAGGAGAAGCCAAGAAATTGCTAGCAGCACAAAAGGGGTGAGGAGGCTATATTCGCTCTGTTACAAAACAAAGGGGATTTAACAGCTTCCCCCTAATGTCCCTCTGCTATTTCCAACGGAAACAAAGGTTTACTCAGGAGAAGCCAAGAAATTGCTGGCAGCACAAATGAGGTGAGGACGCTATATTCTCTCTGTTCCAAACCAAAGGGGATTTAACAGCTTCCCTGTCCATGGCTCAGTGGCAGAGCATCTGCTTGGCACGCAGAAGGTCCTAGGTTCAATCCCTGGCATCTCCAGTTTAAAAGACCAGGCAGTAGGTGATGTAAAAGATTTCGACCTGAGACCCTGGAGAGCCGCTGCCAGTAGGCAATACTGACCTTGATGGACCAAGGGTCTGACTCAGTATAAGGCAGCTTCGTGTCTCCAGCTAAAAGGATCAGGTAGCAGGTGATGTGAAAGACCTCTGCCTTCAACCCTGGAGAGCTGCTGCCAGTCTGAGTAGACAACACTGAATGTTGATGGACCAAGGGCCTGATGGAGCAGAGGGCAGCTTCATGTGTTCACTTGGCCTGTCAGAGCCTGTGCAGTGTAGTGGTTAGAGCGCCTGACTAGGATTGAAGGGACCAAGGCTCAGACCCCCCACTCTGCTGTGGAAGCTCTCTGGGTGAGCTGGAGCTGATCACACCTTCTCAGCCTCACCTGCCTCACAGGTTGGTTGTCAGGACACAGCGGAGGACGGGAGGATGAAGTGAGCCGCTTTGGGTCCACATTGGGCAGGAAAGGGAATGTGAATCTGGAGAACTGGGGTTGATTCCTCAGTCCTCCACATGAAGCCTGCTGGGTGACCTTGGGTCAGTCACAGTTCTCTCAGAGCTCTCTCAGCCCCACCTACCTCACAGGGTGTCTGTGACGGGGAGAGGAAGGGAAGCTAATTGTAAGCCACTCCGAGATGCCTTTGGGTAGTGAAAAGCGGGGTGTAAAACCAACTCCTCCTCTTCTTCTTCATCACAGAGAGGGAAGGTGGAAAACATCCCCTCCTTTATAAAAGAAAGGAGGTTTGAAGAACTTACAGAAAGGTTTGAAGAACTTACCTGAGGTATCAGAGCCAGTGTGGTGTTATGTCCCCACTGAGGAGAAAGGCAGGGTATGACATTTTGTTATAAATCTGATTTTGTCTGCAGTTAGGAACAGAAGGGATGATCTCTGTTGCTTCTTCATGTATGGCTGCAGCTCTTTGGGCAGGAGCCGGACCTCCTAATGGCACCTGGTATTTTTGGCCACTGTGTGACACAGAGAGGAATTTCAGACAGATGGTATAATCCGGAAGAGGAACGGTTCCCAAACGGTTTCTGGTCTGTCATTTCAGACAGAACC
>NW_015172559.1:17188-21333 GCF_001447785.1 Gekko japonicus | reverse complement strand
GAAGGGGAAAGCCATGTGTGAAATGGCAGCCCTATACCGGTTTACTCCACGACGGATCAAAAACGGCTTCAAAACGGGTTAAAAAGGGTAATGTGAAATTCCTCAGAGTGTTGGACTGGATGGGCCATTGGCCTGATCCAACATTGGCTTCTCTTCTGTTCTTCTGTTCTTAACGGGCATTTCACCATCCAAACTACCGTTCAGTATCATGAGCTATGAGGTGGGCAACCGGAGTGAGCTAGCACACCTGTAGTAAAGAAGGAGAGCCCTGTTCCTCAGAGCTAAAACGGCCAGCAGGGTTGCCGCCGCCGCCCCCCTCCTGGCCCTGGGCTCCAGATTAATTTCTGTGTGTGGTTTGCAACAATACTATCGAGGTAGCAGTTGAGAGTCCTCCGAGACAACCGAAGTGACATGGAAATGACATTTATCTATAAATTGGTCTGAACCGCAAACATCTGAGGAAGATGTGCACTTAATCCAATTTACTTCAATCTTGTGCTTTGCTTATAGTGACACCAATGTCAAAACGGGACTTTGACTATGTGTTTGAACATCTCTTGGAATGAACGCAACGTAAGGCAGGCTCGGGTGTGCGGTTGGCTTTCAGAAATTCATGTGCAGGAGGAGCCTCATAACTTGTTTTGATGAACTTTTTTTTTTTTGCTGTCAACACGGTTGTTTTTTTGGTGACCTCGCATGGTTTTCAGGGCAAGAGACGTTCAGAGGCGTTTTGCCATTGCCTGCCTCTGTGTAGTGACCTTGGTATTCCTTGGTGGTCTCCCGTCCAAACACTCACCAGGGCTGACGCTGCTTTGTTTCTGAGACTGGAGGAGATCAGGCTAGCTTGGGCTATCCAGTTCAGGTTTGGTGAACTACTAGCACATTGTTTTACTGGCCTATTAATTCCCGCGTTAGTCCCTTGTGGCCTCTGAGAAACAACCAACCAACAGCTGTGAAACTTCAGTGTCTGGTTCCCTGAAGGAGAGTCTGCAGGAGAGTCTTCGTGATTAGGCGGGAGGTGGCTTTCAAGCCTGCATTTTATTTTTGTTAATGACTGTAATATGGGATCACGGGACCACCAGCGTGCCGCAGGGGTCATTCATTACTTCAGGGGCAGCCAGACTTGCGTAATGTAAGAGCCACATAGAATAAACGTCAGAGGTTTGAGAGCCGGGTTTGAGAGCCGCAAGACAGGAACAAATATTACGCACACATTTTTATTGGGAAATATGCACATTTGCTTTTATTGATATTAAATTGATAACTTTAGATGGGGAGGGAGGAGAGAGAGAGAGAGAGAGAGAGAGAAAGGTGGAAAGAAAGAAAGTGGAAAGAAAGCAAATAAATGGCGGAGGAACGGAGAGGTGGAAAGAAAGCAACTTTAATGTTAAATGTCTTTGGTGTCGTGGTTAAGTGCGCGGACTAATCTGGGAGAACTGGGTTTGTTTCCCCACTCCTCCACTTGCACCTGGCTGGATGACCTTGGGCAAGCCATAGCTCTGATAAGAGCTGTCCTTGAAAAAGAGCAGTTTCTATCAGACCTCTCTCAGCCCCACCTACCTCACAGGGTGTCTGTTGTGGGGAGGGGAAGGGAAAGGAGTTTGTAAGCCGCTCTGAGACTCCAATCTCCTCCTCATCCTCTTCTTCTTTGAGAATGCATTTAAAGTTCAGGTTGCTTTCTGTCTCTGCACTGGCTGGGGAAGGGAAAACTGACCAGGGAGGCATGCCTCCCCTTTGCTTCCCCAGCCACCATAGTAGGAGCCGCACAATGTGTGTGAAAGAGCCGCATATGGCTCCCGAGGCACAATTTGGCCACCCCTGCATTACTTCTTGGTACTCTTAAGTGCAAGGAGAAATCATTCACATACCCATGGATGGGAGGCGGGAAACAATTGGGAAATCTACCCCTTACCCTCAAGATATTCCCTTGAAGGATTCTTTGTGTTCTCAAGAGCTTGAGCCAGGCTATTTCCCTTCCTTTCTTTCCCCTCCGTCTGAGCCTCAGCCGCTGCTGTCATTTGATGTAGGATCAATTTTTTCATCCAATAGGGGAATGGTCTGCGTAGCCCATTTTGGTGTAGCGGTTAAGTGTGTGGACTCTAATCTGGGAGAACCGGGTTTGATTCCCCACTCCTCCACTTGCAGCTGCTGGATGACCCTGGGCAAGCCATAGTTCTCTCAGAGCCGTTCTCTCAAGAGCAGTCCTCAAAAGAGCTCTCTCAGCCCCACCTGCCTCACAGGGTGTCTGTTGTGGGGAGGGGAAGGGGAAGGAGTTTGTAAGCCGCTCTGGGACTCCGAGGGAAGGGCGGGGTATAAATCCGATCTCCTCCTCCTCCTCCTCTCCAACTCCTGGTCTCATCTACATAACGGCCAAAGCCCATTTTTGTTTTTATTCCGGTGCTAAAATTGCAAACCTTGTGGCTTGCAGGGGGAAAAACGGTCCCTAGGACTTGCTGTTGCAGGATGAAATCCGCTCCTTCCCCCACACTGTGTGCAGCCCATGCGTCTTGCGCACTTTATTTTATGGCGCACATAACCTTGTCGGCTGAATCACAGGGCCGCTTGTTTGGTCCCGGTTCCTTGAGTTGCTCCTTCCAGTGCAGCGCCGCCTCCTTCTCCTGCGCCTCCGACCTCGCGTGATCCCGGCCGCCAGCTTGGCGGTTGCCCTCTGGTGCTACTTTTTACCTGCTGAGTAGCCGCTGCGGCTTCTGCGGCTGGGAGGGGAAAACTGCTGACTCGGTTTGGGAGGAAGGAAGGATGACACGATGACACAGCAGAGACGACCAGACTGCCACTTCTGTTTTCTCTGGAGTCTCCGTTCGTGAGAACAGAAATTGCAGTCTCTCTGCAGGGCTACGTAGGCACCCCGTGAGGCCCCCGTTTGGTGCTGAGGACACGCAACTAACCATTGAGAACGGCTTTTGTGTTTTGTGTTTTTCCTAAGAGACCCCCCCCCCCCCCAATTTCTCACCTTTGGGACTGCAAAAACCCGCTTTAAAGCAGTTGCGCGTTGAAATGTGAGAAATGGCGGAGGTGGTGATAGGAAAGAACAGAATTGCCAGGAGGCAGGGCTTCCTAGTTCCTCTTGCTTCCCCATAAGTGGCAGAAGTGGAATTTTAAATATGCAGCTATATGTGGAGCTGCCTCATTTGCATAATCTAGGAAAGGAGCCCGAGTTCTGCTTTCCTGGGTGCAAAATGTGGGCTGCCTTGGCGGGGGATTGTAGCTCGCGATACCCACAGCCTTGGATTGTATGGGTTATACTAATAATGACTGGGCAGAATTTGACCGGTTCTAGAGGAGCATCAGAAGAGCTGTGCTGGATCTGATACAAGGTCCATCTAATCCGGCATCCTGTCCCCCACAGGTGACAGTGCCCCGACTGATGCATCTGAGACTCCTGTAAACAGAGCCTGGAAGGGGGGGGGGAGTTGTCTTCCGCTGCTGTCTTTTAGCAATTGGCGCTTAGAGGTATACTGCTTCTGAGCGTGGAGGTTTTATTTCATTACCATTACTGATAACGATTGCTGTAGAAAATTCATTTTTGGTGACTCTTGGAACATTAAGAAGAAGAAGAAGAGATTGGATTTATACCCCGACCTTCACTTGGAGTCTCAGAGTGGTTTACAATCTCCTTTCCCTTCCCCTCCCCACAACGGACACCCTGTGCGGTGGGTGGGGCTGAGAGAGCTCTGACAGAAACTGCTCTTTTTCAAGGACAGCTGTGCCAGAACTATGGCTTGCCCAGGGTCATCCAGCTGCTGCAAGTGGAGGAGTGGGGAATCAAGCCCTGTTCTCCCAGATTAGAGTCCGTGCACTTAAC
Organism: Gekko japonicus; assembly: GCF_001447785.1. Classification (NCBI taxonomy): domain Eukaryota; kingdom Metazoa; phylum Chordata; class Lepidosauria; order Squamata; family Gekkonidae; genus Gekko; species Gekko japonicus. The sequence continues at coordinate 17,510 of NW_015172559.1, read as the reverse complement.
CGCTACAACCATACTGGCTCTTAGAGAGCCAAAGGAGTTATTTGAGGGTCGAAACTTCCCACCATAACCCCGAGATATTTGTGGCTATATTCCATTAAAAGCCCAAGCAAATAAAATGGCCTTGCAGTAAAGGTAAAGGTTCCCTTGCTCGAAAGGGTTGTGGTGCTCATCTCCGTTTCAAAGCCGAAGAGCCAGTGCTGTCCGAAGACGTTTCCGTGGTCATGTGGCCGGCATGAATAAACACCAAGGTGCACGGAACGCTGTTACTTTCCCACTGAAGTGGTACCGATTTATCTACTTGCAGTTTCTTTCTTTCGAACTG
>NW_015172559.1:6228-17105 GCF_001447785.1 Gekko japonicus | reverse complement strand
CCCCCCGGGTCTATTTGTCCTTTTCTGTTGGATTTTGCTTCCGCACAAAAACGTGACTTAATTCAGAAAGAGGTTCAGTACATGTCCTCCTCTCCTTTTTAAAAATTCCTTCCCACCTATGTGCTTCGCCTTGGGTTTTGAAGTTCAAGGAAGACTGCTCATCTCTTGCCCTCTGTCGTCCTTATTGATTCTCAAAATCAAGCTGCTTTTGAATTAAAAAAACAAAACAAAAAGAAACGCCGGCTGCTTACATCATTGCCGGTAATTGACTGCCGGAATGAGCCGCGTTGAGAATTGCGTCTTTTTCTTTTTCTTTCCTGAAGAAAAAGAGGCGTGCTAATTATAGCAACTGTGAAAGATGCCTCACTTGGGAAGAGGGGCTGACAGTTCTGTTGCGAAAGTGGCGCAAAGGGGAGAGGAGACGTCACCCGAAGGCAGCATTCGATTTTGTGGCAGCCCGAGGGAATCGAAGGGGGGGGGGGGTTGAAGGCCCCTTCCTTTGTACTATCTGGGGTTGCACTGAGGTCGCCAACCTCCAGGCGGTGGCTGGAGATCTCCTGGCATCCCCAGCAGCTCCAGGCAACAGAGCTGCTTTGGAAGCTGGACTCTATGGCATTGAACCCCATCGATGTCCCCCCTCTCGCCAAACCCCACCTCCTCAGGCTCCACCCCCCAAAAAAATATCTGGGTATTTTCCAACCCGGAGCCAGCGACTCCACACCTAATATTGTAACTTCCACGCCACCCACATCTATGGGTCTCGTTTGTAAGCGTTCGGTTCAGACTGTCAGTGCCTGAACGGCTGCCGTTTGCGATGCCTGAAGGACTGCCTTCTCTTGTATTGTTAAGCTCACCAGGTAAGAGTCACATTTCAGATCCTGATCTCTGTGCCCCTGAATGGGGAGGTGAAACTGATGGCCACTGCTGACAGGGCTTTCTCCGTGGTGGCACCCGTGTTGTGTCATTCTGAACTCGAGGGCCCAACAGGTGCAAATTTAGGACTCTTTATTAATGCGCCAAAGAATAGATTCTTTTGAACTACGGTGCTGGAGAAGACTCTTGAGAGTCCCTTGGACTGCAAGGAGATCAAATCAGTCAATCCTAAAAGAAATCAACCCTGACTGTTCCCTGGAAGGCCAGATAATGAAACTGAAGCGCAAATACTTTGGCCACCAAATGAGAAGGGAAAGATTGAAGGTCAAAGAAGACGGGGACGGCAAAGGATGAGATGGTTAGACAGTGTCATAGATGCAACGAACATGAAACTGAGCCAACCTCAGAGGACGGCAGAAGACAGGAAGGCCTGGCGTGATCTGGTCCATGGGGTCACGAAGAGTCGGACTCAACTGTGCGACTGAACAACAACAAATTAATGTCCTACAGGGATAAGAACATAAGAGAAAGCTGGCGACCCACATTTGCACCCATTGCAAGAAACCCAAGCAAGAAGTAGAGCTTCTTGGAACCAGTAGAAAAGAGCAAGAGTCCAGTGGCACCTTCAAAACTTCAAAAAATTTGTGGCAGATTGGAGCTTCCGTGAGTCACTGCTCACTTCTTCAGGTATCTAAAGAAGTGAGCAGTGACTCACGAAAGCTCCTACGGTGCCACAGATTTTGTGAAGTCTTGAAGGTGCCACTGGACTCTTGCTCTTTTCTACTGCTACAGACGGAGTAACACGGCTGCCCACCTCGATCTAATTGGAACCAGAGAGGCACATGTGGAGCAGTCGTCTCCCCCCCCCCCTTTATATTTTTGTATCGTGCATAATTCATGTCTGGAGACGGGCTCGTTCTAATAACAAACCTGATGACTGGATGCCTGTTGAAAGGACAGGAATGCAAAGCCACCCGTTGAGAAAGCAGAGGCTTTTTTGCATTTGCTGAGATTTCTTCAGATGTGCCCAAAATAGTTTCATTTGTAAGTTTAAAAAAAACGAGGGTGGGGAGAAGCCAAGGACTCTGATGCAGACTAAGGGTGTTCTAGGAGTCATGAAATCCCGGGGGCAGTTAAAGAGGGCACAGGGTGGAGTGGAGAGAAAGGCAGGAAGAAGAAATTGCCTATTGCATCCTGAGATTTGGGTCAGGAGGTAGGACTTGTGTCATTCTGAACTTGTGGGCCCAACGGGTGCAAATTTAGGACTCTTTATTAATGTTGTACAGGGATGTCTGCTGTTTCCAAGGGAGGTGCGGTGCCTAAGGGTTTTGCTAGGAGAGGCTGCAGTGGCTCAAGTGGTTAAGAAGCTGAACTGCAGACTGGAAGGCCGGCAGTTCGGCAGTTCGAGACCCGAGTGTGCCGCATGACGTAGTGAGCGCTTGTCTCTGGTCCCAGCTCCTGCCAACACAGCAGTTCGAAAGCAAGAAATTGCAAGTGGATAAATAGGTACTACTTTGGTGGGAAGGTTAACAGCGTTCCATGCACCTCGGTGTCTAGTCAGGCCGGCCACATGACCACGGAAACGTCTTCGGACAGCGCTGGCTGTCTGGTTTGGAAATGGAGATGAGCACCGCATCCCTAGAGTCAGATTTGACTGGCTTTCAAGCAAGGGAAACCTTTACCTCACCTTTACCTTTTACTAGGAGGAAAAAGGGATGCTCTAATCTGCTGTATGTGGGGAGTTTGACACCCCTCTTTCCAGGCAGTGGATGAAACATATTTATAGCTGTATCTTGACTGGTTATTCAGTGCCTGAGAACCATGAAGGACCGGCTGCCAGAGGACCTGGGCTGCACTAGATCATATTGGAAGTGAAATTTGGGTAGGAAAAGGCCGGTGCAGTATCAGAACCTAGTCTTAATCTAAGCCTTCAGCTCTTGGGCCAGCAACAGTTGGCAGTCTTGTCTCACCTTGGACGGTTTGACCAGTTTGAATTCCATCATGGGAGCAAATGCTGGGTGAAAAAATGAGAGTGCCATGGAATGTTTTGCCGCAGTTGCGTTCTTTTATCTGTCCTTCAAACCAAGCTAGTAAATTCTGTCTCTCCGTAGGTGAATAGAGATTGCTTCTGGGTGAGCGGGTACAGAAGATTTAGAAATGGGGTCTTTGGTTTGTTTACACCAGGGGTCCCCGGTTTGGTGTAGTGGTTAAGTGCGCAGACTGTAATCTGGGAGAACTGGGTTTGATTCCCCACTCCTTGACTTGCAGCTGCTGGATGACCTTGGGCAAGCCACAGTTCTGTCAGAGCTGTTCTCTCAAGGACAGTTCTCTACGCCCCGCCTACCTCACAGGGTGTCTGTTCTGGGGAGGGGAAGGGAAAGGAGTTTGTAAGCCGCTCTGAGACTCCGAGTGAAGGGTGGGGTATAAATCCAACCTCCTTCTCCTTCTCCACCTCTGCCTGTGGGCACATTTGGAATTCCGATACTTGTGTGGTCAGCCCAGACACAAGATGGACCTCTGCCTGTGGGCACATTTGGAATTCCAATACTTGTGTGGTCAGCCCAGATACAAGATGGCTGACACAAGATGGTGGCTGCAGGAGTCGGAGCCGGCCACAAAATGGCGGCCGCAGCTTACCTTCAGTCACACAGTGAAGTTCCTTGTGCTATGGTGGGAGCTACTGCCAAAGGAAAGCTTTTAAAAAACTGCACAGACAGTCAGATCTCCAGTGGTCAGTCAGAAGCCTTGCTGGGCCAGAGCCACACTTTGCCCTGCTGACTTCCTAAAGATATCTGGTGAGCATTAGGAAAGGGGTCCGTGGGCATCACAACACTCACGGGCACCATGTTGGGGAAGCCTGATTTAGTCCAAAGATGGACAGTGGCCAGGCAGTTTCATAATATGAACCGCCCCTACTTGGAGTTCAATCAGTGGTCTGTCTAGCTTCATACTGTGGTGTCCGACTGGGAGAGGCTCTCAGGGACCTTAGGTAGAAGAAGATCTTTTTGACTCTTTGGTGTCTGAGGTCCTGTAACCAGAAGAGGCAAGGACTGAACCTCTGGGCCTTCTGCATCGAAAGCAGGAGCTCCGCTGTCGAACCCCATCCTCTTGATATTTTGCAGCCACAACTGAGATAGACAAAAGGGTTTTTTAATGCTTCATGGTAAGAACGTAAGAGAAGCCATGTTGTATCAGGCCAGTAGCCCATCCAGTCTAAGACTGTATATCACACAGTGGCCAGAACTCCAGAAGCCCTCCCACTGCTGCCCCCCCCCCAAGCACCAAGAATACAGAGCATCACTGCCCCAGACAGAGCGTTCCATCTATAGGTAAAGGTAAAAGTTTCCCTTGCTCGAAAGCCAGTCGAATCCGACTCTAGGGATGCGGTGCTCATCTCCGTTTCCAAGTCGAAGAGCCAGCGCTGTCCAAAGACGTTTCCGTGGTCATGTGGCCGGCATGACTAGAAGCCGAGGTGCACGAAACGCCGTTACCTTCCCACCGAAGCAGTACCTGTTTATCTACTTGCAATTCCTTGCTTTCGAACTGCTAGGTTGGCAGGAGCTGGGGCCAGAGACGGGAGCTCATTCCATCATGCGGCATTCGGGTCTCGAACTGCTGAACTACCGACCTTCCGGTCTGTAACTCAGCGTCTTAACCACTTGAGCCACCGCAGCCTTGTTACATTGTGGCTAACAGCCACTCATGGACCTCTGCTCCATTTGTTTGTCCAGTCCAATGGTAGGCACTCCTCCAAGCAACGTAGAAGCTGTGCAATCCCTGAGCTTGTCCAATGAAACTCTGGGAGGCTCCTGAAACTGATCCCTATAGACCTCATAGGAATGGTTTGTGGATGTTGGATACGTTGCTCTAAAACCCTTTGATTTATTTATTTGTTTTGTTTTCACGCCCCATTTCAGGAATTGCGAAAGAACGCAAGAGGTTTGCATGGTTTTTCTCTTGAGCGTGCCTCTGTTTAGCTGTCTAGAGAGGCAACCGGGTTCAAAGCAATCCAGGCGCTGTGTATTTTGCAGCTTTTATGCAGGTTGTTTAATCATTAAAAATATTGCTTGTGATCTGAGCAATTATGTTCGACAAAAGAATCTCAAGCAGGCTGCTTCCGTGACACTCCGAAGACATCAGAGATTCTCTCTGCCGGCAGCACGATTCGGCACATTTGGAAAGGCGGCTAGGGAGGGGAGCGCAAGTCCTACCAGCTGCACTCCCCACAGGTGCTTGAAATCAAAAAGAAACGACAAAAGCATCGTTTATCCTAATATGTGGGTGCGAGGGACCCACAAACAGAAGACTGTAACGGGCTGTTGTTGGGATTAAGATTTTTTTGGGGTGGTGGTGGTCGCTGTTTAATGTACGTCAGGAATGCAGATTGGTCGGTAAACATCTTGGACTACTTCTTCAATATGGTAAGATCATTACGAATTTCTAAGACGGTGGTTTGTGTTTTTCTCGCTCTGTCCATTTCCCTTGTTACAGGTGTTGTTTTGGGTTTTTTTTAATGTAGTTGGTCTGGACCTAAGTGCATCATTTCCTCCGGTTCATATTTTGCTCTGGGGATCCTCTGAAGTCTCTCCCATTGAAAATGTCTAGAATGGCACACAAGTAGTCCCTAAAAGAGAGTTCACCTCCATTGGTCCTCTGTATGTGTTATATGTGTTGTATGTGTTATAGCCAGGCGATCCTAAGATTGCCTGGCAGCCTGGAGTTCTAGCTCATTTAGTGTTATGCACCACTAGATGGCGAGCTAGACTTATTTTGGGGACTGAGGGAGCTCTGAGAGAGCTGTGACTGACCCAGGGTCACCCAGCTGGCTTCAAGCGGAGGAGTGGGGGAATCGAACCCGATTTTCCAGGTTAGAGTCTGTCACTCTTAACCACTACACCACGCTGGCTCTCAGTCCTCTGCAACATGTAGGCAACGGCAGTGGTCAGGGTGCCTTCTTGAGAGTCTCCGAGGTTCATGCAGCGCAGCGGCGAAGTCCAGTCGGCCTAGCCAGGCCCTTGATTTGCTGGACATGCGGAACTGCCTCCCACTGAGTTGAGCCATCGGTCCAGCTAGATTGGTGCTGTCGACCATGACTGTCCAGGGTCTCAGACAGAGGGAAGTCTTTCCCAGAACCTGCTACTAGACCTCCTCAAGCTGGACACGCAGGGCACTTTCACATACACTAAATAACGCACTTACAATCCACTAACAGCGCACTTCGCAACTGGATTTTTTACGTGTGAAATGCCAAAATCCACTTGCAAACGGCCACTGAAGTGGATTGAAAACGGCGTTATTTCGCATGTGCGAAAGGGCCTGAAATCTTCCGCATGCAGAGTGGGTGCCCTGCCACTGAGTCATGGCTTTTCCTCTTGGGCAGAGTCGGACCCCCTCCAGGAAGCACTAGAGACCTACCTCAGCCTCTGGGACAGAGAAGCGGGTATGGGAAAGGGTTCTTTGAAGACAGAAGGGTGGGAAAGTCGTTGAGCTGCTCTGATGAAATGGAAATGCTCTGCTGTTCTTACAGGGGATGCAACATTCAGTCTCTGTAATTGCCTGGCGCCTAGCCATCAAGTGTTTCTGGATGGTCGGTGTCCACTTGGAGGCAAGGGTGGAGACGGTGAGCCCAAAGCGGGCTGTGGAGAACTCCCAGTGCCGCAGCTGAGCCTTCTCCAAGGCTCACTTGCCTCTGCATTGGTACCTAACGGGAGAGCACAACTGGTGGTGCCCGGGAAGCCGGCAGCTGACTTTGGCCCTGGGGACTCTAGTCGCCCATCCTGTCATTAAATCCATCCTGTTTGGGGGTGCAGACTGCGGTCAAGTTGCAGCCCTCTTGACCGCGGCGTTTTCGAGGAAGGTGTCAAACAGAGGTGGTCTGCCGTTGCCTTCCTCTGCGTGGCAACCCCGGACCTCCTCGGTGGTCTCTCATCCAAGTGCTGACCAGGGCCAACCCTGCTTAGCATCTGAGATGAGATCGGGCTAGGATGGGCCACCTGGGTCAGGAGCGGTGTTCCCTCTAAGCTAAGTTAGTGTGAGCTAGCTCACCGTTTTTTTCAGCCTCCGGCTCACACAGTTTTGGCTCAGGTAGGAGGGCTCCAGAGCAGACTAGTTTGTGCAGCAGCCAAATTGCTCGCTCACAGCTTCAATGCCCGTAGCTCACAAAGCAGAATGTTTTGCTCACAGGACTCCACAGCTTAGAGGGAGCATCGGGACTCGTCCTTGTTTAACCTTCGCTTTTTCATTTGAGGTGCATTTGTGTATTGTCGTTCAGATGTGCGTAATATGAGGGCTGCTGCATCACATGCCTCCCCTGCCCCCCACCCTGGTTTCCTTTCCCTCTGAGATATATAAACTGTGCCAGAGATACAGCTGTGCCACCATCGTTTTAAAAAGACCCAGAGATAATGGTGTTGTTTTTTTTGCATCAACCGCTTGAGTTTGGGAAGGTGAGAAAGCCTGTGTGTGTGTGTGTGTGGGGTTTTAGCTGCAACTTCCTGTTAAGAGTACGCACAGGCGCACACCGAGGTTTGCTACGGAGCGCGTTGAGCAAATCACCCTGAGGGCATGCTGAGACAAGAAGATCCTTAATCGCCTTGCCCATTTTTTGAAATTCTACTTAAAACGTGTCGTCCGTGTGATTCCCAAACCCAGTGGCGCCATGGTGTTGGGGGAGAGCTCCACCCCCCTCCAACCTTTCCTCTCTGCACAGTTTCCTTTATCTAAATCCTGCCTGCCCTGCCCTGGGTGGCACAGACTAGCCCAATCTCAGAAGCTAAGCAGGGTCGGCCCTGGTCAGTATTTCGAAGGGAGACCACCAAGGAAGTCCAAGGTTGCTACGCAGAGGTAGGCAACGGCAAACCACCTCTGTATGACTTTTTGCTCTGACCTGGGTGTCCCAGGCTAGGACAATCTTGTCCAGTCTCGGAAGCTAAGCAGGGTTGGCCCTGGTCAGTATTTGGAAGGGAGACCACCAAGGAAGTCCAAGGTTGCTACGCAGAGGCAGGCAATGGCAACCAATCTCTGTTTTTCTCTGCCCTGACCTGGCTGGCTATCCCGATCTTGTCAAGTCTTGGAAGCTTGGCGGGGTTGAGCCCTGGTTAGTACTTAAACGGGAGACCACCGGGGAAGTCCGGAGTTGCTACGCAGAGCCAAGACAATGGCGAACCACCTCTTGCCTTGAAAACCCTGAGGATCACCATAAGTGGGCTGCGACTTAATGGCACATTTGTCCACCACCGAATCGTGGCCCCACTCCAGATGAGTGTCGTACCCTGCCACCTCTCTACCCTCTGACGACTTTGCCTCAGTCACAAAGCGGGGAGGTTTCTCCCCCCCCCCTTTCGGGGAAAACATCTCCGAATGCACTTCATTGTGTCTTAATTATTTCTTCATGTATGGGTTGGACTTTCAAAGGGCGCTTCCCCGGCCAGCCAAACCTTCCCGGAGATCAAACGGCAGACCTTGGAATGCAATTGTGAAGGCACTAATGAGGCTTGCAGGCTGGGCTGTGGAATGCGTTACGTGCGTGCGGCCCTGGAGAACAGAACGGTTGAGAGAGAGAGAGAGAGAGCGCATGTTCTGGAAAGGGCTGAGAAATCCACGTGGAGGGGTTTCTTCCTCCCTGGCCCAAGAGGTGGTGGTATGTGAGCCTCCGCTCACTTAAAACTGGGCGCTGAGGTTCTGTCTTTCTGTCGTGATGTGCAGTTTTCCCTCTAAGCTGAGCTAGTGTGAGCTGGCTCACAGTTTCTTAGCCTCCAGCTCACACATTTTTGTCTCAGCTCGGGAAGGACAGCTCCAGAGCAAACTAATTTATGCAGCAGCCAAATCACTCGCTCACAACTTTAGCGCCTGTGGCTCACAAAGTAGAATCTTTGCTCACAAGACTCCACAGCTTAGAAGGGAGCATTGTTGTCAAGACCAAGAAGCAATGGAACTCATTATGGAAATACGGAGTCGCAGGACACTGCAATGCAAAAGGGATGGTCTTGTTTCTGTTGGGTGGAGTGGGGGTCTCAGCCCCTTCCCCTAGTCTTGCTTGACCAGGAGTTTTCTGCTTGCCTCAGGGTGCCCGGGTCCAGAATTGAAACTTCTTAAATCTAGGGTCCGGTACATCCACCCGTAGCGCCCACTTGGCCTAGACGTTTCCCTCCTCTTCAACAGCCAAGTCTGTTGTTTATGCCACAGCCGTTGAGCATCCGACTGGGACCTGAGAGACCCAGGTTCAGATTCCCCACTCTGCCATGGAAGCCTGCTTGGGTGACCTGGAGCCACTCACACACTTTCAGCCTAGCCTACCTCACAGGGTTGTTGTGAGCATAAAATGGGGGAGAATTACGTAAGCTGCTTTGGGTCCCTGTCGGACAGAAAGCTCAGGTAGAAATGAGGTGAACAAACAAATAGAATGTTGCAGGCCTGATTCCAGAGTTACCCTTTCAGTGCGGCCACTGCCGCAAAACGATGCTCTCCCCTACACCGTGGGTAGACGTTCCGTATCCGTTTCACACCAGACCCTGGGCTTTGCACTCATTCAGTGGGGCGGAGGTCTTTAGGGTTACCTCCGCTGTGCAGCTGTTGATGGCTTCGTTTCACACTCCGGTGCGTGCGCCGATAGTGGCCAGGAGTCAGGCGTGCGAATCAGGCCTGTGTTTGCGATCTGTTTGTGGCCGATAGGAATATTCCTATCAGCAGAGACTGGTTCCTAAGAAGGGGGGCTGGGAGGGGGCGATACTTCCTCTTCCTTTCTTAATATTTTGTATGCATCCGCTCCGGTTTCGGTTGAGCCTCGTGTCTGCTTGAGCTTGTTGTCTCTAACAGTGATCAGGAGGAAGCCGAGAGGAAGTGGAGTCCCGTTTGCAGAGGGGAGGGCAGCCCTGCGGCTGTGTGGTGTCAGTAATTCTTTTTGGTGGTGGTGTATTTTTGGGGTATTTTTGGAGGAGGTTGCACGCATGAAAAACTGTCCTCTGTAGAAAGGTGCCTGGCAGGGCGGGCTGTACACTTCTGAGAAGGCGGCCTGCCGTTGAATTGTAGCAGCCTTTCTGTCCTCCCCCCCTCCCGGCAGCGGTGGGCGATTTATGCTTTGTATAATTAAGAGTTAATGCGGGAGCCGAGCTTAATGCCTCTTTAAACAGCTGGCAGTCAAGGGGGCGCGCGAAGACATCGGTTACTTTTAATAGAAATTCTGACAAAGCGAAGCCTGCCACCGTCTCCAAACAAAATAGCTGGACGGGTCCATAAAAACCAGGAGGTTGTGAAACGGGCTTTTATTTGTGCGTATATCAGGGTGGTCGCCCCCGTCGGCTCCCGCGAGGAGCTGTTAAGTTTGGACACTTCTGCGTTGGTGTGCGTCTCAGTTCCTGCAAACTCTAAATAAGGTTTTGAGTGCTCGCCTGCTTAACGTTGTGGTCATTTTCCAAAAACTTTGTCTGGAATACATTTGCTCAGATGTGGAAATAGTGGCTGGGGAGAGTGGGTATGTTATGCGGGAAAAAGTTGGAGACTTTCCATATCGTGTTCCAAGGAATATTGGGTTCTTCTGTGGGCAGAGCCCTAGTGTAGCACAGTGGTTAGAGTTTTGACATAGGCCTGGAGAGACCCAGGTTGCTCCAGGAGTCCTCTATAAGGTACTGTGTTCCTGTGGCACGTGTCCGTTTGCTTATTTGCCGACAAACCTTTCCGCCTAGGTTTCACTCAAGGTGGGAGGTTCTTGAAATCAAGTTTACAGCATGCCTCCTCCGACACTTGACATGCGTGTAGAAAATGTGCACATGCGGGGTCTTGGAGCATCCACGGTGCCTAGCTTGCCGGCTCGTGCCAGTTTGGTGTAGTGGTTAAATGTCCGGACTCTGATCTGGGAGAACTGGGTTTGATTCCCCACCCCTCCACTTGCACCTGCTGATGTGAACTTGGGTCAATCACAAGCTCTGGCACGGCTGTCCTTGAAAAAGAGCAGTTTGTGTCAGAGCTCTCTCAGCCCCACCCACCTCACAGGGTGTCTGTTGTGGGGA
>NW_015172559.1:293-5801 GCF_001447785.1 Gekko japonicus | reverse complement strand
CGGAGAAGTGACGGAGTTTATAAGCCACTATGAGACTCTGAGTGAAGGGTGGAGTATAAATCCAATCTCCTCCTCCTCCTCCTCCTCCTCCACTTCTGCTCCTCTGTAGAGTATCACAGCTATAGGTCAACCTCAACCGTGGAGGGGTAATGCCTAATCTGTGCTTCAGAACTCTTGTGCACACGTTCTGCGGACAGGTGAAATGTTGGAGCAAGCCTGCGGCGGACGGTGGACTCTTCTGCACCTCTTTTTTTTTTGTTTCGGTGGCAGCAGCCCAGAGCATGCCACATAAATATCAGGCATGGATTTTTCTCATCTTCTTAGCGGGTGTTTATGGAACTGTCACTGTGGTTAACCCCTGTACAGGAGCTCCGGTGGCTCAAGTGGTTAAGACGCTGAACTGCAGGCTGGGGAAGGTCGGTAGTTCAGCAGTTCGAGACCCGGGTGCCGCATGATGGAGTGAGCTCCCATCTCTAGTTCCAGCTCCTGCCAACCTAGCAGTTCGAAAGCAAGAAATTGCAAGTAGATAAATAGGTACCGCTTCGGTGGGAAGGTAACAGCGTTCCGTGCGCCTTGGTGTTTAGTCATGCCGGCCACATGACCGCAGAAACATCTTCGGACAGCGCTGGCTCTTCGGCTTTGAAACGGAGATGAGCACCGCAACCCTAGAGTCGGACTCGACTGGCTTTCGAGCAAGGGAACCTTTACCTTTAACCCCTGTACAGCCTGGTAACATCCCAAGTTGGTTCCCCTAGGAGAAACGTGTCTTTAAAAGTTTTGCAATCAGTTCATTTGGGGGGAAGTTTCCCTCCTGCAGCCCTGGAATGCTTAGCCCCACAGGTGGATATCTACGGTGGCATTGCCTCCAAGTCTTGAAAACGTCGTCGTTATTTTTCGGGTAAAGATCCGTGGGTTGCCCCGAGCGCTTTGTGTGTTCCCAGCGTAGCCGGAGATGCCGAACAGTTTCCTTGCCTCTGTTTATACATTCTTGCCTAAGCTCTGGGCTTTAGTGGGGCAGTGATGTCAAGCGCTTTATGTTTTCACAGAAGGAATGTGGTATCTGGGGTTTGGAAACTGTCATCTTCTTTTTTTGCGCGGGGGGGGGGGAGATGTTCGTGGCTTAACTTTCCGCAGCCTTAACAGGCTGTGGTTTTGACTGAGCTGTAACTTTCTGTTTCCATGTTTTTCTTGCAGACGCAGCATGAAGAAGACAGCATGCGCATAAAGTGGAAAAGCTCTGGTGCTCTTTAGTGCTTCACATCACAGATCCTGGGGGTTTTAAAGAAAGAGAGAGACCGGACCCCCGACCCCGTGCAGGGCTTCGCCAGCAATGTCTGGATCTACTCAACCCGTGGCTCAGAGCTGGCGGCCGACTGAGCCTCGGTACCCGCCTCATGCCATGTCCTACCCCGTGGCAATAACTCAGCCACACATGGTAAGTCGTGCGTGTTCTCCTTCCCATTTCTTTCCACTTTATCACCGATAAATGTCTCGCTGGGGGAGGAGTCCTGGTGTGGCTGAGTTTGTGACATGTGATCGAGATGTGTGTGTGGGGGGGTTTGTCAGGGAGAGGGGGGAGTTTATTTATTTGATTTATTTGATTTATACCCCGCCCTCGCTGCCGGAGCAAGTTTCTAGCCCTGGTCGAGAGGCACGGTGGCAAAGGCGCCGTCTGGTTGGTGCCATCCTGTGCCACAGTTTTGTGTGACCTGTAGTTGAAGACCTGTAGCATCAGAATTGAGCTACTTTTAGAAATTATGGGATTAAGGAGGTCTGTGCATCAGGTGTATCAAGAGCAGGGCTTTGCTCTTGTAAGATCGTGGTCTCTCTCCGAAGTGCAATTAAGAACTGTGGTGATTCCTTGCCTGCAGTGAGTTGTGGCAGAATGTAAAGCCTTCTCCCTCGCCGAGCCTGGCCATTTAAAAAGGCCCCGAATCTGTTCTTTGTTGGCAGGGAGGCCATAAATGCCGCTGACAAAAGTTAGATCACAGACCCGGTCCCACGGACACATTTTTCATTTTTTTTGCCATCAAGTCACAGCTGACACACTGTGGCCCTGTAGGATTTTCAAGGCCAGGTGGGTTGCCCTTGCCTGCCTCTACGTAGCGACCTTGCATTTCCTTGGAGGCCTCCCATCCCAATACTAAGCAGGGCTGGCCAGCCAGCCAGGTCAGGGTGACAAAGAGCAGGGAGCCAGCCAGGTCAGGGCGACAAAGAGCAGGGAGCCAGCAAAATCATACTTCCTGTCTTGAAGTTAGAAAGGGCTGGCACTGCATATAATTCACTGGATGGAGCCCTGGGTTCGAATCTTGCCTTTGCCACAAATGTGCTAGCCGGCCCTAAGCAAGCTTCTCTCTCCTTCAGCCCCACACCTGCAATATGCAGGTAGAAAACACTGGGCAATATGACGAGGTTGTCGCAAACATTGCAAGATATTTTTTTTTTAGCGCTGTCACCTGTACCTTCTTGGTTCCCCATCTGCTTAAAAACTGCCGCTTCTCAGAGTGGCAAGCACTCCCCGCCCCAGCTTCTCCATGTCTTTGTTTTCTTCCTTCCTTCCTTCACTGCCTCCAAACCCCTGGGTTTGGCTCCAGCCGCTCCTTTCTGCTAAGTGTGGAGAACCAGAGAACCAGGGTCAGTGCCTCTTGTCCCTGCAGCAGGGTTCCCCCTGTCCCACCTAATCTATCTTATCTAATCTATTTTATCTAATCTATCTTATCTAATCTATCTTATCTAATCTATCTTATCCTATCTATCTTATCCTATCTATCTATCTATCTATCTATCTATCTATCTATCTATCTATCTCGTATACTGCCTCCCCGCAAGCAGGCTCAGGGCGGTTCACAACAGATTCATATAAAACACATAAAACCCATTAAATAATTTCAAAAATGATTCCTAAACCTAGTAGCCATACGACACCATCACACCATTCCGGCCCCCCAGATTACATTAGCAAGGGGTGGAAGCAGATTGTGAATCAGATCGTTATTAAGAACTGTTAAACTGTTAGAAACCGTTGCTGTTCTCGGCCGTATGCTTGGTGGAACATCCCTGCCTCGCAGGCCCTGCAGAATTGTAACAGATGTTAGCAGGCAGAGAGTTCCACCAAGTCGTAGCCAGGGCTGCAAAAGCCCTGGCTCCGGTTGAGGATGGCCGGAGGGTTCACTTGCCCACAAGCAAGCGTTTGTGGGGTTTCACTTGCCCGCAAGCTTTGTCAGTCATCTCTCCAGAACCATAAGAACTAGAACCAGGGGTCCCCAACCTTTCTGAGACTGTGGGCACCTTTGGAATTCTGGCACAGGGTGGTGGGGCACAACCGCAAAATGGTTGCCTCAAAATGGCAGAGCTAGCCAATAACAAAACATCAGGGAGCGTGGGTATGTATAACTCCAGTAGGAACTCTTCAGTATTTCAGGCATAAGCTCTGTTCAACCAGATGCCATTCAAAGCTGCACAACCAATCGGAAGCCCTGCTGGGCAAAAGTCCCACTTGGCCCTGCCCACTTTCTAAAAGCACTTGGCAAGCAACATGGTGCCCCTGGGCGTCACGTTGGGAACCCCCGACCTAGAAACTCGGGGGATTTTAAAGGGAAGTTGTCTGAAACCCAGAATCTGTGGTGGGGGTTGGCTCACATCCAGTGTTCCCTCTAAGCTGAGTTAGTGTGAGCTAGCTCACAGTTTTTTAGCCTCCGGCTCACACATTCTTGCCTTAGCTCAGGAAGGACGGCTCCAGGGCAAACTAATTTAACGCAGTAGCCAAATCGCTCGATCACAACTTTAATGGCCAGTAGCTCACAGAGTAGAATTTCTGCTCACAAGACTCCACAGCTTAGAGGGAGCACCGGTCACATCCTTCCCTACATGTCTGCGTAACCGTGACATGCGCACCTCCCTGTCTGCAATTTCAGTCGGTGTTTCTTGACACATTCGAGGTTGGTAACACTGGGAGGCCCCTTATCCTTCGTAAACATAGTGATTTATGCCTTCCCCCCCCTCTGAGTTTACAGTTGGGTAAAACATGAGGAGAAAGAGCGAGTTCTGGCGAGAAAAGGAAATGCGGTTAACCGCCTGTGTCGCATTCAAGCGCTCTGCCTGTCCCCCCCCCTTCTCGCTTTCTCTTTCTCCCCCCCCTCCAAGGCCTGCTGAATCATGAGGCACCGAGGGCCTGTTTTCTGCACGCACACTTACCGCTTCCTGCTAGCTCTGACCTTTGGCAATGGCATCTCTCTTTGAGGGCTTGTGTGATTTCCTCGGCCGGCGGAAAGGACGCCGGGAGGGGCAGGCTGGCGGTTGGGAGACCAGCCATGGAGCCGTGCCCGGGGGCCTGTCCTGAGGAAACCTCTAACATTTTCTTCTCTCAGACGGGCGAAAGGCGCTTCCTCCTTAAACAAAGCAAAAATTAAAAGAGTGTGTGTGGGGAGAGAAATAATGATTGTACTTCACGACATCTCTGTCTCTCTGGCTCTCTTTATCCACCCCACCCTGAGCATTTCACCTGAAGAAGAATTCTGGGGAATGCAAAGGCTTGCTACTAGTTCGTCATGTTTTAATTGTTTGCCACCAGAGGAATTAATTTCGGGGATTTTTTTCCTACTAGAACAACTTTTGGTTTTTTTAAAAAAAGATTTTTTATTGCATTTTCTAAACTAAATCTCTATGGGGTTGGGGGAAGGGAACAACCTAAAATGACAAGTAACAAGAGATCATTAATAAATATTTTGAATTAATCAATGTTTCCCTAATATCAAAGCAGTAATACATGAGAGTTATTGCAATAAAATTGTAGAGAATAAAGTGAGCATTCAAAAACAGATTTGAGTTAAGTGTATGCTTCCTAGTTTTAAGTTATTGATTAATAATAGGTATCAGACAGTCAGAGTTATACTTATTTTCTTCCTTTACGTTTCTTTTCAAACTCCCTTTTGTTTTTAGGGGGCTTAGGAGCTATAGCCCCTAATTGTGCTTCAGAGTCTAAGGATTCAGCCGACGAGTTCTTAGAACTTTCTTCATTTTCGTCTTCTTCTTTTTCTACTAGAACAACTTGTGATTTGCCGGGCCTCGCTGTGGGAGACCCCGAAAACCGATGGCAGTCAGACCAGAAAATGCATTTATTTACATCATAGGCCTCTCTGACGTGGTACACGTGGCGCCCTCCCCCAATGCCCCCCCCCCGTCACAGCATTCCTGTGACACAGATGGCCGTGTAGTGAACTTCATGGCTGGAAGTCTACCACAGCGCAGGTGGGGGTCGCCATATCCAGGAAATTCCTGGAGATTCTTTAGAATCATAGAATTATAGAGTTGGAAGGGACCTCCAGGGTCATCCAGTCCAACTCCCTGCACAAATGCAGGGAATCCACAAACACCTCCCCCCCCAGTGACCCCAGTTCCAAGCCCAGAAGTTGACAAAAAACTTCCAGGATCCCCAGCCAAACGGGGCTGGAGAAAAATGGCTTCCTGACCCCAAAGTGGCGACCAGCATTTCCCTGGGCATGTAAGAAA
>NW_015172559.1:0-122 GCF_001447785.1 Gekko japonicus | reverse complement strand
ATCGGGAAGTTCTTCCTCATGTTTAGTCGAAAACTCTTTCTGATTGAGTTTCAACCTGTTGGTTCCGGTCCGTCCTTCTGGGGCTACAGAAAACATCCTCTCTATGACAGCCCTTCAAGTAC
>NW_015172558.1:1417762-1425987 GCF_001447785.1 Gekko japonicus | reverse complement strand
AGCACAGTGGCTGTGACCTGAGCCCTGAGGACCTTTGGGGCCAGATGTGGCCACAAACTCACGGAGAGGCCTTAAGCCTAAGCCAGCCGTTTTTAACTTGGCCTGAGGTCGTCCCGCTGTGCTCCTCAGGAGGGGCTTAACGATATGAAGGGACGTTGACAAGGCCCTCGTAGGGACTGCTGAGAGCGAGGGTGTCAGCACTCGAAAAGGCAGAGGGTTAAGGCAGCTGGAGGTTTGTCTGTGAGCTGAGTGCTGCTTCTGGTCGTTGGAAGGGTCCTAACCTGAATGCCCCCGTTCGTTTCTTTTCTTTTTTGAAAAATAATTTCTAGATGAAACATCAGGACCAAAGCAGCCTGCTGGGGATTCCAGAAAAGATGACAATTGTCTTCTTCTTAACTATATGAACGGACGTTGACAAGGCCCTCGTAGGGACTGCTGAGAGCGAGGGTGTCAGCACTCGAAAAGGCAGAGGGTTAAGGCAGCTGGAGGTTTGTCTGTGAGCTGAGTGCTGCTTCTGGTCGTTGGAAGGGTCCTAACCTGAATGCCCCCGTTCGTTTCTTTTCTTTTTTGAAAAATAATTTCTAGATGAAACATCAGGACCAAAGCAGCCTGCTGGGGATTCCAGAAAAGATGACAATTGGAGAAGGCTGCCCAAACGCGGACCGCGGTACACGTCCACTTGGAGGCTAAGCATAATCGAGCCAAGAGAACAAACGCCTCAGCCACCACCAGACAGCGGAACACACTGGGTTGTGAAGCTGCCACCCATCTTCCAGACAGGGGCAAAGCCAGGGCCTTCTGCCAAAGGGCAGAACCGGCCATCAAGGCCTTCAGATAAATCAGACAGTATACCACCAAGACCCCAGCCCCAGCCGCGCCCCTCCCTGCGTAGGCCACTGGAACCGGCCCAAGTCCGACTTACTATCTTCCCTAAAATGGAGACGACCCCGCTGGTCTCCAGAGCCCCCGCAGGCTTTAGGGGGCACCGGGGCTCCCTCCAGCCGCGCCAAGGTGTCCCCCTTGAAGGAAACCGCAGGTCATCCATGGGGACCTCGGACAACTTTCGGGGGCCCAACAGCAACGTGCAGCGCTAAACGTCGCTGAGGGGCGTTCTGGTGACAAGGTGAATATCGAGAAGACAAAGGGAATGACTAGGGGTGTGCCTTATCGGTATTTATTCGGGGTGGGGGTGGGGTTGGCTCTCAGGTAGCCCAATGCCAGCTTCCCTCCCCCTGGGGCTTCCTTCATCAATGTCAAGGTTTCAGCCATTTCAGCATCACAGCTGGCAGGCGGTGGGAGCGAAACTGACCAGGGGAAGCCTCCTCTCTCGGCCTCCCCTTCTCTTACTGCTCCCGGAGCCCAGGCGTGTTCCCGTGGGCTCCCTTGGCTTCCCAGCCGGCCTGTCTCTGTGGTTTGGCTGGGGAAGCCAAGGGAAGGCAGGGGAACACCCCTCCTTCCCTCCCTGAGCTTTTCCACTGCAGCAGAGACACTTGGGGAAGGGAGGGAAACACCGGGCAGGCACCTTCCAATGCCTCTCTTTCCCTCCCCGAGTCCAGGGAGGGAAAGAAAGGCATCTAAGCTGCCTGCCCTGTCTCTGCCTGGCCTTCTCCGGCCGCTCCACGGCCATGAGAGAGCTGGGGAAGGGCAGGCAGGGAGCCCAGGCAGGTTTAAATGCCGGAGGGATAGTTTCTTCGGCTAAAACACCATCATTGATCCAGCGGTCGGCAGAGCTCTTGCTCTAATGAAAAAACCAGGAACCTCTCCCGGGGTGGTTTCCTCAAGGAGTAAGCTGCTGTACTGTTGCCAGACACTGACAGGCCAGGGTTCTACCGCCGAGGAGGGTTTTTCAATCACTCCAGGCCGTAAAATATCCACCCAGGTGGCTTCACAATTGTCTCCCTCCCAATTTTTGACAGATATATAGTTTTTCTCTTTCTAACTGGCCTAGTAGATGTAGGGTACATTATATAGGGTTAACATTATTATTAGGGAGGAAGGGAGTGTGTGTGTGGGTGCTTGATTAGGAAATTCTAGGTTTTACTGTGGCATTTTAATGGTTAGTGAATTGGGGTTGTTGTATTTTGGGTTGTGGTTTGTGAGGGTGGGGGGAGGGAGCCAGAATGGACTGTCCGGCTGCCCCCTGACCTCCCTCTGCCTCTCCAACATGCTCTCAGCTTTGCCACGCCTCCGCTCGCTGACCATCGACGTCAACCTGGGCTTTGACGCCTCCCACCTGAGCAGTGAGTGCAAGGCCACCCTGAGCCGGGTGCTGGAGCTGAAGCAGACCCTCTACACCCGCTCCTACGGGGTGGTCCCCTGCTGCACCAGCTTGGAGAAGCTCCTCCTCCACTTCGAGATCCTAGACCGCTCGTGCTTTATCCTCTCCGGCCAGCTGATGGTGGGCGAGAGCAACGTCCCCCACTACCAGAATCTGCGGGTCTTCTACGCCTGGCACCCGGCCTGGTCAACCAGGAGGTTATGAGGCTCTACCTGGCAGTGCTGAGCGCCCGGACACCAGAGAAGCTCCACGCCTTCCTCATCTCCGCCCCCGGCAGCTTCGCCGAGAGCTGCACCGTCAAGAACCTCCTAGTTCATTGTTTAACCTAAATTGAAATATCACGAGTTATGAATTAAATGTTATGGCAAAAAAAAAAAATGTTAATGTCAATGGGAAAAAACGTTACGTGTTATATAATAAGTGTTAAATGATGCGACGATATTGTGAAAATCCAATAAAAAGAGTTATTTTAAAAAAAGAACCTCCTGGACTCCATGGCCCGGAGTGTGACGCCGGACGCCCTCCAGCTCCCCCGCTCCTGGATGAACGGCTCCAGCCTCCTCCAGCACCTGAAGTTCAGCAACCCCGTCTACTTCAGCTTCAGCCGCTTGTCCAGCGGCCAGCTCGTCCAGCGGGTCCTCAACGGCAGCAAGGATCACCGCAGCCTGGTGGGCCTCAACCTCAGCGGCTGCGTCCACTGCCTCTCCCCGGGCTCCCTGCTGCGCAGGGCCGAGGACAACGTTGACAGTGGCATCGTGGAGACCCTCGTCGCCTCCTTCAGCGGCCTCCGGCACCTGAACCTCTCCGCCGCCCACCACCACAACGCCGACGGCCCCGACAAGCACCTGTGCCAGCTCCTCGCCCGCCTGAAGCACCTCCTCTCCCTGGCCCTGCCCGTCTGCTCCGTCGCCGACCCCTCCGCCGCCGCCGCCGCTGCCGACAGGCCCTCCGTGCAGCCGGTGAGCAGGGCGTCACCGCAAGGCTTCGGGAAGAAGGTCCGGATCGAGGTGCAGCCGTGCCCCCGGAACTTGCTGGAGCAGGGGAGCGCCAAGCCCTCTGTGTTCTGGGCCCTCCTCGCCAGCCTCCCGTACCTGACCAAGCTGGAGCTGATCGGGTCCAGCTTCTCGGCCATGCCCTGGAATGAGCCGGTGATCCGGAACTCGCTGCCCCCCTGCGGCCGGGCGCAGCAGGGTGGGGGACTCCGAGGTGGCTGCCATCGGCCAGCTGGCTTTTTTGCAGAGCCTCACCTTGGCGCAGCTGCCCAATATCCTCACAGGCTCCGGGCTCGTGAGCATCGGGGCCCGGTGCCAGCACCTGCGGACTCTCTCCTTGGCCAACCTGGGCATGATGGGTAAAGTGGCGTACATGGCGGCCCTCATGGACATGTTGAAACACTGCAAATGCCTGCGAGATCTCAGGTGAGGGGGCGGTGCCTTTTCGCGCACCTTTGGGCGAGTGACGTGCTGGTCCTCTTGTTCGCCCAGTGGCCTTGTTTTCACACGCACTTCTGGTGGTGGAGAGCTCTGGAAGTTGTTTGGTTGTAGTGGTTAGGTGCGCGGACTCTAATCTGGGAGAACCGGGTTTGATTTCCCCCCTCTCCTCTACATGCAGCTGCTGGTGTGACCTTGGGTCAGTCACAAGTTCTTTCAGAGCTGTTCTCTCACGAGCAGTTCTCTCGGAGCTCTCTCAGCCCCACCGGCCTCACAGGGTGTCTGTTTTGCGGAGGGGAAGGGAAAGGAGTTTGTCAGCCGCTCTGAGCCTCCTTTGGGTAGTGAAGGGCGGGGTATAAATCCAGTCTTCTCCTCCTCTTCCTCCCCCTCCCCGATTAGATGGGGTGGGCTTTGCTCAGTTTTCAGCTGGTGGGGTTTGACCCACAGTGGGATCATGCCTTCAACTAAAGGTGAGGTGTAGCGGTGTGTCCCCCCCCCCCTTCATTCAGGCTTTTAAAGCAAGGGAGGAACTGAGCCTTCATGCATTTTTGCAAGCAGAATATCCCCATTATTTACATCCAGGCAGCCACAGACGGGCCTCCGATAGTAGGGCTGGGAAATGCCTTTGTACCTCAGAGCAGCAATTCCCAACCTTTTGGGTGCCGTGGCCCACAAGTCCAAATTTCCTTGGTACACTGACCCATCCAAGGGTTTTTGACATCCTAGGCAAACCGTGACCTCGGCACCCATCTGGTTTACAATTCCATTTTTCCCGCCGTGGCTAAGCCAGAGGTGTCGAACTCATTTGTTACGAGGGCCCGATCTGACATAAATGTCACTTTGTCGGGCCGGGCCATTGTGTGCCATAAAAAAGAAGAAGAAGAGATTGGATTTATACCCCACTGCCCTTCACTACCCAAAGGAGTCTCAGAGCGGCTGACAAACTCCTTTCCCTTCCCCTCCCCACAACAGACACCCTGTGAGGTGGGTGGGGATGAGAGAGCTCTGACAGAAACTGCTCTTTTTCGAGAACAGCTCTTATCAGAACTACGGCTTGCCCAAGGTCATCCAGTCAGGTGCAAGTGGAGGAGGAGTGGGGAATCAAACCCGGTTCTCCCAGATTAGAGTCCGCGCACTCAACCCTCTACACCAAACTGGCTCTGGGGGAACTTATGACTGACCCAAGGTCATCCAGCAGCTGCAAGTGGAGGAGTGGGGAATCAAACCCGGTTCTCCCAGATTAGAGTCCGCACTCCTAACCACTACACCAAACTGGCTTTAAATCATAATGGCAAGTACAGGAGATATAAACTGTATAAAGGACAGCAGCTGGTAAGCTCCGAGTGGGTGTATCCTCGCGGCAAGGCCCCCTGGGCTGGGAGGGGGGTGCAAAGGAAAACCCATATGGGCAGACTGGAGAGCCAGACATTCCCACACTGCTTGGCTGCTGCAGAGAACGTTCCGCCGTGCTCTGCCTACTTCCCCCTGAGCAGTTTCCAGGGCCGGCTCACTCACTAGGCGAACTAGGCGATCGCCTAGAGCGGGATGGCCCTTAGGGGCACCAAACTGCACCCGGCCCCGTACTCTGGGAGTTTCTTGATTATTTGTATTTTTCATTCTTCCTAAAATGCATTTATTTTTGAAAATTGGTGGGCGCACGGGGGGGGGGGGAAGGGATCCTCGCCTAGGGTGCAAAATAAGCTGGAGCCGGCCCTGGCAGTCTCATGCTCCTTCCCTTGCACCAATGGCTCACGGGCCGCATAAGAGCCCAAGGCGAGCCAGATCTGGCCCCCGGGCCTTATGTTTGACACCCCTGTGCTAAGCAGATGGGTGTTTTTTTTGAGAAACCAATAAACGTCGCCCAAAGGGCACACAGCTGCCCCCGCTACGAACCCCAAGCAAGTGGCGTTCTGACATGCACACCTTTTGCCTATGGAGGCTACATTCCAGCCTTTGGCCTCCCTCTAATCCCCCCTAATAATGGAGCTGCGGTGGCTCAAGTGGTTAAGACGCTGAACTGTAGGCTGTGGAAGGTCAGTAGTTCAGCAGTTCAAGACCCGAGTGCGCCACGTGACGGAGTGAGCTCCCGTCTCTAGTCCCAGCTCCTGCCAACCTAGCAGTTCGAAAGCAAGAAACTGCAAGTAGATAAATAGGGACCACTTCGGTGGGAAGGGAACAGCGTTCCGTGCGCCTTGGTGTTGAGTCATGCTGGCCACATGACCACGGAAACGTCTTCGGACAGCGCTGGCTCTTCGGCTTTGAAACGGAGATGAGCACCGCAACCCTAGAGTCGGACTCGACTGGCTTTCGAGCAAGGGAACCTTTACCTTTACCTTTAACTAATCCCCCCTAAGATTCTAAGAAACTCACGCTCATAACCGTCTTGACATGTTTTACTTGACCAGCATCTCTATGCAGTGAAGAAAAAATGATCAGCTGGTGTGTGGCACGGAAGACGCCGTTTCCAGGCTCAGATCTTGGTTTCCGAAATACGAACGAGCACAAAGGAAAGGGACCGGTGTGGGGGGGGGGGGGGGAGGCATGAGGAAGGGCTGGCCCGCAACTCACTTTCAGAGGCTTCGTGACCCGCTTTTGCGTCCCGACCCATAGGTTGGGAAACGCGGCCTTCGAGAGCCCCTGGCAGGCACTAGGGTTCTAGCTCGGACATGGCCTGTCACAGCGGACGTGGCTTGGCTTTGTGGGGGTGATAGTAAGGCTCTGTACAGTCAGCTCCGCAAGTTCCCAAGAGGATCTGCGGTCCCTTGGTGAAGCGCATGCGCTCTGTGCATGTCAGGTGACACGTATGATCCCTTGCTTTCTCAGAAGCCGTCCTGTATCAGGGCTAGACGAGACCCCCGGATGAAGGCCTTGGGGAATTGCAACAGGAAGCCTACAAAGATGCCACCGAGTGTGTGAGCTAGCTGATGGCCTTGAGATTTCAGAGCACGGCCCAAAAATGAGTACCCAGGCCTGGGGTTTCAGAGCTGAAGCTTGAGGCCTGGTAAGTTACCCTCTAAGCTGAGTGAGTGTGAGCTAGCTCACAGGTTTTTAACCTCCGGCTCACACATTTTTGTGTTTGCTCAGGAAGGAGGGCTCCAGAGCAAACTAATTTATGCATTAGTCAGATCGCCCGCTCACAACTTTAATGCCAGTGGCTCACAAAGTAGCATTTTTGCCCACAAGGCTCTGCAGCTTAGAGGGAACATTGTTGGTAACCCCGGGAGAGGTACTTTATTTTATTTTGGTACAAGGCTTCATGGGGTCGTTGCTCTTCTAATGACGGGGCTGGGGTGGGAGAGAAAGAAAGGTGGATTCGAACTGGCTCCCCTTACGGTTATCAGGATCCGCTTTTGCCTGCGATGGGCTCAGATAAACCTAAACCTCATTTTACGCTGCCAAATCCATCCCGGAAGAATAACCGCAGCTTCAGCGAGTCGCAAGGCCGAAATGCAGTCGGGCGTTGATTAAGCAACAGTGTCGCCCAGTGGACGGGATGGTGTATTGCAAGATCCCTGCTTTTTGACCAGAGAGCCCCCCTCGAGGGAGATCTTACTTATGTTTTCGGCCTTGCGGGGGGAACCGTTGCCTTGCTTTGACTCTGCTGCAGGTGTGGCCCACGATTGGGCCTGCGGCACTTCCCAAGTCAGGAACCTCATGGGCAGGAGAAGTCCAGTCCCCTAAGGGTTGTTTCCACCCACGTTCCTTCTTTGCCGTCCCCACTTAGCCCCTCTCCGTGTAGACAAGCAGAGGCCTAGTCCGCTTCCACAGGCATCAGATTGCAAATACAGCCCCCCCCCCCCCCCCGTTATGCGCACGTATGCCAGTTGTTTGTGGTGCGCTGGGAAAGTTGAGGGGGGGGGGGTTTGGCATGTTGGGAGAGACGACTCTTGTCCTTCCGGCAAGTTCTCCCGCTTGGTTTCACGGAGCCAGTTTGTACTCCCCGTGTCCTTTACTGGACCTTAGGTAGATGCCCACCTTTGTCTAGAGCCGCCAGGTAGACAACCCAGTTAGGAGCCTCTGAACATCTGGAGCAGAGGCCCATCCCATCAGTGGAAATCAACCCTGACTGTTCCCTGGATAATGAAACTGAAGCTCAAATACTTTGGCCACCCAATGAGAAGGGAGCCCTCACTGGAGAAGAAGACCCTGATGCTGGGAAAGATTGAAGGTCAAAGAAGACGGGGACGGCAAAGGATGAGATGGTTAGACAGTGTCATCGATGCAACGAACGTGAAATTGAGCCGACTTCAGAGGGCAGCGGAAGACAGAAAGGCCTGGCGGGATCTGGTCCATGGGGTCGCGGAGAGTCGGACTCGACTGTGCGACTGAACAACAACAAAAAATAGATGGAACACTCTGTCTGGGGCAGTGATGCTCTGTACTCTTGGTCAACGTTCCCTCTAAGCTGTGGAGTCTTGTGAGTAAAAATCCTACTTTGTGAGCTACCGGCCTTAAAGTTGTGAGCGAGCGATTCGGCTGCTGCATCAATTAGTTTGCTCTGGAGCCCTCCCTGAGCG
>NW_015172558.1:1413030-1417500 GCF_001447785.1 Gekko japonicus | reverse complement strand
GTGGTGTGGGGGGGGGGGCAACAGTGGGAGGGTTTCTGGAGTTCTGGCCCTGCTGGCGGACTTCCTGATTGCACCTGGTTTTTTGGCCACTGTTTGACACAGAGTGTTGGACCAAATGGACCATTGGCTTGATCCAACATGGCTTCTCTTATGTCTGTGGGAATTATGCTCTGTATGCTTGGTGCTTGGTGGCAACAGTGGGAGGGCTTCTAGTGCCCTGGCCCCGCTGGTGTACCTCCTGATGGCACCAGGGTTTTGGCCACTGTGTGACACAGAGTGTTGGACCAAATGGGCCATTGGCCTGATTCAACATTGGCATCTCTTACGTTCTTATGTCTGGGGCAGTGATGCTCTGTATTTTTGGTGCTTTGGGGGGGGGGAACAGTTGGGAGGGCTTCTGGAGTTCTGGCCCCACTGGTGGACCTCCTGACGGCCCCTGGGTTTTGGCCACTGTGTGACACAGAGTGGTGGCCTGGATGGGCCACGTGCCTTATCCAACATGGCTTCTCTTCTGTTCTTATTCTGAAGCTTTTTACGAGCGGATCTCACGGAACAGAGGAAAGATGACCGCAGCGTAGACCACCCCCCACGGTCGATTACGTGGGCCCCCCCCCGTTTAAAAGACGTGTGGCTCTCTGTGCAGAGTCCTCCGGGAAGACCTCAACCCCTGCAGGTTCCACCCTGTCGTCGGCTTTCCAGCCCCCTCCTTAAGCGAGCAGGAGGAGCTAGTGGGAGTCTTTTTAGTCTGCTGTTCATTCTAAGAGGATCTGTGCTGGACCACAAGCCTTCCTGGAAGCCCTGCCCCCAATCCTGTTTGCCTGGGACCTGCTTGTTATTGTCATTGTACTTACCCCTTGCTGCTCAGACAGATGTCTTCCAAAACATTAATAAAGAGAAACGGGCTTTGCCCACCCACGGTCTTACAAAGACAAGACACGTAATGGAAGTGGAGTGGAGGAAAAAGGGTGGGAAGCCAGTTGGATGTTTATATCCAGTTGGGCCAGGCTGGTCTACCCTCCCAAGTCTTCTTGCTCGGGTGTAGATGGTACGACTATCCTGTGGCACATGTTGAGTTCAGGTAGTAGTGAAGGAAATTAGGAAGCCTGAGAGGGACTCTGGGGCAAGTGATGCTCTGTCTTCTTGGTGCTTTGGGGGGGGGTCAACAGTGGGAGGGCTCCTAGTGTCCTGGCCCCACTGGTGGACCTCCTGGTGGCACCTGGTATTTTTGGCCACTGTGTGACACAGAGTGTTGGACTGGATGGGCCTTTGGCCTGATCCAACATTGGCATCTCTTATGTTCTTATGTCTGGGGCAAGTGATGCTCTGTCTTCTTGGTGCTTGGGGGGGGGTCAACAGTGCGAAAGCTTCTAGTGTCCTGGCCCCACTGGTGGACCTCCTGGTGGCACCTGGTATTTTTGGCCACTGTGCGTTGGACTGGATGGGCCATTGGCCTGATCCAACATTGGTGTCTCTTATGTTCTTAACTCTCAGACTGGGCAAGGGATGCTCTGTCTTCTTGGTGCTTGGGGGGGGGGCAGTGGAAGGGCTTCTAGTGTCCTGGCCCCACTGGTGGACCTCCTGATGGCACCTGGTATTTCTGGCCACTGTGTGACACAGAGTGTTGGACTAGATGGGCCTTTGGCCTGATCCAACATTGGCGTCTCTTATGTTTTTATGAGCGCTCGGTGTTCTAAACAGAAGTCAGCCGGAGAGTTCCGCGCGGGGCCCGGGTTGCCTGCCCTCTCCGCAGTTCCCCGGCTCCAGCGCTCTCCTTTTGGGGACCGCGCGGACGCCTTGCGGCTGATCCTTTTTTCTCTGCTGATCCCCCCCCCCCCCCCCGGGCCGGGCGGCGCCCACTCAAGCGCTTCTTCCAGGCCCTGGGCCACTGCTCTGCCCTCCAGCGCCTCTGCATCATCTCCCGGAGGGGGACCCTGCAGCCGGACGCCGTCGTGGCCTTCATGACCGCTTGCCTCGAGGTGGTCATGCTGCACATGTTCACGGGGGAGTCCCTGACGGTCTGCAAGAACCTCCAGCAGTCCCTAATATGGAGGTGAGTGCCGCTGACCCGCGGAGAGGACGGGCGTCCGGGTTTTGTTCCTCCCTCAATGTAACAGCTTTGTCTAGCTCTAAACAGCTGCAGTAGCTCAAGTGGTTAAGACGCTGAACTGTAGGCTGTGGAAGGTCGGTAGTTCAGCAGTTCGAGACCTGGGTGTGCCGCGTTTTTATACCTCGCTTTTCTCCACCTTTCCTGCCAACCTAGCAGTTCGAAAGCAAGAAATTGCAAGTAGATAAATAAGGGACCGCTTCAGTGGGAAGGGAACAGCGTTCCGTGCGCCTCGGTGTTTAGTCATGCTGGCCACATGATCACGGAAACATCTTTGGACAGTGCTGGCTCTTCAGCTTTGAAACGGAGATGAGCACCGCACCCCTAGAGTCAGACTCAACTGGCTTTCGAGCAAGGGAACCTTTACCTTTCAAACAGTCCCGAGGTGTCCTTGGCCGTGCCACCAGGGCTAGATGGGTGAAAGCAGCTTCCCCTTGCGAACTTTGAGCGAGCCAGTTCAGCGTAGTGGTGAGGAGCGCGGACTCCGATCTGGGGGAGTCCGGGCTTGATTCCTCGCTCCTCCAAGTGCGGCTGCCGGTGTGAGCACTTAAATGCCTTCAAATCTCACTTCCAGGTGTCACGCCAGACCTGGAAGTAAGTTCTGAAGGCATTTAAATGCCTTTGGAGCCCAAGAACATGTCTTCCATGAACCTCCATGAAAAACATGGAGTTTTGTGTGCAGATCATGGGAGACACATTCTCTCTAACCCCTGTTTCACGAACCACGAACAGGCCTGCTTTGTTCTCAAACTGGGGTTTATTTGAGGGCTTGTGCCCATCCTTAATAACTTCACTTCCTGTCATTTTGTAGTTGACTCCGCCTCCTGGGACAGCCATTTTGTGGTTATGCCCACCACCTTGTGTAAGAATTCCAAAGATACCTGCAGGGTCAGAAAAGTTGGAGCTAAAAAGCGATTTAGCAAGGGGGGGACAGAATTAAAAGCATTGAAATCTGTTTTAAGAACCATACCAGAGCGCAGATAGGTGCTAGGCAATTTTCAGAGACTTTAGCAAGTTTTGACAAAAGTAAACAATCCATAAAAATGGTGTGGAAAAAAGCGGAGAGAGAAAAACAGCCAAAAGTGAAACCACCGGGGAGCATGAGCCCACGACTGGAAGAGGCCACTGAGTTCTCTAAACTTCTGGTGGACTCTTTGCACCCTCTACTGGACCAGATGACTAACATTAATCAGCACCTGACAACTCTAAATCAGAACTTTGCAACTCAGCAGCTCCAACTGTCTGAAACTACAAAAAGATGGAGCAAACAGCTGAGAAAGTAAAGGTGCAAATGCTGGAAAGGAAGAAAAAGGTGCAAATGCTGGAAAGGAAGCAAGCTTCAGATGAATCTCAACTTTTACAACTGCAAATGGAGAAAGCTAACCTGGTCCTCTGGTTCCAAGGGGTCCCTGAATCTAAAGACGAGAATCTAAAACAACTTTTGAGTGATGCATTAGCTCCAGTTACAGATTTAAAAGTGGAATACCTTATAAGTGAAATGAATGTGGTCTATAGGGTCTATTCCATCTATATCAATAAAAATAATCTGCCTGGCGAAATAGTAGTTAGATTCTCGAAGAGACACGTGAGGGATTCTATCCTGAAAGCAACTACAGAAATACCCTTGAAAACTGGAGGCAACATCATCAGGATTTTAAAAGACATTCCATTTGAAATAAGGAAGAAGAGGAAGAAGTACAAAGACTTTATTTATTTATTTATTTATATTTGAATTTCTACCCCGCCCTACCCCGAAGGCTCAGGGCGGCTTACAGGGCACTAAGTGCCAGATTAAAACAATACAGTGATTAAAACAATAAATTACAATAAAATGAACAATTTACAATACATTAGAAGCAAGTTTCAAGCAAGGGAAGAAAGATCTTATTTATAAACTTTATAAAAAGTTTATATCTCCGCTACCTGGCATTACATTTCATGACACGCGTGGCCCGGCCCGACAAGGTCTCGTTTATGTCAGATCCGGCCCTCATAACAAATGAGTTCGACACCCCTGCCTTAAAGTTTATTGTTTTCTTTGTGGCTGTGCCTTCAGAGAATCGTTCCTGGCTCTGTTGTGAGCTCTCTTCCCCCCCCCCATGTCTGATCCAGTAGCAGTGAGTTGCTTAGGTCAGATAGGCTATTGTGGAGGGACGTTGTATTAAGGATTGCCGAAATGCTGTCTGGCACGTTTCGAAAGGTTACGTGAAGCGCCGTCCATCGCTAATGCAACATTTTCACTGTGTTCCTTGTTATTACTATCATCCTCATTATTACAGCTGTAGAGAAACCTCAGTGGAGAACTGCTCCTTTTCCGCTTTCAACCGGTATCGTCTCGCTTGTTTCTCCAGCACAGCCATTGTGAA
>NW_015172558.1:1404317-1413018 GCF_001447785.1 Gekko japonicus | reverse complement strand
CACCCCCCCCCCCCCCCCGGGTTTCAGCAGGTTCTCTTTTCAACAAAACTCTCTTCTTTTTCTTAATCGAATTCATCTGCGGGGTTCTTTTCCCCCCCGAAAGCAAGAACCAGAAATTCCTTCTCCGGTTTTCTCATTCTTTGCCTGTCCAATATCTCACAGCGTCATGCGTCCAAACCTTAATATCCTTTTTCCTGTGCCGGCTTCTGCTCTCCAGCAACTGGGCGCAGCTGTTTTCTTCGGTCTCCAAGCCGATCCGCTCCTTCCTCTGTTTTCCCCCCAGTCTCTGACTCTCTTTGTTTATAACGATGTGGCAAGCAATCGATTTTTTAAAAGAACATTAAGCCCGTTTCCCACACCAGTCTCTCCAGCAGAACCGTTAGGAAGAAGGAGATGCGGAAGGAGGCCCCTGACCTGGGTGGCCCGATCTCGTCAGATCTCGGAAGTTAAGCAGGGTCAGCCCTGGCAAGTATTTGGATGGAGGAGAAGAAGAAGAAGAGATTCGATTTATACCCCGCCCTTCACTCAGAGTCTCAGAGCGGCTCACAAACTCCTTTCCCTTCCCCTCCCCACAACAGACACCCTGGGAGGCGGGTGGGGCTGAGAGAGCTCTGACAGAAACTGCTCTTTTTCAAGAACAGCTCTTATCAGAACTAGGGCTTGCCCAAGGTCATCCAGCCAGGTGCACGTGGAGGAGGAGTGGGGAATCAAACCCGGCTCTCTCAGATTAGAGTCCGCGCACTTAACCACGACACCAAACTGGCTCCAGAGCACAGATGGGAGACCACCAAGGAATCGCCAGGATTTTGTGGCTCGTGGGGCAATTTTTTTTTTCCTGGTGTGGCTGAAGTTCTCCGTGCAGAAAGAAAAGCCGTTTAGCCAATAGGAAGCTGTTACTAGGATAGGTCTCTAAACTGCAAGCTGTCAGCCACTTTAGATTACCGTTGTCAGCTGCTGCAAGTCAGCCAGCCTAAGCAGCAATTCTGAGAACAAGCCGGCAGGTGGGGGGTGATGACTTCTGTAGTCAAGAAAGCAAACGCTTAGGCAGAAAGACTCTCTTAAAGGAGGCCAGTTTCTTGACACAGAGTTCGAAGGGATCCTAGAGGTCACCTACTCCAACCCCCTTTGCTCAATGCGGGAATGGGTCAACTACAGCACCCCACTCCGCTTAAAGGAGCGCACGCCTTTAAAAATGTTTTTAAAATGAAGCATTTACATGAGAAATTCTTGTGGGGCTGTTCCTCTAAGAAAAGGGGTGGGGGCCCCAAAGGCCCCACCGTAGCTAGGGGTCTGGAGGCAGGCAATGGGAAAGCCGCCTCTGGATGTCTCTTGCCCTGAAAACCCTGCAAAGAAAACAGAAGGAGCTCTGTGGCACCAGGCCAACGTCTGTCCACACCAACGTTCCCTCTAAGCTGTGGAGTGAGGAAAAATTCTTTGTGAGCTACTGGCATTAAAGTTGTGAGCGAGTGATTTGGCTGCTGCATCAATCAGTTTGCTTTGGAGCCCTCCTTCCTGAGCCGAGACAAAAATGTGTGCGCTGCAGGCTAAAAAACTGTGAGCTGGCTCACACTCACTCAGCTTAGAGGGAACACTGGTTCACACGTCTGCTGACAGTGCTTTCCTCCAGTGCAAGGGGTCTTGACGCATTGGCCAAAGTCTCCTTGCTCCCAAGGAAACACCACCGGTAGTGGAGCGGACTCACAGGACCCACCCTATGCAGTCCAGCATTCTTTCCACAAAAAGCCTGTTGTGCCTGGAAACATCTCATGACATTCACCGCCAGTTTGGTCATCGGAGGCATGCTGCCTTCATTGGCTTCTCGTGTGTAACAGTAGTGGGTAGACTATCTTCCGTGAATTTGCTTATTCCTTTCTTTTTAAGAAAGAAGAAGCCATTTAAGGTAGTGGCCAGGGGTATGCAGCAAAAATCCCCAAACCAGTATTTTTTGTATCTGGATATATTGGAGCCCAAAAAATGTCAGTATTCACCATTTCCCAATACCGGTGTGGTATTCGGATCCAGTTTTTTCTCTCTCCAGGTTTCTGATATTTGCCGGAGCCAGTTTGGTGTAGGGGTTAGGAGCCCAGACTCTAATCTGGGAGAACCGGGTTTGATTCCCCACTCCTCCTCCACATGCAGCTGCTGGGTGACCTTGGGCAAGTCACAGTTCTCTCAGAGCTCTCTCAGCCCCACCTACCTCACAGGGTGTCTGTTTTGGAGAGAGGAAGGGAAGGAGATTGTAAGCCGCTCTGAGTGAAGGGCGGGTTATAAATCCAATCTCTTCTTCCTCTTTATTCCCTTGGGAGACTCTTTCCAGGGGGTGTTTTTAAAGGTACTGGCACCAAAATTGCATGGGAGCTGCTGGTACCTGTCTTGTAAATACTCCCGAAATTTCAAGCCGATTGGACCAAGGGGTCCAATTCTGTGGGCCCCCTGAGCGAGGTAGCTCTAGCCGTCCTCCATTGTTTCCTATGGAGGGTGGGGGAAATGCAAAAAATGTAAAACTCAAGAATCTCCACCCAGCACTAATGGAAGCGATTGTTAAGCCCAAACAATGTAACAACCGGAGACTCTAGAATGATGTAACATGTGAGAATCTGAAACTATGTAAAACACAAGAATCTGGAAGTATGCAAAATGTGAGACACCCATGCACACACAAGGGGGAAAAACCTGCGAACCTGACACAAACCAACTCTGGCAAAGCAGGAACTTTAAAAAACAAAAACACTTGAAACCAACAGTCTTACTTAAAAGAAAAAGAGAAGAGATTGGATGTATACCCCACCCTTCACTACCCAAAGGTGTCTCAGAGCGGCTTACAAACTCCTTTCCCTTCCCCGCCCCACAACAGACACCCTGTGAAGTAGGTAGACTGGCAGGCTGATACAAACCCTGGGAGACATGGGGGGGGGGGGGGAAAAAACCAGACTCGGGAGCCTGCAAATACCAAATATTTCCAGGATTTTTTTTGGATTCTGAAAAAAATTGGTCACCAAAAATCCCAGATATATTTGGGAGATCCGAATATATCCAGAAAATACAGAGTATTTTTTGAATATATTTTCAGACTGGCAATATCCAAATACATGTCCCTACCTACTAGCGGCCATGACTGCATTGCCGTGAGTTGGTGAATCCCTTGTGTTCATAATGGGGCCGTGAAGAGGTCTTTCTAACTTACTGTCGATGAACTTTGTTTGGTGATCCCAAATTCTGGTACTAACACCCTCTACCGGGTTAGACCTTCCAGGCCAAACTTCATTCCAGGAAGACAAAGAAGAAGAGACTGGATTTATACCCTGCCCTTCACTTGGGGAAGGGAAAGGAGTTTGTAAGCCGCTCTGAGACACCTTTGGGTAGTGAAGGGCGGGGTATAAATCCAATCTCTTCTTCTCCTCTTCTTCTTCTCTCATGGGCAGTTCTTGAAAGAGCTCTCTCAGCCCCACCTACCTCACAGGTCTGTTGTGGGGAGGGGAAGGGAAAGGAGTTTGTATGCCGCTCTGAGACTTCTTTGGGTAGTGAAGGGTGGGGTATAAATCCAATCTCCTCTTCTTCTCTCATGGGCAGTCCTTGAAAGAGCTCCCTCAACCCCACCTACCTCACAGGGTGTCTGTTGTGGGGAGGGGAAGGGAAAGGCGTTTGTAAGCCGCTCTGAGACTCCTTCGGGTAGTGTAGGGCAGGGTATAAATCCAATCTCCTCTTCCTCTTCTTTTCCATTTCCATTTTATTTATATTAACGTTTCTATTCCTGCCCCTCGCTGATTCGGTTCTCGGGGTGAGTGGGGAGAAAAGGCAGTGATACGATATATAATTTAAATCGTCCTCAAGTACAGATCGAAGCATAAAGCCACCCACACCTATATTATTATTTTAAAAAGGAAACTGATGACTGTAAACGCCCGTTTGAAAAAGCAAGCTAGAAGCTAGAAACAGCATTTAAAAGCAGGCCAGGGGTGTGGAATCGTTTGCATGGGGTCTTTAAGGTACCACAAGACTCCTGCCGGTTTGCGCAGCAACTGGGTGACCTATTTTTTTTTTATCCTAGCCCGAGCTTGCGCATTCATCTTTTTTCTCCGTTTTACAGTTGGAAGGAGTAGCGGCCGCTCTTGCTCCTTGAGCCATCCTAGCGAAAGCCCTGCGGTGGGCTAGCGAGCGTTCCCCCCGACGGCCACTAGGCGGTGCAATGGCCTTTCGTCAAAAGCCCCGTCCTCTCCCCGCCCCCATCCCTGGCTCTGCTGCTGATGGGGGAGTGTTTCGCATCCTCCGCGCATCGCTGCAAAAGTCATGCAAAGCAAAGAATTCCAGTGGCTCGCTCTGCAGGATCGTCTTGTGAGCAGAAAAAGAGGGGGGGGGGAAGGAAAGAAAATGCCCTTCCCCCTTGCAAACGTGCTAGGAGGAGAAGGGGGGCATTAAAGCTAGTGGGCTTTTGGTCTCCTGGGAGGTTCCCCCCCCTCCTCCCTTTTTTGAAACGTAAGCAGTTCGTATAAAATGGACGTGTTTACCCTCCGCTGCTGAGGCTAGCCTCAAGCATAGCAAGAGCTCGGGAGAACCCCAGCCGTTCATTGGTTTTCCTTATAGACAGCGCTATTGCTTGAGAGCGGTGTGTGTGAAGAGCACCCAATCTAACGGGAGCCAGGTATATTGATCTCTGGGACGATGCTTGAGGGTCTTATCTTAAAGCAGTTCCTCCCCCCCCCGTTCTGCAGCCCGTCCAAAGACCAAGTGCCGAACGGGGCTAGACCAAGCGGCACAAACTGTGCTTGGATTGGCTTTTGCAGTCGAACCTCCAGTTTCGTTTGGAATCAGTAGAAAGAAGAAGAGGTCGGATTTATACCCCCGCCCTTCACTAGTTTGGTGAGAGACAGTTTGGTGTAGTGGTTAAGTGTGCGGACTCTAATCTGGGAGAACCGGGTTTGATTCCCCACTCCTCCACTTGCACCTGCTGGTGTGACCTTGGGTCAGTCACAAGCTCTGGCACAGCTGTCCTTGAAAAAGAGCAATTTGTGTCAGAGCTCTCTCAGCCCCACCCACCTCCCAGGGTGTCTGTTGTGGGGAGGGGAAGGGAAAGGAGTTTGTAAGCTGCTCTGAGACTCCTTTGGGTAGTGAAGGGCGGGGTATAAATCCAATCTCTTCTTCTTCTACCCGAAGGAGTCTCAGAGCGGTTTACAAACTCCTTTCCCTTCCCCTCCCCACAACAGACACCCTGTGAGGTGGGTGGGGCTGAGAGAGCTCTGACAGAAACTGCT
This sequence comes from Gekko japonicus, assembly GCF_001447785.1. Classification (NCBI taxonomy): domain Eukaryota; kingdom Metazoa; phylum Chordata; class Lepidosauria; order Squamata; family Gekkonidae; genus Gekko; species Gekko japonicus. Next base: position 1,407,769 of record NW_015172558.1, on the reverse strand, counting down.
CTTTTTTTCAAGGACAGCTGTGCCAGAGCTTGTGACTGACCCAAGGTCACCCAGCAGTCGCAAGTGGAGGAGTGGGGGAATCAGACCCGGTTCTTCCAGATTAGAGTCCACGCACTTAACCACGGTCGGCCCCACTTAGCTTCCAAGATCTGACGAGATCGGGCTCGCCTGGGCTATCCGGGTCGGGGCCCCGACCAGTCGTTTCTAAGATGAGGCTGAAGGAAGGGAAGTAAATGTAAGCGAGTCCAATCTCGTCTGATGAGTTGCCATGTCCGTCTGCAGCAGTAGAAAAGAGCAAGAGACCAGTGGGCACCTTCAAGGCTAACAAAATTTGCGGCAGGGGAGGTGCTTCTGTGAGTCACGTGGCTCGCTTCTCCAGTCGTATCTGAAGAAGTGAGCAGCGGCTCACGGAAGCTCCTCCCCCGCCGCCAATTTTGTTAGTCTTAAAGGTGCCCACCGGTCTCTTGTTCTTTCTGCTTGGCAGAGCTCGTAAGCCAAACAGGCTCAGCCCTGGTTAAGTCCTTGGATGAGAGACCACCTACGCAGAGGCAGGCAACGGCAAACCACCTCTGAACGTCTCTTGCCTTGAAAACCGTACGGGGACGCTATAAATTAGCTGCGACTTAACGGCACTTTATGGAGCTGCGGTGGCTCAAGTGGTGAAGACGCTGAACTGCAGGCTGTGGAAGGTCGGTCGTTCAGCAGTTCGAGACCCGAGTGCGCCGCATGACGGAGTGAGCTCTCGTCTCTAGTTCCAGCTCCTGCCAACCTAGCAGTTCGAAAGCAAGTAATTGCAAGTAGATAAATAGGGACCACTTCGGTGGGAAGGTAACAGCGTTCCGTGCGCCTTTGTGTTTAGTCATGCCGGCCACATGACCACGGAAACGTCTTCGGACAGCGCTGGCTCTTCGGATTGGAAACGGAGATGAGCACCGCAACCCTAGAGTCGGACTCGACTAGCTTTCGAGCAAGGGAACCTTTACCTTTACCTTTTTAACGGCACTTTCCACCACCATGCCAGATCTAAAAAAGAGTTAAGCAAACAGAGTATGGTAGACAGTATATGGATATTACACTTTGTTGTTGTTGTTGTTCAGTCGCACAGTCGAGTCCAACTCCTCGCGACCCCATGGACCAGACTGGCTGAAGTCTCAAGCTTGCTAGACCTCAATGAGGTTAAGCAAACTGAGTATGGTACACAGTATATGGATATTACACTACACAAGGATTATTACTGTGATAAGTGTGCTAAACTAAATAATACAGTACTGCAAAACTCAGAAAATATGTGCTGTTTAAATAAGTTTAAGTGATATGCTTTTTTTTACAAGGTTGGAATGCAAGAATACAGTCCGTTTCAAATAAACAGAGAAGTGGTTTTTAACGAAGCAAATGATGTTAACGGCGTGCTCCGGAATGTCCTGTGTCGTTTTGACGTTCCTTCTTCTGAACAAGATTCTATAGATAATTTCCAGTGTTTTGTCTCATCTGTAAGAGTAGAAATGAAGCCTGATGCTCACACATTTTTTCTTCATAGGTCAATAACAAAGCACAATTGCTAGAAGAAAATTAATTTCGGGCGAGTGACAGTCAAAGATGAGACAGCAGCTCACAGAGTTAGAATTTTTGCTCACAAGACTCTAGCTGAGAGGGAGCATTGCCATAACCAGGGCTATTTTGGGGCAGGAACGCACAGGAACGGAGTTCCGGCTGGCTCCCGAGTTGGCCACGCCCAGCAGGAACTCATTAGCATAACAGGCCACACCCAACAGCAGGAGCTCGTTAGGATTGGCTACATTAGGGGTGCGTGGCCTAACATGCAAAGGAGTTCCTGCTCCAAAAAAAGGCCCTGGGTTTGGACAACAAACAAGGTAAACAGAATAAGAAGCAAAAGGTGGGTGTGGCTGGATGACCACACTTCTGGTAACATGGGGGTGCGGCCTAATGTGCTAATGAGCTGTGCTGTCAGGGGTGTGGCCCAATATGCTAATGAGTTCCTGCTGTTGGGTGTGGCCTATTATGCTAATGAGTTCCTGCTGGGCTTTTTCTACAAAAAGAGCCCTGGATAACTAGGCCATAAATTTGCGTTGGAGCTCATTCCGTCTTGTCGTGTTTGTGGTTTGTTTGTTTTTTAAAAAAATAACTTTTATTATAAGGAAGTAATGATCAACGTTTGTGAATCAACGTTTGTGAATTATGTCAAACTGTACATTGTTGAATCTTTAAAAACATATTCCTTAAAAATTCTATACATAGAGAACTAGTAGCTAACAAGCAGGCAATTCTATAATTACCAACAAATATTTTTAAATACCTTAAAAGGTAAGCCAAAATCTCATTATACCATTTATCTTATGATATTGGAAAGAATGATACTATGCTGAGTAATCCATAAAGGGAAGCCATTTGTCTAATAAATTAGAATTACAGTTACCGGAAGTGGATTCAGTGGTTGAAATACGATCATCTATTTTATCCATGGTGAAAAATTTCCCAGATTTTTACATACCATTCTGAAATTGAAGGGACGGAGGTCTTTTTCCAGTGACAGGCCGATAGAAATTTTGCAGCTATAATCAGAATTGTAACTAGCTCTTGTTTTGTTTTAGCTATTGCTGGATTTTGCCACAAGTTGAAAAGAATTGGTTCAGGAGTGTTAGGTATCTTATAATTAATGATGAGCCATATTGTTGTTTAGTCACACAGTCGAGTCCGACTCTTCGTGACCCCATGGACCAGATCCCGCCAGGCCCTCCTGTCTTCCGCCGTCCTCTGAAGTTTGCTCAATTTTATGTTCGTTGCATCGATGACACTGTCTAACCATCTCATCCTTTGCCGTCCCCGTCTTCTTTGACCTTCAATCTTTCTCAGCATCAGGGTCTTCTCCAGTGAGGGCTCCCTTCTCATTGGGTGGCCAAAGTATTTGAGCTTCAGTTTCAGTATCTGGCCTTCCAGGGAACAGTCAGGGTTGATTTCTTTTAGGATTGGCTGATTTGATCTCCTTGCAGTCCAAGGGACTCTCAAGAGTCTTCTCCAGCACCATCGTTCAAAAGAATCTATTCTTCGGCTCTCGGCCTTCCTTATGGTCCGACTCTCACAACATGAAGTCTGTCACTGCTTCCATAACTTCCCCTTCTATTTGCCAAGGAGTGATGGGGCCGGATGCCATGATCTTAGGTTTTGTGATGTTGAGTTTCAAGCCCACTTTTGCGCTCTCCTCTTTCACTCTGAGCAAGAGGCTCTTTAGGTCCTCTTCACTTTCTGCCATTAGAGTGGCGCCGTCTGCATATCTGAAGTTGTTCATGTTTTTCCCTCGCCACAGAGTGCCTCCACATCCCACGGTTAGAGGGAAGGGACCCCTGGCTCCTCTCTCCCTAGGAGTCAAGAGAAAAAAAAACGGTCTAGCTAAATCTCCTTGAATTGTCCTAAGTCGCTCCACCCTCCCCCGGTTC
>NW_015172558.1:1388642-1404306 GCF_001447785.1 Gekko japonicus | reverse complement strand
TCTTAAAATATTTATCTCGTCCTCCCCCCCCTTGCCCACTCCCTCTAATTTCCGTTTAGTCAAGCTGTAAATATTTAATTCCCCTTCCCTTTCCAGACTCCGAGCCATCAGCTCGTTTGTCATCATCAGCTCCGCTTTCCGCTCTTGAGTGAAGCACGCTGGATTCTTTCCCCCCTCGCTCAGAGTTCAGTTTTGGGAGCTGGATTGCTGGCGTGAATGTCCCTCTTCGGACAATGCGGAGCCCATGACGGATGGTTCTCCGCTTCCGGGAGCGTCGCTTTTCTCAGCGCCAATGATTTTGGTCTCTGTGCTCCGGACCGAGGTTGCAGGTGTAGCCGCGCCGGGCCAAAACAGAACCCCAAATGCATTTATTTATTTGGATTTATATCCCGCCCTCCTCTGAAGCCGTCTCGGGGCGGGTTCCAACAATATAAATTTGTTGTCGTTCAGTCACGCAGTCGAGTCCGACTCTTCGCGACCCCGTGGACTGCCATTAGAGGGGTATCGTCTGCATAGCTGAGGTTGTTGATCTTTTCCCCAGCAATCTTAATTCCCGCTTGTGATTCATCCAGGCCAGCATTTCGCATGATGTACTCTGCATATATATTAAATAAGCAAGGTGACAATATACATCCTTGCCGTACTCCTTTTCCTATGCTGAACCAATCAGTTGTTCCATATCCGGTTCTAACTGTCGCTTCTTGACCCTTATACAGGTTTCTCAAGAGACATGTGAGGTGGTCTGGTACTCCCATCTCTTTAAGGACCTGCCATAGTTTGTTGTGATCCACACAGTCAAAGGCTTTAGCATAGTCAATGAAAACAGAAGTAGATGTTTTTCTGGTACTCTCTTGCTTTCTCCATAATCCAGCGAATGTTGGCAATTTGATCTCTCGTTCCTCTACCTCTTCGAAACCCAGCTTGTGCTTCTGGCAGTTCTCTATCCATGTACTGTCGAAGCCTAGCTTGTAGGATCTTGAGCATGACCTTGCTAGCGTGTGATATGAGTGCAATTGTGCGATAGTTTGAACAATATAAATTACGATACCATTAAAACCACTTGAACAGTATAAGATAACACAGATCCTCAGTACCATGTCAACTCTAACGGATATCAGATATCTTAGTGGTTAAGACGACATTAGAAGAGTAAGGATCCAGGCCGCTGACGGGGGCCAGCCAGAGGGAGGGGACATCCGCTGCCTCAACCCAAAGCCCGGAGGGAGACCTCCGTCTTTCAGGCCCTGCGGAATCTTGTCTCGGTATCTGAATGCAGGGACCAGAGCTGCCAGGTGGACTTCTTTGGGAAATGCGTTCGAAACATGCCGTCCTACAACGGGGGGGATCCAGAGAAGAGCTGCTGAAGATCTTTGTAGTCTTCTGGGTCACATTGGAGGAGACTGTTCCAAGGCCTGATAAGACAGAGAGTCAGTGCAGTGTCGTGGGCAGACTGAGAGACTAGAGCCCTGGGCCACCCAGGTTCGAATCCCCGCTTCTGCCGTGGAAGCTTGCTGGGTGACCTTGAGCCTGTCACAAGCTCTCAGCCGGGCCTGCCTCACAGGGTTGTCTGAGTGAAAAGCAGTGCTTTGAGTTGGCTCGGAAGCCGGTGAACTTCACCGCGTCCCCTCACACTCCGAGCGACTGCCAAGTTTTAAAAAGCGCTGTGCCCAGTCGTAAAGCGGCCGGCCCCTGTGCCAGCCACTGAAGCCGCAAAACTGGGCCTCCTGTAGACGAGGCCGGGCTCTCTACCTAATCAGAACTCCCCAGCAGTGTTCCCTCTAAGCTGAGTGAGTGTGAGCTAGCTCACAGTTCTTTAGCCTCCGGCTCACGCATTTTTGTCTCCGCTCAGGAAGGATGGGGCTCCAGAGCAAGCTAATTTATGCAGTAGCCAAATCGCTCGCTCACAACTTTAATGCCGGTAGCTCACAAAGTAGAATGTTTGCTCACAAGACTCCGCAGCTGAGAGGGAACATTGCTCCCTGGGTGTGTAGGGGAACGACTTGGGGAATCATCAGGAAAGGGGAAACCCCACAAATCAGCCTGAATATGCTCCTGGAGCAGGGGTTGTTGAGAGAACAACGCAAAACGGGAAGAGGGGAAGGGGAAACAGGCCTTCTCAGGCCCCAGAGAGCGTATAAAAACCTTGAGCAGGAGATTTTTGGATTGTTTGGATGTTTGATATTATTGTTTAACACACACACACCCCCCAGCTATTCCCAGCACACGATCCTTTGCAGGCTCCGAGTTTGCATAAATGTCAACTCAGATTCCCTTCGCTGTAACCGGCGCGGCGGTGCGCCTCTGCTATTCCGACCACGCAAGTGTGGAATTTGCTGTTGGGTGCAGAATTTGACATTCGGGCCAATTGTGTTTGGATTCCAAACCGACCGCCTAGTCCTTAGGGCCGCGGAGGTGCCCCGAGACTCCCCCTCCCCGTGAGTAGCAGAATTGGAGGGAGAGAGAGAGCAATGCAAGATCAGCAAATACTTACAGACCTAATTTGCTCACTTATGCCGACTCTTGGAGAATGGAGCCGTCCCCGGGCTGAGAATGTATAAATCCTGTTTCGCACCCAAGTAACATGCACAGCCATGAATTTAACTAATAAATATATCCTGTTCTCGCTTAGGGCAAACACTATTAACGGAGAGGACAACAACGTTATTTCAGTTTCCGGACGCGGGAGCCAAACAGTGAACGGCAGCGTAACTGGGCTGGCCTTTGTAAATCCGATTTGGGGGGGGGGGGCAGGGACAGAAGCTGTCGGCATTAAGTCCTGGGTCCGATCCGTACATTAGCTTTGCAGATCTAGGCGCCGCGAGTGCCCCGATCTGGCGTAACGGTTCCCACGTCTCTGGCTGGAGAGTTGGGAGTCTTTAATTCGTGGCATCTTGTCACAATCCGTGCCTGGTCTTTAATACCTGGGAGCAGGGCTCTTTTTGTAGGAAAAGCCCAGCAGGAACTCATTAGCATAATAGGCCACACCCAACCGCAGAAACTCATTAGCCTCTTAGGCCACACCCCTGACAGCACAGCTCATTAGCACATTAGGCCGCACCCCCATGTTACCAGAAGTGTGGTCATCCAGCCACACCCACCTTTTGCTTCTTATTCTGTTGACCTTGTTTGTTGTCAAAACCCAGGGCCTTTTTTGAAGCAGGAACTCCTTTGCATGTTAGGCCACACACCCCTAATGTAGCCAATCCGAATGAGTCTCTGCTGTTGGGTGTGGCCTATTATGCTAATGAGTTCCTGCTGGGCGTGGCCAATTTGGGAGCCAGCCGGAACTCCGTTCCTGCCCAAAAAGAGCCCTGCCTGGGAGGTCTCAGCAGAATGTTTTCCCATGGACCTCCACTCCTCTCTGCTGATTCCTTGAATGTAGGCAGATGATGAGAAGGGAGGGCAGGGAGGGTTGCCTCAGTGCTTAGTTCTCACGGCCCTTTCTTGCACGCCCAGGGAAATACTGAATTCCACTTTGGGGTCAGGAAGCCATTTTTCTCCAGGCCAGTTTGGCCAGAGATCCTGGAGGTTTTTTGTCATCTTCTGGGCATGGAACAGCAGTCACTGGGGGTGGGGGAGGTATTTGTGAATTCCCTGCCTTGTGCAGGGGGTTGGACTAGATGACCCTGGAGGTCCCTTCCAGCTCTATGATTCTGTGGTTCTTCTTCTTACAATAAGTGCTAAATGCGTACGTAACTAGACATGAAATTAGTGGACCATAACCATTTTTATTTGGGTGTAACAACCCCCTCGAAAGTAAATACGCAAAATCCAGTGCTCTTCTGCCTAGCACCAATGCTCCCTCTAGGCTGTGGAGAGAGCAAAAATTGTGAGCAAAAATTCTACTTTGTGAGCCACTGGCAAAATTGTGAGCAAAAATTCTACTTTGTGAGCCACTGGCATGAAAGTGGTGAGCGAGCCATTTGGCGGCTGCCTCCATTCGTTTGCTCTGGAGCCATCCTTCCGGAGCCAAGGCAAAAAATGTGTGAGCCGGAGGCTAAAAAACTGTGAGCTGGCTCACACTAACTCAGCTTAGAGGGAACACAGCCTAGCACCTGCATGGTTCTTCTTTTTTACAGTAAACGCTAAATGCGTACATAACTAGACATGAAATTATTTGAACCTAGCCGTTTTTATTTGGGTGTAACAACCCCCTCGAAAGTAAATACGCAAAATCCGGTGCTATTCCGCCTACCACCTCCATGTTCCCTATGTCGATGGGGTGGGTCCCAAAAAGGGGCGGGGAACCTGCCGTTTTTCTAAAACTTCTCTCCCGGAGATGGCCATGCGTCTCCTCAGGCAAGCGTATTTTACAAGCCTGAGATAATGTGAGTGAATCCAAATATACCCATACATACATTATTCATACACATATGATTGATATACATGCTGTAATGATATATACATGAATGATATAGTCAAGGTTCCAAAAATCTCAAGAGCAAGGCCATTAATTTTAAGAGGTGACTGTCCTCTCCGTCCCCAAATTAAATGCGTTTGCTGGACTATGCCCATATTTTCCCTCACGGTTTCGTCCCCCCGTTCATTCAATTAAGGGAAATGGATTCCTTCCAAGCTTTAGCTGAAAGGCCTTTTCTTTTTTCCTTTTCCTTCCCTCGCCCCTTTTTGCTGGAGTTAGCACGATAGCCGCCCGTGGCTTCTCGTCATTGTCGGAATACCCTGTGGAATTGTAGTGTGTGTGGGGGGGTCAGCCGGCAGGCCCCCTTTAAATCTTCACTTCTCGAAGGTCAAAAAAAGCCTTTGAGGGCCGAATGGAGACTGGTATGCGGCCAGGTATTTCACCCTGCAACAAAACACCTGCCTTTCCAGGTATTTACTGGCCTGCTCTGGAATGGCTGGCCACCTGGAGTCAGGGTCAAAAAACTCATTCGTGAAGCCTGCAGGTGAGCAATATATTATTTTTGGGTGCGTCAGGTTCTTATTGACTGGCCTCTTAGCCCCCCCCCCCCCACGGTAGACCGGGCAAAAGGTGACGGGTTGCCTCTGGGGGTTAAAAAAAAAAAGAAAATCTCAAATTTTCAGTCTCCGAAGAACCGGATAGTCACATAACTGTGTGCCAGAAGGTGCTGAGAAAATCTGGTTCTCTACGGAGGTGTGCCACTTACTCGTGGGCGTAAACGGGAGCCGTCTTCTCTCCTTCAGAAGAAGAAGAAGAAGAGATTGGATTTATGCCCTGCCCTTCACTCGGAGTCTCAGAGCGGCTTACAAATCTCCCTTCCCTCCCCCTGCCCACAACAGACACCCTGGGAGGTCGGTGGGGCTGAGAGAGCTCTGAGAGAAGTGTCTTGAGAGAACAGCTCTGAGAGAACTGTGACTGACCCAAGGTCATACCAGCAGCTGCAAGTGGAGGAGTGGGGAATCAAACCCGGTTCTCCCAGATTAGAGTCCGCGCACTTAACCACGACACCAAACTGGCTCTCTTCACCTAGCTCGTCCTAGCTGAGTCCATGTCCGACCTGGCTTCCAGCGAAGGTGAAACGGCGACGAGACCCCTCTCCTGTGTGTATAAAGCGCCGTCGTGTCACATCTGCCTTCTGGCAACCCCGCAACTGATCAGTTGTGGGGTGCGTTTACAGTTCATCCTTTGGGATGAAAGCAGGACTTCTCAAGCTGTGTGACCCGAGAGAATTGTTTGTGCACTGCACAAAATAAATCATACCATTACAAAATTATACCATTATGTACAAAGGAGGCTGCCCGTTACAGCTCTGTAGAATTTGGGGTCTTGCCCCGTTCCATTCTGCCTCCACTGGGAGATGAGTTTTGCCCCCTCTCTACACTAGGTGTGATTTGAAGCATGCAGTTGCTCCCAAAGCAAGAGACGTCAGACCAGAGAATCCGTGTGAGTTGCTGTTGTGGGTGGGAGCTTGGCTTGGCGTGGTAACTCACACAAGTCAAGCTGTGGTTGCGCTGGGGGGGTCTGTAACTTTGCCTTTGCCATTCCAAAAGAGAGAAGAAGAGAGGAGAGAAGAGATTGGATTTATACCCCGCCCTTCACTACCCAAAGGTGTCTCAGAGCGGCTTCCAATCTCCTTTCCCTTCCCCTCCCCTCCCCACAACAGAGACCCTGTGAGGTAGGTGGGGCTGAGAGAGCTCTCAAAAGAAACTGCTCTTTTTCGAGAACAGCCCTTATCAGAACTATGGCTTGCTCAAGGTCATCCAGCCAGGTGCAATTGGAGGAGTGGGGAATCAAACCCGGTTCTCCCAGATTAGAGGAAGAAGAAGAAGAGATTGGATTTATACCCCGCCCTTCACTACCCAAAGGTGTCTCAGAGCGGCTGACAAACTCCTTTCCTCTCCCCACAACAGACACCCTATGAGGTAGGCGGGGCCGAGAGAGCTCTTGACAGAAACGGCTCTTTTTCAAGAACAGCTCTTATCAGAACTATGGCTTGCCCAAGGTCACCCAGTCAGGTGCAAGTGGAGGAGTGGGGAATCAAACCCGGTTCTCCCAGATTAGAGTCCGCACACTTAACCACGACACCAAACCTTTTTGGGACAGAAGAGAAATGCGTGCCTCGGATTTTGATTGGGGGGCGGGGCAGGGTACCTGTCAGAAGTCTGGGAAATAATGAGTTGAAGAAGATCCCCAAGGCGAAGGAAAGGAGTATGGGAATCCCACAAACGATGATCCTATCCAAAGGCCGTGGCTGTTGCACCTTTCCTTACCACCCTCACTCTCCCCTGTGGCTGGGCCAACTCTAAATATTTTCCCTTCTCCTTTCCCAGCACGTCTTGTCTTCATCCGCCCACTGTGCATCTTGTTCTTTCTCTATGTCCTTCTCTTGTTCTTTCTCTACGTTCTTATTTCTCCTCCTCCTAGAAAGTTGGCTCGCTAAGCCAAGGGACCACTTTTTTAAAATAAATAAATATCGAATCTGGATTGAAATGGCAGCAGATCTCAGGCTCTGTTACTAACCAGGGGTCATTTCGTAGAAAAAGCAATGCAGGAGCTCATTAACGTAACTCATTAGCATAACATTTGCATAAACCACACCCCCTGGCCTCACAGGAAGTGTGTCAGAAGGCACCACCCACCGCTCAGGCTCCACTGGACTGTTTTGGATTGCTAGCTATGGGGGGGAGGGGAACGTGCAGATCTGTCCTCACAGAGGAGGGAGAGCTTGTACCTGAATAAAACTTGGTCTTAAAGGTGCCACTGGACTGTTTTGGATTGCTAGCTATGGGGGGAGGGATGTGCAGATCTACTGTAGCCGAGGAGGGAGAGCTTGTACCTGAATAAACCTTGGCCTTAAAGGTGCCACTGGACTGTTTTGGATTGCTAGCTATGGGGGGGGGGCGTGCAGATCTGTCCTCGCAGAGGAGGGAGAGCTTGTGCCTGAATAAAACTTGGTCTTTTTTGTCCCCTGTGGTGTTGTGTTGTGCGCGCGGGGGGGGGGGGGACGTGCAGATCTGTGCAGGAAGGAAGGAGGGGGAAAAAAGAGAACGAAAGAGGGAGAGAAGGAAATAAGGAGGGAAGGAAGGAAGGAGGCCTCTTGCTCCTCATGGCCCGGGGCTGCTGGGAGCAGGGGGCGGGGCTTGTTGCATTTTTAATTTTTTTATTTTATTGGGATTTTTACCCCGCCCTCCTCGCGAAGCAGGCTGAGAGCGGCTTACAAGGGGCAAAGCCCATATAAACAGGATGAAAGCAATAAAAACATTAATTACAATTAATCGCAACAACAATAATAATACTCAGTTGAAAGCAGGACGGTCCCCGGATGTATGACATGATGGTAAACAAGACAGTTCTCTGGGGATGATGTCCCACCCCCTGGGCTCTTTACTGCCAGAGCTCCGCTCCTGTGCGCTCCCGCAGGAAATGACCCCTGGTTACTACACAGGCCTACTGACATAACATTATGGGACCACCACGTATTTCTATGCATGTGCATCCATGTGTGCGTGGCCGTGGTCTACATAGCAGCAAGCTGGTGGTGGAAAGGACCAGCGGGTGTTGGGAGTCTGTCGAAGGAAGCGAACGCAGAAGGGGAAAGTAAGAGAGGGTTAGGGCAAGAACCGAAATGGGTAGTAAGTGGGGAAAGTCGTGCACCCATGCCAGGATTCAGAGCAACTGAGCCTTGTTGTCCATTTATTTTAGTTATGTCTTTATCTAATTTATACTCCGCCTTTCTCTCCAGTGGGAGCTCCAGGCGGCTTACATCATTTCCCTCTCCTCCGTTTTGTTTTCACGACAACCCTGCGAGGTAGGCGAGGACGGCAGCCTGCGAATGGCCCAAAGTAACCCAGCATGCTTCTGTGCTAGAGTGGGGATTCGAACCTGGGTCTCCCCGTTCCTAATCCATCACTCTAGCCACTACTCCACATTGGCTCTTTGGTTTTTTATAACACATACACACACAACAACATATAACACATAACACATACACACATAAAGTACACACATTGTATTAAGGTTTTTCAAATATATAACACATACACCCATAAAGTACACACATTAACATATTGACATATACGCACATTAAAAAAGGTAAAGGTTTCCCTTGCTCGAAAGCCAGTCGAATCCGACTCTAGGGTTGCGGTGCTCATCTCCGTTTCAAAGCCGAAGAGCCAGCGCTGTCTGAAGACGTTTCCGTGGTCATGTGGCCGGCATGACTAAACACCAAGGTGCATGGACCGCTGTTACCTTCCCACCGAAGGGGTACCTATTTCTCTACTTGCAATGTCTTGCTTTCGAACTGCTAGGTTGGCAGGAGCTGGAACTAGAGACGGGAGCTCACTTTATCATGCGGCACACTCGGGTCTCGAACTGCTGAACGACCGACCTCCCACAGCCTGCAGTTCAGCGTCTTCACCACTTGAGCCACCGCAGCTCCTAATGTAATACACACATTACACACATACATATACTGGGGTTGTTTACATTTTTTAACAGATATTTATATTACTGCCTTAATCTAACATTCTTGTAACCTGTGTAGGTAACCATCTATCTCTATCTTTATCAATCTAAGTATATATTTCATTTCGGTCCATTCTTAACTTGCCTTCATATACTTATCATACCAGTTATAGAACCGTACCCATATATAGAGTCCGTTGCACCTTTTATCAATAGAGTCAGTTTGTCCAGTTCTGCAGCCTCTAGTAATTTGTTTACAGGTTCTCGCTTAGTTGGTATATCTGGTGATTTTCAATCATTTGGCCGCTGTAGTGAGGAGAACAATCATATAGCGATTATCTTTGTTAGAATGTTGTCCATTTATTTTAGTTACGTCTTTATTTAATTTATACTCCGCCTCTCTCTCCAATGGGAGCTCCAGGCGGCTTACATCATTTCCCTCTCCTCCGTTTTGTTTTCACGACAACCCTGCGAGGTAGGCGAGGACGGCAGCCTGCGAATGGCCCAAAGTAACCCAGCATGCTTCTGTGCTACAGTGGGGATTCGAACCTGCGTCTCCCAGTTCCTAATCCATCAGTCTAGCCACTACGCCACATTGGCTCTCTGATTATTACCCAACGACAGCAGCGGCAGTTGAGGGCTTGTTTGGGTGACGATACAGTGGGCTTTTCACGGATGATGCGGCCGGTACTTTGGGAATGGTGATAGAAGGGTAGTGAGTGCCCCTGCAGAATGGCTGCCCTGGTGGTAGGGTTGGCGAGAGGGTGCAGATGGCTGCTGAGCCCAGCCACAGAATGCTGGGAGGCTCGAAACCCCTCTTGGGGCAGAGGCCTCAGCAGCTGCCGAATAAGCCCCTTGCCCGCAAACCTGCCTCACAGAGTTGTTGTGGCAAGAGAGGCGCATCCGCAACGTATGTTGGCCTCATTTCCTTGGTGTGAGCCGCTACTAGAGGGAAACTGTGGCGTCTTTGCACTGAAAGAACCAATGCACCGTAATAAAATGCAGACGTATAACTGAGATTTTGTATGTAGGCAGAGGTCATGAAAATGCGTAATTAAAAAAAAAAAAAGCATTAAGCAACGTAACATTAATCACACATACAAGGAACATAAATGCCATAGCACGAACTAGGAGTCAGAGAATGGTCAAACAGTTGGGATCCGAAAAAGCCCAACGGATCGGTCCAAAGGGATCAGAGCGCCAGACGTCAGGCAGAAGTCAAGAGAAAACCAGGCAGAGGTCACACGAGGATCCCGGGCATCAAAGCCTCATTTCGGCACACTTCATCCGTGGACCTAATCATAGTGCATCGATTAGTCAATCGCTGTTGCAGAAGTCAGAGTCATTAAAGAAGACAGTCATCCCCCCCCAAAAAAAAGAGTAATCCTCATTTATATGTATTCTTATCCAGGCACCACTCAAAGAGTAATACAGAGAATCAAGGAAGAATCAATACAATGCTGGTAAAGCCTGCACTGGGCGTACAATGGATCATTATGTTGTTCCTCATGCAGGCACACACGGCAGGATTCCCCGCCTCTGGAGGAGGCTGCCTGTTGTGTATCTGCGTGAGTTGCCGCTTTCCACTTTTCCCTTTCCAACTGCGAGGCACACTCAGAATGCTGTTTCAGTATAGACGGCGAGGGCGGGTGGGTTGTCATACTCTAAAAGGCGCTCTCTTTGGGCGTAGGACGGAAGGGCATTCCGAATCCGGGGTAGGTTTTTTTCCTCCTAACCCGTGCGCGCAACCCGCCTTCCTTTGCCTCAGAGGGCTGGCCTCCTCGATCCTAACCCCTTGTGTCTGGTTTAGTTTCCAGGCCGACCGACCCGCGTTGAACATCGTGATCTTCCCCCTCCTCCACGAGGACTTGACCGAGGTCATCCGAGACGTCCCCATGATGCACTTGGACGAGATCACCCTGTTCAAAAGCCGAGTGGCCGAGGAGCCGCCGAACCTGTGGTGGTGATCCCACCATGACGGGAGTGAGGGGGGAGTCTTTGGAATGAGCATGTGCAAGTGGCTTCTTCTCATTGGCTGGGATTCCCCGTCATCAATCCTTGTGGCTGCTTTACCGGGCGCTGTGCAATCGTGGGGGAGGCCTTCCTGGACATGGAGCGGGCCGAGCGGAACCATCGGACAAAAACTCAGCCTCGAGCTTTTGATATTTATTCGTTTTAATTTCTAATGCGTCACCTTTGCTGGGCTCTGTGGCGGGTTGTGTTTTGAGAAACGGGCACCCCTTGCCGTTAACGTTAGTTCCCGAGCGACTTTAAGCATGGCTTAATGCCTCGTAGTTAACTGGGACAGACACCCGGCCCTCTTTCCCCCACTGTCCCCACGGTCACTCGTTCTCGGACCGCATCGGCTTTCCTCGTTCAGTCGACCGTTCTTCGCTGGAGTGTCTCAAGCAGCCTCGTGAATGCAGACAGGCGTGTGCACGCGTGCCTATCCCCCCACCTTATTTATTGCGGGGGTTCAGATGTGCGTACGGCACGCAGCCCGTCCCTTACTCATCCACGTGGCTTCACAGGGGCGGTGGCCCGACTAGGGGCCGCTATCCCCCGTGCCAAGCCAGTGGTCTCCTTTTAGTTTTGTACAGGCGTCCCCTCGATATTGTGTCACTGCTGCCCCATAGAGGTCGGCCGGGAAGTGCCGCCGGTTGGCCCTCAGGAGTTCTGATTCGGTGTTAAATGTCCGCCTAAGGAAAGGTAGGCCTGGAAAGGTGTCCTTGGAAGGAAGAAGAATGTGAAGGCACAGAACTAACGATTAAAGCTTACATCCCTTCCTTCCCGTCCTGCTCTGCTTTAGTTTGAAGTAGCCAGCCACGTCTTCTCGTGGATCTCC
Source organism: Gekko japonicus (assembly GCF_001447785.1). Taxonomy (NCBI): domain Eukaryota; kingdom Metazoa; phylum Chordata; class Lepidosauria; order Squamata; family Gekkonidae; genus Gekko; species Gekko japonicus. The sequence continues at coordinate 1,392,577 of NW_015172558.1, read as the reverse complement.
CATTCGTTCCGGGCGGGAGTGGGTACATGGGGCTTTCTCCGGAGAACTTCCCTGAACACTGCCTAGCACATCTCCCGTAGCTTCCCTACCCTTCTATGAATGATATAGCCTCCCCTAAAGACGACTCGGACGCGGAGGCCCCCAAAACGGCCGCTACAGATCGCTCGTCCTCGATTCGCAACCTGACCTGGATATCGTCTCTGATGGGCCTCTCCCAAAGTCTGAGACCGCCTGTCGGCTTGGCGAAATGTACCTCCCATCTTGCCAAACGTCTTTCGTGTCCCACGAATGCCCCGGGGGCCGGTCTTACCCTCCGTGGCCAATCCCCCCCCCCGCGCAATCCAGTTCTTAAAGACGTTACTCTCCTTTCCGTGTCCTTTGGTAACGTGGCGCTTCAGTGGCACCGTTAGCAGCAGCAGCAGGTCCCGTCACGACGGGCATCCCCCCCCCATGGACACAGCTGAGAATTTCCGAAAAGAGTGTCCCACGAGGGCGTCGCGCGCAACGGAACCATGTGGCCAGAACTGGGCATCTTCCTTCCTTTCCTTCCGCCTTTTCTCTGTGACTTGCTTCCGTTACTGTGTGCTTGATGTCATGAGCCGGCTTGTGTATGTGTTTAATTGTGTGTGTTTTTTTTAAATGTATAGCATCGGTAATGGCTGCTCATTGGACTTAACGGTGCACCTATCCAATGGCATATAAATATTTCTATACACGCCTTTGCTATATTAACGAGCTTTTCTTTCTCTTTAAGTGGTGGGCGGAGGGTCTCAAGCCAGTTGCTTGCCTCATCTCTCCGCAGACTCTCTTTCTTTCTGGGCTGCCTTCGCTGGTGCGCGGAATAGATCTTTGCCTTCCGGGAGAAATCTCCAGCGTGCTGAATTTTGCTGACTTTGCACACGGCCGGCAGGATGAGTTTTATGCGGGGCGGAGTATATCCCGTGGTGCAGCAAGAAACACAGCACAGAATGGGATGTCGGCTGCACAGGCGTCCCCTTTGTGAGAATCTGGGTTTTCATTTTTTTATTTAAAGTTCCCAGCCCTTAAGGTTATAGGTAAAAGTAAAGGTTTCCCTTGCTCGACAGCCAGTCGAGTCCGACTCTAGGGTTGCGGTGCTTGTCTCCGTTTCAAAGCCGAAGAGCCAGCGCTGTCCGAAGACGTTTCCGTGGTCATGTGGCCGACATGACTCAACGCCAAGGCGCACAGAACGCTGTGACCTTCCCACCGAAGCGGTACCTATTTCTCTACTTGCAATGTCTTGCTTTCGAACGGCTAGGTTGGCAAGAGCTGGGACCGGAGACGGGAGCTCACTCCGTCATGCGGCACACTCGGGTCTCGAACTGCTGAACGACCGACCTTCCGTAGCCTGCAGTTCAGCGTCTTCACCACGTGAGCCACCGCAGCTCCTTCTTAAGGTTATACCTGAACACATTTAAATCACAGAAGCCAGGATTGAGCGCAAGCAGGGGAGGTGGATGAGATTTCCAGGGGATAGATCGTTGGGGTATCAGTGTTCCATGTTACACATACAGCACACACACAGACACCCAGCGCAAAGTGAAAAATGAACACATTAAGCTGCGTTATGATGATTCAGAGCATCAGTCCATCAGGGTCAGGATTGTCTAACTCAGACTGGCATCGTCTCTCCAGGGTCTCAGGCAGAGGTCTTTCTCATCGTCAACTGCCTGGTCCTTTTAGCTGGAGACGGTGGGAACTGAACCTGGGACCTTCTGCATGCCAAGCAGGTGCTTTACCACTAAGCTGTGCACCCTAGGTCTGCTTACGGAATTGCAAAGCAAGTTAGGATCGCTTAGAGCGGCGGGGCCCAGCTTTGTCGAACCCGTCAGCAGTTTGGCGTTTTTGTGAGCAAGCACCGATGGGTCTGTCGCACCTCTCCCCACCTTGAAACCTTCTGCGACCTGGATTTCTGCATCTGTTTGCCTTGCTTTCTCTGCTCCTCAGTTCTTGCAGGCCCGCGGGCATTGGGGGGCATTGCCCCCCCACAGATGAGCTCTGCCCCCTCGGACAAAAAAAATACTTTGGAGGTGTAAGATGCACGTGGGGTTTCCAAAATGGCTTCCCGGACACAGTCAGGGGAGCTTGAGTGTCATTTTCTTCCTCCCGGGACGAAAAATAAATAGGTTTTTAAAGATGCAAATAAAACAAAATGGCAACAGATAAAATAAAATGGCAAAATGCAGAAGGGAGAGAGTTGGAGATATCCCCCCCCCCACATACACAGAGAAGCAGCCCAGAATCGGGTCTCTCTGATTAAGAGGACGAGAGGAGGACTAGAGGTCGCAACGGGGTGGGGCGTGGCTGGGATACCCCCACCCCCCCAGATTTCCCCATGCCCCACCAACCAAAATTGTCTGGCTGTGCCCCTGAGTTCTGGGTTACTGTTCAAAATCATAGTCATGGGAGTTGAGTGCTGGTGTATTCCCGGAGATGCTCACGGTGCTCTGTTCCTGGGCCGTCCGAGCAGTGGCGTGGGACAGAGCATAACCACGAATGAAGCGCTCAGAAGACACGGCTGTCCTTTCATCACTGAGCAGCCGAGCAGTGGTACCATCGGCCATGGCAGATACTCCTTTTTCTTCCCGAGAGACGGACTCGCGACAGCAAGGCCCCGATCCCTCACGCGGGCCTTTGGCTCGGCCTGGCCCCCTCCCTGAGCCCGCTGGCACGGGGTGGGCCCCCCGCATTCCCCTCCCGCTCCCCCGTGCCTCCTCCAGCCTTCCCTCCCCACCGCTGTCCCCGCCACAAATCCTCTTAATGGGAAAGAGCGTTCCTCTGGCCGTAGCCGCCGCACTCCAGGCAGGATTCAGCAGATGTTAATAATGTGCTTATTTTCTCTAAGTGCCGTTTTGGCACCGGCGTTAATTACAATTTATATTCGGCAACGTTTGCGCTGGGAAAGAAAAGAGCCCACCCTAATGGTCCCCAGTCGTTAAGCGGAACGCCATATGTTTGGAGCGGGGAGGAGGGGGTGGGGTGCCAAGTGGAGCCGGCAGGGGGGTGCCAGCGCGGGGTGTTTTTTCCCCCTCCCCAGGTAGGGAAATGTAGTGGGGGGGCTGTGGCTCTCCCCCTCCCCATTTTCTTTTTTTGGTTCTTGTAGATGCAAAGCTCCTGCCAACCTAGCAGTTCGAAAGCAAGACATTGCAAGTAGAGAAATAGGTACCACTCCGGTGGGAAGGTAACAGCGTTCCGTGCGCTTTGGTGTTTAGTCATGCCGGAAACGTCTTCGGACAGTGCTGGCTCTTCAGCTTTGAAACAGAGATGAGCACCGCAACCCTAGAGTTGGACTCGACTGTCTTTCGAGCAAGGGAGACCTTTACCTTTAGATGCAATGCCACTTTCACGCTTTAAGCGCACCACGGTGCCCTCATTTATTTATTTTGCCATAAAGTCACAGCTGGCTTGTGGTGACCCTGTAGGGTTTTCAAGGCAGGCCCGTGGCTACAGCGGGTCATCTTGGGGCCGCCCCCCCTCGACTTACCGCCCAAGGCCCTCCCCCCCGACTTCCCATCCAGCTGCTTTATTTTATTTTTCTCACGGGCACATCTGCTCCTTACTCCAGCTCTCTCTCTCGTTGAAACCTTTACTCTCTCATCGCTCCTGACACAGTGCCCCCTGACTTATTTAAAGCCCCCCCCAAAGTAAAAAAACTCCCTGTTTCAAGGTAAGAGATTTTCAGAGGTGGTTTTTCCAGCGCCTCCCTCTAGGTAGCAGCCCTGGGGCTTCCTTGAGAGAAGAAGAGAGAAGAGATTGGATTTATACCCTGCCCTTCACTACCCAAAGGTGTCAGAGCGGCTTACAAACTCCTTTCCCTTCCCCTCCCCACAACAGACACCCTGGGAGGTGGGTGGGGCTGAGAGAACTCTGACAGAAACTGCTCTTTTTCAAGGACAGCTGTGCCAGAGCTTGTGACT
>NW_015172558.1:1388102-1388465 GCF_001447785.1 Gekko japonicus | reverse complement strand
TCTGTTGTGGGGAGGGGAAGGGAAAGGAGACTGTAAGCCACTCTGAGACTCCGAGAGAAGGGCGGGGTGTAAATCCAATCTCTTCCTCTTCTCCTCCACCTCCTCCCCCCATCCGCGTACTAACCAGGGGCGACCGTGCTTAGCTTCTGAGATCTGACAAGATCGGGCTGTCTGGATTAGGGCTCCTTACTTGGGACAAGGTCGTATTTCAGTATGCAAAACTGCTGTTAAGGCTTCCTCCAGGACAAAGAGGAATAGCAAATCAGCTCTGGAAATCCCTATAGAATCCCCGTACCCAGGGGTCGTTTCGTAGAAAAAGAGCTAGGGGAACTCATTAGCATAACTCATTAGCATATGCCACAC
>NW_015172558.1:1377788-1387044 GCF_001447785.1 Gekko japonicus | reverse complement strand
CCTTTTAACTGGAGATGCTGGGGATTGAACCCGGGACCTCCTGCATGCCAAGTAGAGGCTCTTCCACTGAGCCAGGGTCTCAGGCACAGAGGTCTTTCCCATCACCTCCTACCTGATCCTTTTACCTGGAGATGCCGGGGATTGAACCTGGGACCTTCTGCATGCCAAGCAGAGGCTCTTCCACTGAGCCAGGGTCTCGGGCACAGAGTTCTTTCCCATCCCCTCCTGCGTGATCCTTTCACCTGGAGATGCCGGGGATTGAACCTGGGACCTTCTGCATGCCAAGCAGAGGCTCTTCCACTGAGCCAGGGTCTCGGGCACAGAGTTCTTTCCCATCACCTCCTGCCTGATCCTTTCACCTGGAGATGCCGGGGACTGAACCTGGGACCTTCTCCATGCCAAGCAGAGGCTCTTCCACTGAGCCACAGCCCTCTTGACAGCTCTCCAGGGTCTCGGGCTGAGGACTTTCCCATCACCTCCTGCCTGGTCCTTTTACCTGGAGATGCCGGGGATTTGAACCTGGGACCCTCTGCATGCCAAGCAGAGGCTCTTCCACTGAGCCAGGGTCTCAGGCACAGAGGTCTTTCCCATCACCTCCTACCTGATCCTTTTAACTCAGTAAGAATGGCTTTAGAGCAAACTAATTGATGCAGCAGCCAAATCCCTCGCTCACAACTTTAATGCCAGTAGCTCACCAAGTAGAATTTTTGCTCACAAGACTCCACAGCTTAGAGGGAACATTGGTCCCAACACTGCATCCCATCAGGTTTCTATGGAAATGTTGCTTTTGCCTAGAGAGCCACTGAGTACCCCTTTCTTGCATCTCATGGAACACTGGGGAGGCGTGCTGCCTATTGATTTCCCAGCTTGCCGTTTCGACCCAAGCAGCAGCTGCCTTCTCGCCTCCGTTGCTTCCTCCTTCTTTTTTCGGACATTGCGGTGGAAACGAATTATATAAAAGCCTGGCGCAGTTTGCTGTTTTTACATCATTGCTGTTAGCAGCAAGGGGGCACAGCCGCAAAGGCCCCCATCGGTAGACACTCCGGCCTTGGCTGTTTGAAATGGGACCGGTTGGGCCGATGCGTCCTGCTCCCAATAGCACCATCCCTCTTTCCTTTTCTTCCCTCTTCCGGCTCTTGCTTCTCACTGTCCCCCTTGACATTTGTTGGGGAAGGTTCAGCTCGGACCATCTCGCTACTTTCTGCTGTTATTTGTCCAAAACGAAGAGGAGGAGGAGATTGGATTTATACCCCGTCCTTCACTGCCCGAAGGAGTCTCAGAGCGGCTTGCAACCTCCGGAGAGAACCGTGACTGACCCAGGGTTACCCAGCAGGCTCCATGTGGAGGAGCGGGGAATCAAACTCAGTTCTCCGGGATTAGAGTCTGCCGCTCTTAACTGCGACACCGTCCTGACTCTCATGAGGAACTGCCCTTGAGAGAACTTGTGACTGTCCCAAGGTCACCCCAGCGGCTGCCTGTGGAGGAGTGGTGGATCAAACCCGGTTCTCCCAGATTAGAGTCCGCGCTCCTGACCACGACACCAAACTGGCTCTCCAGAAGGTGTGTGCGGAGCCTTGCCAGGTCTGGGGCAGGGGTACCGGTTCTGAGTTGGCAAATTCCTGGAGATTTGGGGGGCGGAGCCAGGGGAGGGCGGGGTCTGGAGAGGGGAGGGGCCTCTGGGATATAATGCCGTAGAATCCACCCGCCAAAGCAGCCGTGTTCTTCGGGGAGACTGATCTCTGTAACCTGGAGACCCGGAGTAATTCTGGGAGCTCTCCAGGCACTACCCGGAAACTGGCAACCCTAGATTACTGGAGATTTGGGGGTGGGGTTTAGGGAGAGGAGGGACCTCGGCAGGGAATAAAACTGTTGAGCTCACCTTCCAGAAGAGCCATTTTTCTCCGGGGGAAACTGATCTCTGCAGTCGGGAGAGCAGTTGTAATTCTGGGAGAAGAGAAGCGAATAGATTTATACCCCACCCTTCCGTCGGAGTCTCAGAGCGGTTTATAATCTCCTTCCCCTTCCCCTCCCCACAACAGACACCCGGTGAGGGAGGTGGGGCCGAGAGAGCTCTTTCGACAACTGCCCTTGAGAGAACCAACTCTGAGAGAGCTTGTGACTGTCCCAAGGTCACCCCGGCAGCTGCATGTGGAGGAGTGGGGAATCAAACCCGGCTCTCCCGGATTAGAGTCCACGCTCCTAACCACTGCACCAAACTGGAAAGAGCCACAGAACAAAACCAGACCCTTTCCTCCGAGTCGTCCTCTTGTATTTACAGAAGAAAATTAAATCACCATTATGGCATTGTGTGTGCCTCTGGCAGCCTGAAGGTCTAGCTCTTTTTGGCAAGCTAGGCTTATTTTGGGGGGCTGGGAGAGGTTATGACTGACCCAGGGTCACCCAGCTTGGCTTCATGTGGAGAAGGAGGAGGAGGAGAGATTGGATTTATACCCCATGGCCCTTCACTACCCAAAGGAGTCTCAGAGCGGCTTAAAAACTCCTTTCCCTTCCCCTCCCCGCAACAGACGCCCTGTAGAGGGTAGGTGGGGCTGAGAGAGCTCTGACAGAAACTGCTCTTTTCCAAGAACAGCTGTGCCAGAACTGTGACTTGCCCAAGGTCATCCAGCAGGTGCAAGTGGAGGAGTGGGGAATCAAACCCGGTTCTCCCAGATTGGAGTCGGCGCACTTAACCCCTACACCAAAATGGCTCTCAGAAGAAGAAGAAGAGGAGGAGGAGGAGGAGATTGGATTTATACCCCACCCTTCACTACCCAAAGGTGTCTCAGAGCGGCTCACAAACTCCTTTCCCTTCCCCTCCCCGCAACAGACGCCCTGTAGAGGATAGGTGGGGCTGAGAGAGCTCTGACAGAAACTGCTCTTTTCCAAGAACAGCTGTGCCAGAACTGTGACTTGCCCAAGGTCATCCAGCAGGTGCAAGTGGAGGAGTGGGGAATCAAACCCGGTTCTCCCAGGTTAGAGTCCGCGCTCCTAACCACCGCACCAAACTGGCTCTCACGGTGCACCTGGAGTTTGACATCCCTGTAGAGTGGGGCTTGGGGTGTGAGAATGATAATTAGAACTCATTGGCAACTTTCCCGACAAAGTCACACATGTAATCCCCGTGAAAATTCCATGCGATTAGATCTGAACGCCGGCAAAAGGAATCTCAAATGAATTGCTGTGAGGTCGTTCTCACTTCCCGTGTTCTTGCGCTAAGCCTGGGCGCCTGGTGCTTTTTGTTTCCGAATATTTTTTTTTTAAGTTAATCTCCTTTTCTTTTTTTTCTCTTTTTAAAAAAACATTTCTGAGCTTCCATCTATCTACGTATCAAGAATGTTAAATTGGGCATCGCTAATTAGCCATTTGACGATTAAGTAATGTAGCGCGAAACGGTTGGGATACAAGATTTTCCCTTTGTTCCCCCCCCTCCTTTGTAGCTCTCCCCCCCTCCTTCTTTTTGAATTTTAAAATCGTCCTTGGCTCTTCCTTGAGGCTGCGAACGAAATGATTTTTTAAAAAATCCCTGGTAAAAGAATTGCTGTTAAAAGTCAGGGGGAGGGGATAGAAAGAGTGGTAATTGTATGTTCACAGGTCGAAAATAGTTGGAGAGGCTGGCGATTTGATGGGCAGTGAACTTTTATTAACAAGCACACGAAAGGGGTTGACGGTGCCAGTCGGGTAGCCATCCTCCAGGAGGTGACTGGAGATCTCTGGCTATTACGACTGATCTCCAGGTGACGGAGATTTAGTTCTCCTGGAGAAAATGGCTGCTTTGGAAGGTGGACTCTGTGCCACTGAAGAGCCAGTTTGGTGTGGTGGTTAAGAGTAGCAGACTCTAATCTGGGAGAACCAGGTTTGATTCCCTACTCCTCCACGTGCAGCTGCTGGGGTGACCTTGGGTCAGTCACAAGTTCTCTCGGAGCTGTTCTCTCAAGGGCAGTCCTCGGAAGGGCTCTCTCAGCCCCGCCCACCTCACAGGGTCTCTGTTATGGGGAGGGGAAGGGAAAGGAGATTGTACACTGCTCTGAGACACCTTCGGGTAATGAAGGGCAAGGTATAGATCCAATCTCTTCTTCTTCTTCTTCTTGGGTCAGTCACAAGTTCTCTCAAGAGCAGTCCTCGAGAGAGAGCTCTCTCAGCCCCACCTACCTCCCAGGGTGTCTGTTGTGGGAAGGGGAAGGAGATTGTAAGCCGCTCTGAGACTCCTTACGGTAGTGATTCCAGAAATCTGGGAGAACCAGCTTTGATTCTCCCCCCTGCTATACATGCAGCTGCTGGTGTGACCTTGGGTCAGTCACAAGTTCTTTCAGAGCTGTTCTCTCACAAGTAGTTATCTCAGAGCTCTCTCAGCCCCACCTACCTCACAGGATGTCTGTTGTGGGGAAGGGAAGGAGACCGTAAGCCGTTCTGAGACTCCTTCGGGTAGTGAAGGGCGGGATATGAGAACTCGTGGGCACTCCATGAAATTGCTGAGCAGTCGGGTTAGAACAGATAAAAAGAAGCACTTCTTCACCCAAAGAGTGATTAACACGTGGAGTTCACTGCCACAGGAGGTGGTGGCAGCTACAAGCATGGACGGCTTCAAGAGGGAACTGGATAAACATATGGAGCAGAGGTCCATCAGTGGCTATTAGACACAATGTATAGACAGGAATTCTCAGTCTGGGGCAAGGGATGCTCTGTCTTCTTGGTGCTTGGGGGGGGGCAACAGTGGGAGGGCTCCTCGTGTCCTGGCCCCACTGGTGGACCTCCTGAGGGCACCTGGTATTTCTGGCCACTGTGTGACAGAGTGTTGGACTGGATGGGCCTTTGGCCTGATCCAACATTGGCTTCTCTTATGTTCTTAAATCCAATCTCTTCTTCTTTACCTCACAGGGTGTCTGTTGTGGGGAGGGGAAGGGAAAGGAGTTTGTAAGCCGCTCTGAGACACCTTTGGGTAGTGAAGGGCGGGGTATAAATCCAATCCCCTCTTCTTCCTCTTCTTCTTCTTGAAAAAGAGCAGTTTCTGTCAAGAGCTCTCTCAGCCCCGCCTACCTCCCAGGATGTCTGTGGTGGGGAGGGGAAGGGAAAGGAGTTTGTAAGCCGCTCTGAGTCTCCTCTGGGGAGTGAAGGGCAGGGTCTGAATCCAATCTCTTCTTCTTCTACTTGCAGCTGCTGGTGTGACCTTGGGCCAGTCACAAGTTCTCTCAGAGCTGTTCTCTCAAGGGCAGTCCTCAAGAGAGCCCTCTCAGCCCCACCTACCTGTCAGGGAGTCTGTTGTGGGGAGGGGGAGGGAAAGGAATTTGTAAGCCGCTCTGAGTGAAGGGAGGGGTCTAAATCCAGTTTCTCCTTCTTCCTCCAAATCTCCAGGTATTTCCAAACCTGTAGCGGCCGGCCATACCAGTCGACCTCTCCTTCCTGCAGTTGTTAGTACTTAATCCCGTAATACTGATTTGTCAAGGTGTGGATAGCCTAAGGCTAACATGTGTACACATCCCGCAAAACCAAGACGGAACATGTACCATTTTAAGCTGTTGGTGGGGGTTTGTGTGTGCATGTGTGAATACTCCCTTGTGGGAACAGAAGACACCCCTGGGCACTGATGAAATGTCGTGAGGAGCCTCCAGGTTTGAGTTACAGGCTGAATCCAGCCCAGCAAGCCACCCGGGAGTGTTTGGGCCTTTCCAGAGAGCCAGTTTGATGTAGTGGGTTAAGTGCGTGGACTCTAATCTGGGAGAACCGGGTTTGATTCCCCACTCCTCCACTTGCACCTGCTGGATGACCTTGGGCAAGCCGTAGTTCTGTCAGAGCCGTTCTCTCAAGGACAGTTCTGGGAAGAGCACTCTCAGCCCGTGTTCCCTCTAAGTTGAGTGAGTGTGGGCTAGCTCACAGTTTTTTAGTCTCTGGCTCACACGTTTTTTTGTCTGAGCTCAGGAAGGGATGGCTCCAGAGCAAACTTATTGATGCAGCAGCCAAATCGCCTGCTCACAACATACCCGAAAGAGGGTCGTCCAGCCTCCGCTCGAAAACGTCCAGCGAAGGAGCCTCCACCACCTCCCGAGGCAAACTGTTCCACGGCTCAACCACTCTGACAGTTAGGACGTAAAGCGCTACCATCGCTTCATGGGATCTGGACACTAGACTTCTGCTGATCCTATGAGCCACATTGCAGTGGCCCTAACAGCCCAGAACTTAGAGAGTTGCCAAGCTCCAGGTGGCCCCTGGAGATCTCCTGCTATTACAATCAATCTCGAGGCGACCAAGATCAGTTCCCCTGGACTCCCGCTGAGGATCCTCTCCTCCCCAAACCCCAAACTCCCCAGGGCCCACCCCACCCCCGAATCCCCAGGTATTCCCCAGTTATTCCCACCCATACCTTTCCCAATAACATAAATTTGAAAATAAAATAATTATTTTTTAAGCCCCCGGAGGAGATTTTTTATTGATTTTTTAAACACTACAAAAACTAGAACAGAAAAAAAGGGAAAGGGAAAGCTACATATAAGGGAGAAAGTAAAGAACCCACTACTAACTAAAAACCCAAGAGAGGAGCTCTCCAGTTAGCTTTTTATACTTCATTCAGACTTTTCATCTTTGTACTTCTTATGAACTGTGTCAATCTTTTAACCCTTTTAACCATCCCCAGTTACATTTAATTGCCCAATCACAGTGCCCCCCATCATCCCCTGGAACCAAAGTTCTCAAAGGCACAATTCAGAGTCCTTCAGCCTTTACTTCTTCTTCTTCTCTCTTCCGCAGTTTGTAGGGACTTTTCGGGGCTGATGCCCCCTGCTCAGACAAAGAGTCCTCACCAGACAAACCAGTTTCCAGCTCTCTACTGGACTTATCGTCCTCTTCTTTTTTCTTTTCTTTTTTTTAAATTAAAAAATGATTATACTCATCCTAACAAAAATATTTCTTGCCAGGTGCAGAACAAATACTTTGAGAAAAAGAGGAGGAGACTGGATTTATACCCTGGCCTTCACTACCTGAAGGAGTCTCCGAGCGGCTTACAATCCCCTTCCCCTCCCCACAACAGATACCCTGGGAGCTAGGTGGGGCTGAGAGAGCTCTCTCGAGGACTGCCCTTGAAGAAGAAGAAGAAAAGATTGGATTTATACCCCGCCCTTCACTCGGAGCCTCAGAGCGGCTTACAAACTCCTTTCCCTTCCCCTCCCCACAACAGACACCCTGTGAGGTGGGTGGGGCTGAGAGAGCTCTGGCAGAAACGGCTCTTTTTCAAGAACAGCTGTGCCAGAGCTTGTGGCTGACCCAAGGTCACACCAGCAGGTGCAAGTGGAGGAGTGGGGGATCAAACCCGGTTCTCCCAGATTAGAGTCCGCACACTTAACCACTACACCAAACTGGCTCCGAGAGAACTCGTGACTGACCCAAGGTCACCCCAGCAGCTGCATGTGGAGGAGTGGGGAATCAAACCCGGTTCTCCCAGATTAGAGTCCGCGCTCCTAACCACTATTCCAAAATGGACAGAAGACAGGAAGAGTGTTCATGAAAGGGTCAGTGGTGGTTCTTGGAGAAAGGGGGGAAATGACATTATTTCACAGCACAGATAAAAGGAATCGGGGGGGGGGGGGGGAGCTACATATTTATATCCAGGGAGACCGGATTCCTTGTTAAGCCACTATTATCAAATTAATGTCAAAACGCATCAAACGAGCGAGAGTGTTCTGGGCCCCTTCTGTGAACGTGCTTTACAAATTGGTTACAAATACATTTTTGTTTACGGGGTTACCAAGCAGGAAACCGGCTAATTAGCCATTGTAATAAAGAAGGGGGGAGGAATGGCAATTACCCAAACGAGCCTGTTTTGAAGAATAAATATAAGCTATTTTATGGCCCTATTTTAAAATGGCTGTTATGTATGTACTTTATACACTGGAGCGGCATGGCAAGCGCCAACTTCTCCGGGAACGCGGCGATAGCGGAAAGAGAGAGCGCTTTGAATTCTAAAACGCAGAGCTTTGTTTTGAAGGGTTTGTGTTTTTTTTAAAAAAGGAATAACCAGCTGAGAAGGAAGATGAGTTTTTTAATGAGGACTGAAATCCACTTTCATTGCGACGGGCTGCTTGCTGGCGTGCCGTATCTGCATTTTCGTTTTGCAGGATTGTTACACTGCATTTTAACCAGCAGCAGACCAAGTGATCCAGAGTTAAAAATAAGACTCTAGAACCAGTGTTCCCTCTAGGCTGAGTGAGTGTGAGCTAGCTCACAGTTTTTTAGCCTCCGGCTCACACATTTTTGTCTCGGCTCAGGAAGGAGGGCTCCAGAGCGAACTGATGCAGGAGCCAAATCGCTCGCTCATAACTTTAATGCCAGTCGCTCACAAAGTAGGATTTTTGCTCACAAGACTCCATAGTTGTAATTCCAGATCTCCAGGCCTCACCTGGGGTTTGGCAACCCTCCTGCCTTGTCTACTCCTAAGGCGGGCATTGCATACCCCGTCCTGTTCAGAAACTGCAGTGAAAAGCGGAAAAGATCCCGGGAGCCCGACCAAAGGCAGGGCTGAAACCTCCCTGAAACTGGAAAGAGAACTACGGGCATGCCAGCCGCGGTCGAATTCCAACCCTCCGCTCTTGTCTGGGTGAATTTTCCAGCCGGTCTTTGTTTTCCCGTTCGAAACCCCGCGTGAGGGCTCTTCCAGAGGGTTCCAGAAAATCCTTTGCACACAGTGGGGTTTTTAAAAAGAAAACAACAAGAAGAAACGATTCTTCTTCTTCTTGGCATGTGGAAATAGTTTTGTTTGGTTTGGGCCTGGTGGAGGGGTAACCGCCGTCGACTCCCACCTTCTTCCCAAAACAATCCGACAGAACCGTTCACAGGCCTGGCCTTAAACCACACTGGCATTTCCCCCCTCGTTGTTTTCATTGTTCGGAGAGGCTGCAGCTGTTTCTTATATATGTAATTTTTTTAAAAAATACAAAACACCGAAATGTAGAGTTGAACGCCGCACGCAGTTCCCTTTGTTTTTCCTCCCGAGCATGTTAGGCGAGATTTTTCTCGTGGGTGCCTGTCTCGGTACCCAGCTGGTGTGCAAGGTAGGGTCGACAACCTCCAGGTGGTGGGTGGAGTTCTTCTGGGATTACTGAAGGTATCTGGAGAAGTGAGCCATGTGACTAAAGATGTAAAATTTCCGGAAATTTTGAAGCTCGAAAAAAAAAACGGGTTTTTTTTCGGGGGGGAAACGGAAATTTTCGGAAAAATTGAAAAAAAAATGCTACAGTAACATTTCTTTTGTCTTTTCTAGATTGAAAGTCAT
>NW_015172558.1:1374234-1377703 GCF_001447785.1 Gekko japonicus | reverse complement strand
GTGGCCTGCATCACTAAACGCCGAGGTGCACGGAACACTGTTACCTTCCCACCGAAGTGGTTCCTATTTATCTACTTGCAATTTCTTGCTTTCGAACTGCTAGGTTAGCAGGAGCTGGGGCCAGAGACGGGAGCTCACTCCGTCACGTGGCACTCGGGTCTCGAACTGCCGCACTACAGACCTTCCGGTCCGCAGCTCGGCGTCTTAACCTCTGAGCCTCCGCAGCCCCCTTCTTTTCTACTACCTGGGGTTAAGAAGAAGAAGAGATTGGATTTATACCCCGCGCTTCACTCGGAGTCTCAGAGCGGCTTACAAACTCCTTTCCCTTCCCCTCACCACAACAGACACCCTGTGAGGCAGGCGGGGCTGAGAGAGCTCTTTCCAGAACTGCCCTTGAGAGAACAGCTCTGACAGAACTAGGGCTTGCCCAAGGTCATCCAGCAGCTGTAAGAGGAGGAGTGGGGAATCAGACCTGGTTCTCCCAGATTAGAGTCCACACTCCTAACCACGACACCAAATACTATCTAGTATATATGTTGTGTGAGCTCTTTTTTACTAGTATATCAGGAACCGTTACTCGTCCCCAGTTAGGGTGGCCGATGTTTAGGGCTGCCAACCTCCAGGCAGGGCCTGGAGATCTCCCAGAATCACAAACTGATATCCAGACTACGGAGATCCAGTCAATCAAGTTTATTACGGTCATAGACCAGTATAGTAGAAGACAAGTAAGTACAGTTAAGAGCGCAGTAAAATTATAAAATATAATGGCATCTAAAATTATAAATAAGGATCTAAAAACTTTAAAATACAGAAATAAAAAAGTCAAATTTATGACCAAAAGTTAGGTTTAGGCCTATCTGAACTTTATCTCTTTCCTAGTTTGGTATGCCAACCAACCAAATTTGGCAACCATCCTAGTCAGCTTTTGATTATCTCCTGCCAGCATAGTAGAGAAAAGTATCCTGTGTTCCAAGCAAGAATCTTCCGGCGGGGAAGCATGTGTCCCCTGCCGGATCATAAAACCCTACCATAAATAGAACACATTAGTTCGTTAAAAGGTTTTTGCAGTGTATATTTATTTGTTGCTAGAGCCTCCCGGTGGGGCCTGGGGGTCTCCCGCTTTGACAACGGATCTCCAGCTGACAGAGATCAGCCCCCCTGGAGAAAATGGCTGCTTTGGAGGGCGGGGTCTCTGCATTGGACCATGCTGAAGCCCCTCCCCAAACCCCGCCCTCTCCCCAGGCTCCACCCCCGACGTCTCCAGATGTTTTCCAAACCAGACCCGGCAGCCCTCGGCCCGTGAGGGAGGAGCAGGCGGGAGGAAGGCCAGGCGGTACTAACTCCCTGTGAGATAACAGGCCTACTCGGGAGTAGAAGCAGGAACTGGGAGTGGCCGGGGGAAGGATTAGTGGCCCCTGCTGAAAGAGATGAGGGGACGTTGGCTGGAGGCAGGTCAGGACTCGTGAAGGCTCTGCTGGCGTTGCCATCCTCCAGGTGGCGCCTGGAGTTCCCCTGGAGTTTCAGGTTAACTTAGGCTCGCCGGCTCCAGGTTGGGAAATATCTGGAGATTTTTTTTTGGGGGGGGGGGTGTTGGAGCCTGGGGAGGGGAGGCCCCTCAGAGGGGTACGATGCCTTCGAGTCCGCCCTCCAGAGCGTCCCATTTTCCCCCCAGCGGAACAGATCTCAGTCATCTGGAGGTCGGTGTGATACTGGGAGCGCCCCGGGCCCCACCTGGAAACCCTGCCAAGGACGATGGCGCCCTGACCTGGGTAGCCCAGGGAAGTCCGGTCTCGTCAGATCTCGGAAGCTCAGCGGGGCCGACTCTGGTATGTGTTTGGATGGGAGACCTCCAGGGAATACCAGGTCCGGGAGGGCGGGGGCAGGCGATCATGCCGCTTCTCTGAGCATACTCGGTGCCCCAGTAGGAGTCGCCAGGGGTCGCCCTGTCTTCCAGGCACGGGCGTGCGCACACACAAACACGCACACCTGCACGCACACACAAATGCAAAAATACCAAAAGAAGAATTTTGAAAGGAAGAAGATGGCGTCTCCACAGAGGGAGCCATAAAAGGGGAGAAGCGGAGGGGGACCCTGAGAAATTCCCCGTCCACCGTTGGCGCCTGGAGAGCCGGCGGCCCTAGGGTGAGCTGTGTTTCTATTTGAAGTGAAATGATTATACGTAAATTTGCATCTATGAATGTAAATTAGTATCTGCTCTCTCTCTCTCTCTTTCTCTCTTTCTCTCTCTCTCTCTCTCTCTCTTTATTTTGGTCGTGTGTAAATGGCTACTCTGCGTTCCTTGGATATCTGTAAATGGCCACCCTGGCCTTACTGGATATCGTTTTAGGTGTCTCCTCTTTTCCTCTGTGGCGGCAGCACAGATCTAAAAGCCAAGAGGCAGAATTCTTTTGGGTCGTGCTGCGTTAAAATGGCCACCATGGTATGTTACGCAGATATGTGGTATATTTTTGCATCTGCAGTGTGTGGCGTGGGCATTCGGAGGCATCGTACTGCGTGGCGCATTAGTGCTTGTGCGCATGCATTAATGATAGCACCGTGCGCGGCAGGCGAGAGTCGTCCGCATCCCAAAATAGCCCCAGGATGTACCCTGAGGGATGACCCTGAGGGGGAGGACTGTACCCTGGGGGATGATACCTCTAAGAAAGCTGCTGACGTCCCCAATGGCAAAAATAGGAACATGGAACAAAAAGAGAGAGAAGGAAACGGTCCCTGATAAACAGAGGTGGTGGGCGCATAGTCCAAAGGCCTCTTTTTCCCAAGGTGTTGGGATTCTTTTAAGTAAGTAAGATATTATAGCTTTGGAAAAAGTGCAGAAAAGGGCAACTCGAATGATAAAGGGGTTGGAACACTTTCCCTATGAGGAAAGGTTAAGGCGCTTAGGGCTCTTTAGCTTGGAGAAACGACGACTGAGGGGTGACATGATTGAGGTTTATAAGATTATGCATGGGAAAGAGCAGGTAGAGAAAGAGGTACTTTTCTCCCTTTCTCGCAATACAAGAACCCGTGGGCACTCCATGAAATTGCTGAGCGGTCGGGTTAGAACGGATAAGAGGAACTACTTCTTCACCCAAAGAGTGATTCACACTTGGAATTCACTGCCACAGGAAGTGGTGGCGGCTACAAGCATGGACGGCTTCAAGAGGGAATTGGATAAGCATATGGAGCAGAG
Organism: Gekko japonicus; assembly: GCF_001447785.1. NCBI lineage: Eukaryota > Metazoa > Chordata > Lepidosauria > Squamata > Gekkonidae > Gekko > Gekko japonicus. The sequence continues at coordinate 1,374,513 of NW_015172558.1, read as the reverse complement.
GTCCATCAGTGGCTATTAGCTACAAGGTCCAGATAGGGACTCTGGGGCAAGTGATGCTCTGTCTTCTTGGTGCTTGGGGGGGGTCAACAGTGGGAGGGCTTCTAATGTCCTGGCCCCACTGCTGGACCTCCTGATGGCACTGGTATTTCTGGCCACTGTGGGATACAGAGTGTTGGACTGGATGGGCCTTTGGCCTGATCCAACATTGGCATCTCTTATGTTCTTATGTTCTTATTAAGTCTGCAGAGTGTTAAGAGACTGAGTCCATGTTGTGTTTTA
>NW_015172558.1:1372132-1373978 GCF_001447785.1 Gekko japonicus | reverse complement strand
GCGTGTTGTCCTTGTGCCCCCCCCCCCCCCCCAGTTTTTACCAAACCCACCTTGGAACAGAAATTCCCCTCTGCATTGCAGGCCGCGTTCGATTCCTTTGATCATCGGGTTTTATGGTACCTTCTGCATAGGTTTATGGCCGTCCAGGGGTGACTTCGCAGTCAGTATGGCATTGCCCTGGGGTATCTGAATGTGGTTTTGAGTGGCACCTTTTCTTCAGTGTCAAGAAAATGTGGAGCAAATGCCAGATGCAGAATAGCCCAGAAGAAGAAGAAGAGATTGGATTTACTCGAAGTCTCAGAGTGGCTTACAATCTCCTTTCCCTTCCCCTCCCCACAACAGACACCCTGGGAAGTAGATGCAGAATAGCGAAGAAGAAGAAGAAGAAGAAGAGGAGGAGGAGTAGATTGGATTTATACCCCACCCTTCACTCAAAGTCTCAGAGCGACTTACCATCTCCTTTCCCTTCCCCTCCCCACAACAGGCACCCTGGGAGGTAGGTGGGGCTGAGAGAGCTCTGAGAGAAACTGCTCTTTCAAGAACACCTCTGACAGAACTATGGCCTTGCCCGAGGTCATCCAGCAGCTGCAAGTGGAGGAGTGGAGAATCAAACTGGTTCTCCCAGATTAGAGTCCGCGCACTTAATTAAATAATTAATTCAATTTATACCCCACCCTCCCCGCGGGTGGACTCAGGGCGGCTTACAACATTGGCACCAGTTGCCAGTAAAACCATATAAATCATTTTAAAACAATGCAGTACAGATAAGATCATAAAACCATAAGGTGCCAGTGCTTATACAGTTCATTTCATTGCATTACTTGCGGTGGCGTTCTAGAGATGTCTACCGCTGATAGACTCCGGCTCACTATCGTCCTGAGTCACTCGATGGAATGAGCCAGATGTTAAAGCCGAAGGCCGGGCTCGTTGATGGTAATAGTGGCGGCGGCTCCTAGTTGTAGGCCTGGCGGAAGAGCTCCGTCTTGCAGGCCCTGCGGAACTGCAAGAGATCCCGCAGGGCCCTGATCTCTTCCGGGAGCTCATTCTACCAGTGAGGAGCTGCCACTGAAAAGGCTCTGGCCCTAGTCACCGTGAGCTTGTCACCCTTGGGGCCCGGGGTGGGGTGGGGCTGTCAATCGGTTCTGTGACCCCGACTGCAGTGCTCTCTGGGACGCAAGGCATTTTATAAGATGGAACATATAGAACACTTTAGCTCAGGGTTCATTTCCTACAGGAGCGCACAGGAGCGGAGCTCCGGCAGTAAAGGGCCCAGGGGGCGGGCACATGCAACAAGCCCCACCCCCTGCTCCCAGCAGCCCTCAGTCAGAGCAAGAAGCAGCCAGGTAAGTTGCAGAGACCCCCCCCAGCGCAAAACAGTCCAGTGGCACCTTTAAGACCACGTTTTATTCAGGTACAAGCTCTCCCTCCTCTACGAGGGCAGATCTGCACGTCCCCCCCCCAATAGCTAGCAATCCAAAACAGTCCAGTGGAGCCTGAGCGGTGGGTGTGGCCTTCTGATGTCAGGGGGTGTGGCGTATGCAAATAAGTTATGCTAATGACTTATGCTAATGAGCTCCTGCACCTCTTTTTCTACAAAATGGCCCCTGCTTTAACTTATAAAAAAGTTTTTTGCCGTGTATATATTTGTTGTTTGACCCACCTGGAGGCTGGCAACCCTGGGGGGGGGGGCATGGCGGTGACACATCCGTTTCCAAGGCCCGTCCACTTGTCTGGTGGGGCCATCAGGCTCAGGCACGGGTGCAGAGGGGCCCCGAGGAGGGTCATCCAGAATTCTTCTAGGCGACCCAGTTTAATTCCAGATTTTGCTGCTGGGGGGGGGGGGGGC
>NW_015172558.1:1349423-1371953 GCF_001447785.1 Gekko japonicus | reverse complement strand
TTCCCACCGAAGTGGTCCCTATTTATCTACTTGCAATGTCTTGCTTTCGAACTGCTAGGTTGGCAGGAGCTGGAACTAGAGACGGGAGCTCACTCCGTCATGCGGCACACTCGGGTCCCGAACCGCTGAACGACCGACCTTCCACAGCCTACAGTTCAGCGTCTTAACCCCTCGAGCCACCACAGCTCTAGGCACATACATTCACGAAATAATACTTTCTATCCCGCTTTCCTCCCCAGCTAGGACTCTAAGCGGCTTAGAAAATCCTTCTCCTCTCCTCCGTCCTCTCACAACAACAACCCTGTGAGGTAAACCAGGCTGAGAGTTTGTGACAGGACTCAGGTCACCCCGAGGGTGCCCAGCTCTGGGTTTGGGGAATACTCTGAGATTGGGGGGGGGGGTTTGAAGCCTAGGAAGGTGGGGGTTTGGGGAGAAGAGGCACCTCAGAAGGGCACAGTGCCATAGACTCTACCCACCGAAGCGACCGTGTTCTCCATGGGAATTGATCTCTGTTGCCTGGAGACAACTTGTAATTCTGGGGGCTCTCCAGGCACTGCCAGGAGGTTGGCAACCTTAGTCGCCCACGTGAAGATTTGAACCTGGGGCACCCGAGGCGCTGCGGTGGCTCAAGTGGTGAAGACGCTGAACTGCAGGCTGCGGGAGGTCGGTAGTTCAGCAGTTCGAGACCCGAGTGTGCCGCATGACGGAGTGAGCTCCTGTCTCTAGTTCCAGCTCCTGCCAACCTAGCAGTTCGAAAGCAAGACATGGCAAGTAGATAAATAGGTACCGCTTTGGTGGGAAGGTCACAGCGTTCCGTGCGCCTTGGTGTTGAGTCATGGCGGCCACATGACCACGGAAATGTCTTCGGACAGCGCTGGCTCTTCGGCTTGGAAACGGAGATGAGCACCGCAACCCTAGAGTCGGATTCGACTGGCTTTCGAGCAAGGGAAACCTTTACCTTTACCTTACACCCGAGGCGCTAGTCTGCCACTGTGTTCGCTACGCTACATTGGCTCTCAGCCGGGCGGCATAACTAATGTGGTGTTCTGGAACAGGGTCGTATTTCTTACTTAGTACTATTCGATACTTAAACTGTAGTATACTTAAATCGTGGTATGCATTTGTTATAATTCATCCCTGGTGCTTCAAATACAGATAAGAAATCGATAGCAACGAAACCTCCATTATGTGCAGGTGCTAGAAGAGTTTCATCCTGACAGGATCATACCCCACGTACATAAAACAGTGTTCTGTTTTGTCAGTCATCTATCTATCTATCTATCTATCTATCTATCTATCTGTCTGTCTGTCTGTCGGTGTGTCTGTCTGTCTGTCTGTCTGTCTGTCTATCTATCTATCTATCTATCTATCTATCTATCTATCTATCTATCTATCTATCTATCTATCTATCTATCTTGTTTATATCCCGCTCTATCCCATGATGGGCTCACGGCGTCTCACAACACCTTCCGCTCCCAAGTTTTCGCTGCCTGGTCTGAGTTCTTGTGGAGCATTTTGTGGGAGGTTAGGATAGAGTGAAACCGGAAAGAAATGAGAATCAATCCGCCAAATGCATTTCTGCAAAATGACTTTATTTGTACTATATATGTAGACTAGGAAAAAGGTCCGTTGTGGAAATAAATACAACGAGCTCTAGAAAGGGGCTCTGGGCGGGTGCCCCGGCCTTGGACACTCAGTGTCAATTTGCTGTGGCGACCTCAGCAGGGTATAATGACACTGAGTCCACCATTTTCTCCAGAGGAACTGATCTCTGCTACCTAAAGAACAGTTGTAATTTTGAGTGATCTCCAGTCCTCACTTGGAGGTTGGCAACGAAGCCCTGACTTCTACGTCACATTGGCTGTCATACGGGGGCCACCTCAGCAGCATATAAGGATACAGAGCCCACCATTTCCTCCAGGGGAACTGATCTCTGCCATCTGGAAAGCAGGTGTAATTCTGAGTGTTCTCCAGCCCTCACCTGGAGATTGGACACATTTTGCCTCAGAACAGCAAACTGTTTAGAATGTTAGAGGCAAAAGCCAATCAAGTCACATATGCAAATGACCTCTGTGTTCCGAGGCAAAGGCCAATGAGGCTGCATATGCAAATAACCTCTGTGTTCTGACTGGCTGTGGGGGGGAGAGGAAGAGCAAACTGTTTAGAATGTTGGAGGCAGGACTCAGGCAAAGCAGCCAGTGGATAGGGAGACCCTCTGAATGACAGATCAGAGAGCGAACTGATTTTGGAGCGTGTTGGAATGTTCTAGAGAAGTGCCACCACCATTCGGCTTTTATTTATAAGGGAGATGTGTAGATTACAGCCTTGAAGCGAAAGCAAAACAAAATAGCAATATGTTTAGGCAGGGGTCATTTCGTGGAAAAAGAGGTGCAGGAGCTCATTAGCACAACTCATTTGCATATGCCACACCCCCTGACGTCACCGGAAGTGTGTCAGAAGGCAACACCCACCGCTCAGGCTCCACTGGACTGTTTTGGATTGCTAGCTATTGGGGGGGGATACGCAGATCTGTCCTCGCAGAGGAGGGAGAGCTTCTACCTGAATAAACCTTGGCCTTAAAGGTGCCACTGGACTGTTTTGGACCGGGGGGCTGGAGGGGGGGCTCTGCAACTTACCTGGCTGCTTCTTGCTCTGACTGAGGGCTGCTGGGAGCAGGGGGTGGGGCTTGTTGTATGTGCCGCCCCCTGGGCTCTTTACTACCGGAGCTCCGCTCCTGTGCGCTCCTGCAGGAAATGACCCCTGCTTCCCACTATTAGAAAAGATACCTTTACACGTTTATCTGCTATTTTGACATACCTATTGCTTTACAACTGTTGACCTTGCAACCTTAGCTTGTTGTTTAGTTGTGCCCGCCCCCTGGGCTTTTTTACTGCCGGAGCTCCGCTCCTGTGCGCTCCTGCCGGAAATGACCCCAGAGCTTTCAGGTGCACGCACACGTCTTCAGGTACACTGAAACTGACTTCCTCAAGCCTTACCCTTAGAGAGATTCTGGTGGGGTAGCCGTGTTGGTCTGAAGCCACAGAACAAGGTTTGAGTCCAGTGGCTCCTTCAAGACCAACAAAGTTTAATTCTGGGTATCCGCTTCCATGTGTGTGCACACTTCTTCAGATAGATTCAGGTGGGGTAGCTGTGCTGGTCTGAAGCAAGAGAACCAAGTCTGAGTCCAGCGGCACCTTTAAGAAACAACCGAGTTTAATTCTGGGTATCAGCTTTCATGCGCATGCAGGCACATTTCCTCAGGTACATGAAGAAGCGTGCGGGCACACAAAAGCTTTTACCCAGAATTAAACTTTGTTGGTTTCACAGGTGTCGCTGGACTCAAACTTTGTTCTATTGAATTGTGCTTGTAAGAGAAACCAAAGCCAATCCAGACCTGCTAGCACTGGTGTAATATGCTCCTGAAATGGGCTGTAACCAGGGGTCCCTAGAGATGTAGAATTTCCAGAAATTTTGATGCTCGGAAAAAAACCTGGTTTTTCTCCAGTTTTTTTTTGGGGGGGAAACGGAAATTTTCGGGGAAATTTAAAAAAATTCTAGCATTTTTTTTGTCTTTTCTAGATTGAAAGTCATTTTGTTACTTTAGGAACATAAAATATGACTATGGACATTTTTACTTGGCATGAAATTATCACAACTAGCATACTAAAGATATAGCGTACCCAAACAATTATTGCAAACAGAATACCCACCCACATGCAAAAACAAAACTGAAACCTTTTTCTTTTCTTCTGACAATAGCACCTCCTAAAGGAAGAAATGCCTCTTGTTCTTGCATTGGAGAGTTCAGTTTGTAACCTAGGACTTGCTTGTCCCCAGTGCACAGAAATTAGATCAATCTGATACCATATATATATATTTTCAGAAATGATTTGGAAAATATTTGAACACCTTGTCTTAAAATATTTTATTCATCATGTTAAAATAAAACGTTCCATAATCAATTTCCTTTGATTTTCTTTTTTCAATTTTTCCAATTTTTTGGAAAAAAACAAAAAAGGCTTCAGGAAAAAAACCCGGAAAAAACCCGTTTTTTTCTGAATTTTTCTGGTTTTTTTCCGGGCCTTCACAGCTCTAGGGGTCCCTAATCTTTTCGAGCCTGTGGGCACCTCTAGAGTTCTGACACCGGTTGGTGGGAGTGTTCCCTCTAAGCTGAGTGAGTGTGAGCCAGCTCACAGTTTTTTTAGCCTCCGGCTCACCCGTTTTGTCTTGGCTCGGGAAAGAGGGCTCCAGAGCAAACCAATTTACGCAGCAGCCAAGTCGCTCGCTCGCTCACCGCTTTCATGCCACTAGCTCACAAAGTAGAATTTTTGCTCTCAAGACCCCACAGCTTAGAGGGAGCATTGGTCAGTGGCTGCAGGCACTAAAATGGCTGCCGAAGGAGGCGGCAGCGGTGGCAAGCGGCATCAAGTCCCGTCCAACTTAGGGTGACCCCGTGGGGTTTTCAAGGCGAGAGACTTTCAGGGGTGGTTTGCCATTGCCTGCCTCTGTGTTGTGGCCCTGGTACTCCTTGGCGGTCTCCCATCCAGGTACTAACCAGTGCTGACCCTCCTTAACTTCTGAGATCTGCTGAAATCAGGCCAGCCTGGGCCATCTAGGAGGTGGAGCCAACCACGAAATGTAAGAGAATGAGGCTATACATCTCTCTCATAGTAATTCATAGAGCCAGTTTGGTGTCGTGGGCAATGTTCCCTCTAAGCTCTGCAGTCTTGTGAGCAGAAATTCTACTTTGTGAGCTACTAGCATTAAAGTTGTGAGTTAGCGATTTGGCTACTGCATAAATTAGTCTGCTCTGGAGCCCTCCTTCCTGAGCGAGGACAAAAATGTGTGAGCCGGAGGCTAAAAAACTGTGAGCTAGCTCACACTCACTCAGCTTAGTGGGAACACTGGTCGTGGGTAAGTGTGCGGACTCTAATCTGGGAGAACCGGGTTTGATTCCCCCACTCCTCCACATGCAGCGGCCGGTGCGACCTTGTCTCAGTCATAAGTTATTTCAGAGCTGTTCTCTCAAGGGCAGGTCTCAAGAGAGCTCTCTCAGCCCCACCAACCTCACAGGCTGTCTGTTGTGAGGAGGGGAAGGGAGATTGTAAGCCGCTCTGAGACTCCTTCGTGTAGTGAAGGGCGGGGTATAAATCCAATCTCCTCTTCTTCATCGTCTTCAGCATTTCATGCAGAAGCTCTGCTTAACAGGATTCCTTTTTAAATGGAAATATTATATAAAAATGTTTCCTTGGCGCGCACACAGCAGCTGACCTTCGGTCGCAAGGTGAAGATTCTTGTCCCGTGGTGGCAACTGGTGCCATATCATTGTTTTTTAAAGGTCTGCACCGTCAATCAGATCTCCCACGGCCAGTCAGAAGCTCCGGGGGGCAAAAGCCCCATCTGACCCCCCTTCTCAAAGCACTTGGTGGGAGCCACCGCGCCCGTGGGCACCATGTTGGAGCTCCTTGGGATATACATTCTGTGCCTTCTGAACCTTCTTATCAGTTCAGGGCAGGTTCCCAGTGACAGATTTTGAGTTTCTTGGGTGCTTTTGTGTTATTCTCTGTTCTCCACATAGACCTCACAGACCCCAGCTCCGGGGCTAGCAAAATGCAAACGCAGAGAGTTAATTGCTCTCGGAGGCGATGTAAAGAACCTTCCCCCAACCCCTTCTTACCGACAGCAAAGCTTGCTTGGCCTGGCAGATCTTGGCCGACTTACCGAGCTCTGGTTGTGTTCAAAGGGGGCTCTGGAGAGAAATCAGGAATGGGAAGAAAATGTGAGCGTGTGTGTGTGAGAGAGCATCATTTGCATGCACAATGCGCTTTATGCACGTCGCGCTTTTTTAAAAGCGTGTTCGGCATGGGCGGGGAAAGGGACCAAAGGTAACGGGATAATCGCCGAGCTGCACGCTGGGGTAATGGGGCTGATGAATATGGATGCCGCCCGAATGGAGAGGAGCCATCCGGACGGAGGATTAGGATTCTGAACTGTACGCAGCCCCGCTCAGTCGTCACCATTAAGTCTGTAGCTACTCAAGGGCTATGGAAGCCGCTCGCCTGAACCTGTTTTATCAGTCCCAATGCGCTAAGTGCGCTTGTGCAGAGAGCCATCGCCGCCCGCAAGCGCGTTCTCTCACAACTGCGGGCCTGATTGTGGGTCGAGGCGTGGCGCGCTGAATTGTATTTTTACGGCCACGCCGAGACGACTTTTTTCCTTTCGGCAGTCATGTAGTTGATTGGCCCAGGTCTTCCGTTCAGTGGGACCTGATGGTTGGAAGATCCTTGATCCGCACAGAGCATTGAGGGCGTTTGATAACCAGGGACTGATAAACTACTGGGGGGGGGGGGCGGGGGGGAAGGCAGGATGGTATAGCCCAGTCTCAAAAGCTAAGCAGCGTCGGTACTTGGATGGGAGACCACCAAGAAAGACTCTGCAGAGAACGGCAATGTAAATTAGCTCTGCTTCTCCCGTGCCTCGAAAGCCTCTTGCTGGGGCTGCCTTAAGTTATAAGCTAAGCAGGCACAGTACTTGGAAGGGAGACCACCAAGGAAGGCTCTGCAGAGGAAGGCCATGGCAAACCACCTCTGCTTCTCGGTTACCTCGAAAGCCCCTTGCTGGGGTTGCCTTAAGTTATCACTAAGCAGTGTCGGTACTTGGAAGGGAGACCACCAAGGAAGGCTCTGTAGAGGAAGGCCATGGCAAACCACCCCTGCTTCTCACTTGCCTCGGAAGCCCCTTGCTGGGGCCACCTTAAGTTGTGAGCTAAGCAGTGTCGGTACTTGGAAGGGAGACCACCAAGGAAGGCTCTGCAGAGGAAGGCTATGGCCAACCGCCTCTGCTTCTCACTTGCCTTGAAAGCCCCTTGCTGGGGTTGCCTTAAGTTATCACTAAGCAGGCTCAGTACTTGGAAGGGAGACCACCAAGGAAGGCTCTGTAGAGGAAGGCCATGGCAAACCACCCCTGCTTCTCACTTGCCTCGGAAGCCCCTTGCTGGGGTCACCTTAAGTTGTGAGCTAAGCAGTGTCGGTACTTGGAAGGGAGACCACCAAGGAAGGCTCTGCAGAGGAAGGCCATGGCCAACCACCTCTTTTTCTCACTTGCCTTGAAAGCCCCTTCCTGGGGTTGCCGTAAGTCGGAAGCTAAGCAGTGTCGGTACTTGGAAGGGAGACCACCTAGGAAGGCTCTGCAGAGGAAGGCAAAGGCAAACCACCTCTGCTTCTCCCTTGCCTCGAAAGCCCCTTGCTGATTTCATCATAAGTCTTGGAAGCTATGAGGGTTGGTAGTTGGATGGGAGTCCACCAAGGAAGACTCTGCAGAGGAAGGCGATGGTAAAACCACCGCTGCTTCTCCCTCGCCTCGAAACCCTCTTGCTGGGGTCACCATAAGCTGACTGCAACTTGACGGCACTCGGTTACCGAAGGCTTATCTGGGGCAGGAGAGAGAATCCGTTTGGCAATGGGAAGGTAACCAGCAAAGGAGACAGAAGGCAGAGTTGTGTAGTTAGCTGTCCGGAAGAAGGCTTGGACAGGGAAGGAGTGGATTCGAAAGGTGTATTATTCATAGGAAAGAAATGCTAATTTCAACTGGCGTGAGGCTGGGTTGCTTGTCTGTGCTTCTTGAGCAACCTTTGACGTTGTCGGCAAAGTAACACCCTTGAAGCTGTTGAGCTAACAGTAAACGGGTTTTTGGAAGGACTTCGAAAACAATTAATGGGGAAAAAACACCACCAGAAAGTTATGGAGTAGGAAAAACCCAGTACACTAAATATACTACAGGTGTTGTATGTACTCCTATCGTAGATTCAAATGTGTGCTGTAAATATACATCCCATCTGATTGATTATAAAGGGTGAGAGCAAGCTAGATTCAGAAGGAGAAAAGAGCAAGAGTTCAGGAGCACCTTAATGCAGGGGTGTCAAACATACGGCCCCGGGGCCGGATCAGGCCCCCGGAGGGCTTCTCTCAGGCCCACAGTGGAACTGACTGTCTTCTGCTGCTTCTTCCGCTTCTGCTGCTGCTGCGTCATCGTAGGTTTGCAGCTTACAGAGACACACCTGAACAGCAAACTCAAGACTGCAACAGCAGAGACATTTTGATGCAATAATTCAGAGCAAGAGGCGTCAGTTATCAGACGCTGTTAAATAAACAAAATATTGCAGGAGTGCTCATGTTTTAAGCACGTTTTTAAGTTTAAAAAAACTTGTTTGTGTCCTTTATAAAGTTTATATCTCTGCTACCTGGCATTACATTTTATGACACACACGGCCCGGCCTGACAAGATCTCGTTTATGTCAAATCCGGCCCTCATAACAAATGAGTTCGACACCCCTGCGTTAAAGACTAAGAAAATTTGTGGCAGGGGAGGAGCTTTCGTGAGTCACCGCTCACTTCTTCAGATACCTTCTTCAGATGTTGCCTCCTGGTACTGGAATTCAGAGGTTTAGTGCCTCTGAACGTGGAGGTTCCCTTTAGTCGCCATGGCTAGTAGCCACTGACAGACCGATCCTCCGTGAATCTGTCTAATCCCCTGTTAAAGGTGTCTATTCCTGTGGCCATCACTGCAGTTTGATGTAGTGGTTAAGTGTGTGGACTCTAATCTGGGAGGACTGGTTTTGATTCCCCTCTCCTCCCCATGCAGCTGATGTGGTGACCCTGGGTCACTCACAAGTTCTCTCAGAGCTGTTCTCTCTCTCTCTTTTTTAATCATCTTTATTAATTTTAAATTAATGTATAATACAGCGTAATACAGTGCATCCATCTGCAAGAATCTATATATCTAATAGCCAAGTTGCCCCCGTGAGTGCGGATCGCTAAATCAGCGCTCCGGGGGGGGGGCACTTGGGGGGGAGGGGGAGGTTTGTGCACACGTGGGCCAGTCCCCACGTGTGCACAAAAATGCTAAACCTTGAAAAAAATTTCGGGGGGATGTTTAAATCCCCCCGAAAGTGCAAGAGCGTTCCGTGCGCATGCGCACAGAACGCCTGGCAACCGAGGCTGCCGTTCTGCTAACAGAATGTGAGTTGGTTTTCACTGACTTTCCCAGCTTACTCCCAATCCCCCACAGCTTGTTCTGATGGAAGCATTTTTTTTTCCTGCAGTAAGCCGGGGGGGGGGGGGGGGGAAAAGGCAGGGGCGGGGGGGGGGGGGGGGGAGAAAAACGCAGCCGCCGCTAAGGAGCCCCGCAGAGAGACTGTGGGGCGAAGAGAGAGAAGGGGGGAGAGAGAGACTGTGGGGCGAAGAGAGAGAGGGGGGGAGAGAGAGAGACTGGGGGGGAAGAGAGAGAACGGGGGAAAGAGAGAGACTGCCCCCCCCGCGAGTATCGCGGGTCCCCCCTTGTGTTATCTAAATGGAAAAAGTCGAAACCTACAAGGTTAACCACTTCAGATAAAGAGGGTTAGGGGGGAGAATATCTAGAATCTGTAAGTAGGAGAACCGGGTTTGATTCCCCACTCAGAGCTCTTCTCTCACGAGCGGTCCTCGAAAGAGCTCTCTCAGCCCCACCGACCTCACAGGCTGTCTGTTGTGGGGAGGGGAAGGGAAAGGAGACTGTAAGCCGCTCTGAGACTCCTTCGGGTAGTGAAGGGCGGGGTATGAATCCAATCTTCTCCTCCTCTTCTTCATCCTCCTCTGCCGTGAATCCCACCTTTTGATTACTCTAGGTGTAAAGTAGTATTTCCTTTTTCTGTCCTGAACCTACTGCCCATCAGCTTCACTGGATGCCCTGGAGTTCTAGTATTTGGGGAGAGGGTAGAAAATCCCCTCTGTCAGTTCTCTCCGTCCCGTGCCTAATTTTCTAAACCTCTATTGTGTCGTTCCCCTCCCCTTAGCCGTCTCTTTTCTAAACTGAAAAGCCCCAGCCTCTTCAGCCTTTCCTCGTAACAAAATGTCCCCTGCAGAGAAGGATATTTCTCCCAGTCTGCAGTCCCTGCTGTTAAGCCTTTTACAGTTCGGCAGAGCCTGCAAGACGGAGCTCTTCCGCCAGGCTTTTGAGTAGGGGCCGTCGCCGCCAGTACCACCACCGCATAACTGCGGAGCAGGACCGCCAGGGTGGGCCGATGAGTAATTGGAACATCATGGCTCATGGCGTCCCCCTTGTGACTTTTGACCTCTGACCTCCTCCTGATATGCAATGGAGAGTGCGCAATTTTAGTCCTTCATGTATCCTGTGAGTTGTCAATGTTTTTAGCTTTGTGTTTTAATTTATCTGTTTTATAGCACCTTGTGCCTTGTTTATTTTATTTATTTATTTATTTATTTAAGCATTTTTACCCTGCCCTCCCTGCGAGCGGGCTCAGGGCGGCTTACAGGGGGCACAAGCCCATACATAAAATCCAGTATAACAATAAAATCATAACAATAACAATAAAGTGCATTCATTATCAAGATGGTCTTAAGTGTTAAGATGGTATCATCCAGCAACCCCATTGGGTACCACTATCCAGTAGGTGGTTCATGCCAACCCCCTGTTCTCATTGCCGCATAGATCTCATTGCCGCATGGGCTACTAAGGGCAATTCCCGATCTCGATGGTATTGCCGCCATTGGTGGTGGTGGCAGCGGCGGCCCCTACATGAAAGCCTGGTGGAAGAGCTCCATCTTACAGGCCCTGCGGAACTGCATAAGGTCCCGCAGGGCCCTGATCTCCTCCTCTGGGTCCCCGACCGAAGTGCTCTTGGGGGTACATACGCGGAAAGGCGGTCCCTCAGGTAGGTCGGACCCAGGCCATATAGGGCTTTAAAGGAAAGTACCAGCACTTTGAAGCGGATTCGGTATGCTATTGGCAGCCAGTGCAGCGCCTTCAACCCAGGCTTGATGTGCTCCCACCTGGGGAGGCCCATCAGCAGCCTAGCCGCCGCATTCTGCACTAGCTGCAGCTTCCGGATCTGCAACAAAGGCAGCCCCATGTAGAGAGCGTTACGGTAGTCTAGCCTTGAGGTGACCGTCGCGTGGCTCACTGTGGCCAGGTCCTCGCGGTCGAGGAAGGGGGCCAACTGCCGAACCTGCCTCAGATGGTAAAATGCAGACCTGGCAGTGGCTGCTACCTGGGCCTCCATCGTTAAGGAGGAATCCAGGAGCACTCCCAAACTCCTAACCTCCGACACCGCCCTGAGCCTGCGTGCGGGGAGGGCGGGATAAAAATGGAATGAAATAAATAAATATAAATAAATATGTCTATACAGCCTTGGTCAACTTCATTTTTGAATGAAAAAACCCCCACCCCGAACCTGTTTATTTCCCCAAATGGTACCGCATAGCGTAATATGAGTCAGAGGGAGAGAGAGAGCGCGAACCGAGCACCCCATTAAATCATCTCCTTATTCTTCTCCTGCATCAAGAAGAAAATCTGCAAGAGCTCGAATAAAGCATCGGGGAGGAGGGGAGTGGGCGGGCGTCTAATTGCTTCTGTTTGCATACTGAAACTGGGCCCCGGCAACCTGCTGATATTTGAAACAAGGAAATCAGAACCCCTCTCTGGATTAACGGCTCGGCTCTCCTCCCTCCTGTCTCCTCCACACTTCTGAGCTGGCGACACTTTCCTTTGAAGACGAGGGTCCCACCTTGGGATGCCAGCCTCCAGGCGGGACCTGGGGACCCCCCCCCCCCCGGATTAACACTCATCCCCCCACTACACAAAAAAATCCTGGAAAACAAATGGATGCTTTGGAGGGCGGACTCTGTGGACTCTATGAGAGCCAGTTTGGTGTAGTGGTTAAGAGCGTGGACTGTAATCTGGGAGAACCGGGTTTGATTCCCCCACTCCTCCATGTGCAGCTGCTGGTGTGTCCTTGGGTCAGTCACAAGTTCTCTCAGAGCTGTTCTCTCAAGGGCAGTCCTCGAAAGAGCTCTCTCAGCCCTGCCTACCTCACAGGGTGTCTGATCTGGCAAGGGGGAGGGAAAGGAGATTGCGAGCCGCTCTGAAACCCCTGCGGGTAGTGAAGGGCGGGGTATAAATCCAATCTTCTCCTCATTCTTTTGTTGTGCAGCAGCGTTCATGGATCTGTGTAGAAGAAGAGAAGAGAAGAGATTGATACCCTGCCCTTCACTACCGAAAGGTGTCTCAGCGCGGCTTACAATCTCCTCTCCCTTCCCCTCCCCACAACAGACACTCTGTGAGGTAGGCAGGGCTGAGAGAGCTCTGTCAAGGACTGCCCTTGAGAGAAGAGCTCTGAGAGAACTTGTGACTGACCCAAGGTCACACCAGCAGCTGCAAGTGGAGGAGTGGGGAATTAAACCCGGTTCTCCCTGATTATAGTCCGTGCACTTAACCCACGACACCAAACTGGAGAAGGAAGATACATTAGGATCAGTGTTCCCTCTAAGCTGAGTTAGTGTGAGCTAGCTCACAGCTTTTTAGCCCCCGGCTCGCACATTTTTGTCGTAGCTCAGGAAGGGATGGCTCCAGAGCAAACTAATTCATGCAGCAGCCAAGTCGCTCACTTACAACTTTGATGCCAGGAGCTCAGAAAGCAGAATTTCTGCTCACAAGACTCCACAGCTTAGAGGAACCATTGATTAGGATTCCCCAGGGCCAGACCAGGTCGCCTTCCTCCAGTGCTGTCCAACCACAAAGATTCCAGTGCTAAAGTCCAGCAGATGTCACTAGAGGCTACGAGATGGAGAAGGGATCGGCCGGCCCAAGGCAGAAGGTCTTGATACTTATCTCAGACTCTAGCCTCCTCATCCCCCGAATTTGGGAAGACTCCTCCTGTGACTCATCCTGTTACCCTATTTATCTACTTGCAATTTCTTGCTTTCGAACTGCTAGGTTGGCAGGAGCTGGAACTAGAGACGGGAGCTCACTCCGTCATGCGGCACACTCGGGTCTTGAACTGCTGAACGACCAACCTTCCGCAGCCTGCAGTTCAGCATCACAATTCCAGGTTGCGGAATTTGTGGAGATTTTGGGGGGTGGGGCCTGGAGAAGGCGGGCTTTGGGGAGGGGAGGGCCCTTAGCCTGGGATTAGACCCTAGAGGTCACCCTCCAAGACAGCCATTTTCTCCGAGGGGAACTGATCTCTCTGGTCTGGTGGTCATTCCCGGAGATTTCCAGGCCACACCTGGAGATTTGCAACCCCACACCTTTCACAAAGGTGGTGTTACGCCCCTCTATGGCCGTTATGCCCCGTTGAGACCCCGCCCCTCCCAAAGCCCCGCCCTTCTCAGGCTCCACCCCCCAAAATCTCCAGGTATTTTCCAACCCAGAGCTACGAACCCTAAGTAAGAGGAACATAAGAACATATGAACGTAAGAGAAGCCAATGTTGGATCAGGCCAAAGGCCCATCCAGTCCAACACTCTGTCACACAGTGGCCAGAAATACCAGGGGCCATCAGGAGGTCCAGCAGTGGAGCCGGGACACTAGAAGCCCTCCCACTGTTGCCCCCCCCAAGCAGCAAGAATACAGAGCATCACTTGCCCCAGACCGAGAGTTCCTATTGGTAAAGGTAAAGGTTCTCTTGCTCGAAAGCCAGTCGAATCCGACTCTAGGGTTGCGGTGCTCATCTCCGTTTCAAAGCCGAAGAGCCAGCGCTGTCCGAAGACGTTTCCGTGGTCATGTGGCCGGCATGACTAAACGCCAAGGCGCACGGGACGCTGTTACCTTCCCACTGGAGTTGTACCTATTTATCTACTTGCAATTTCTTGCTTTCGAACTGCTAGGTTGGCAGGAGCTGGAACTAGAGACGGGAGCTCACTCCGTCATGCAGCGTACCCGGGTCTCAAACTGCTGAACTACCGACCTTCCACAGCTTGCAGTTCAGCATCTTAACCACTTGAGCCACCGCAGCTCTACCTATCTATACCTTGTGGCTCATAGCCACCGATGGACCTCTGCTCTGTATGTTTATCCAGTTCCCTCTTGAAGCCGTCCATGCCTGTAGCCGCTGCCACCTCCTGCGGCAGTGAATTCCGCGTGTTCATCACAATGTACAAATGTCCCCTTTTCACTCTTGTCTAGCAACTCAGATAACTGGGGAAGGGTCATGAACCTCCAGGTGGGGCTCGGAGACCTCCCAGAATTGCAGTTGATCTTGTTGTACTCGAGACCAGTGTTCCCTCAAGCTGAGTTAGCGTGAGCTAAGTCACAGTTTTTTAGCCTCCGGCTCACACATTTTCGTCTTAGCCCAGGAAGGGATGGCCCCAGAGCCAACTAATCACTTGCTCACCAACGTTGATGCCAGTAGCTCGCAAAGTAGAATTTTTGCTCACAAGACTCCACAGCTTAGAGGGAGCATTGCTCGAGACTACAGGCGTCGGTTTCCCCTGGAGAAAATGGCTGCTTTGGAGGGTCGGCTCTCTGGCGTAATCGTCTGCCCTCCAGGAACTTCCCCTCGGGGAGTTGGCAACTCTAGTTAACAGGGGTCAGGGCTATTTTTGGGCAGGAACGCACAGGAACGGAGTTCCGGCTGGCTCCCAAGTTGGCCACGCCCCGCAGGAGCTCATTAGCATAATAGGCCACACCCAACAGCAGAAACTCATTAGGATTGGCTACATTAGGGGTGCGTGGCCTAACATGCAAAGGGGTTCCTGCTACCAAAAAAGGCCCTGGGTTTTGACAACAAACAAGGTCAACAGAATAAGAAGCAAAAGGTGGGTGTGGCTGGATGACCACACTTCTGGCAACATGGGGGTGCGTCCTAATGTGCTAATGAGCTGTGCTGTCAGGGGTGTGGCCCAATAGGCTAATGAGTTTCTGCTGTTGGGTGTGGCCTGTTATGCTAATGCGTTCCTGCTGGGCTTTTTCTACAAAAAGAGCCCTGACAGGGGTTATGTGTTTGTCTAAGTCCGGTGATGTGCCGGAACTGCCTCTCGTTTCTCCAAAGGAGGGCGATTGCAAATGCTTTAGGTAATCAGAGATTACTGGGCCATATTAAAACTAGAGTCGCCAGGTTCCTCGTGGCCACCAGCAGGGGATTGGGGGGGGAGGGGTCTAGGATTAACAGATCCAGTTTGGGAAACTCCTGGAGATTTGGGGGTGGAGCCTGGGGAGGACAGGGATCTCGCCGTAGAGACCACCCTCTGAAGCATCCGTTTCCTCCAGGGGAACTGATCTCTGTAGTCCGGAGATGAGCTGTAATTCCAGGGGTTCCCCAGGTCCCACCTGGAGGTTGGCAACCCTAAATTTTAGAACCCCGTTTCAGCCTTCTGGGGAATCCACGTCCTTGATTGCCCTTCCTTCTGGAAGTCTGGATGTCATCTTCGCCCCTCTGCCGCTAGCGTTTGGCAGTGAGTGATGCCTTCGGACCCATTTGTTGTTGTTGTTCAGTCGCACAGTCGAGTCCGACTCTTTGCGACCCCATGGGCCACATCACGCCAGGCCCTCCTGTCTTCCGTCGTGCTCCGGAGTTTGCTTCATCTCATGTTCGTTGCATCTATGACACTGTCTAACCACCTTATCCTTTGCCGTCCCCGTCTTCTTTGACCTTCGATCTTTCCCAGCATCAGGGTCTTCTCTATTGAGTGCTCCCTTCTCATTTGGTGGTGGCCAAAATATTTGAGCTTCAGTTTCATTATCTGGCCTTTCAGGGAACAGTCAGGGTTGATTTCTTTTAGGATTGACTGATTTGATCTCCTTGCAGTCCAAGGGACTCTCAAGAGTCTTCTCCAGCACCATAGTTCAAAAGAATCTATTCTTCGGTGCTCGGCCTTCCTTATAGTCCAACTCTCGCAGCCATACATGACTACTGGGAATACCATTGCTTTGACCACACGGACTTTTGTTGGCAGGGTGATGTCTCTACTTTTTAATATGTTGTCGAAAGCTTTCACGGCCGGCGTTCACTAGCTGTTGGAGATTTTCCAGGTTGTCTGGCCGTGGTCTCGGCATCTACTTTTTATTAGGCTGTCTAGGTTTGCCATTCTAACCCATGCTGTGCCATAAAACCGGGATCGCCGTTTTTAATATTTGCCGTTCCGACACGATTGGCGCCCCGCCTTGCAAAATGCAAAGACGTATGCTCTTCCTCTTGATTTGAAGCTGAACGGTCTATTGGGATTTCCTGCCGCCGTGTTTACAACTTGTTTACAACTTGCGGCATCGATGGAAAAGGCCCCAAACCATGCCCAGGGTTTATACTGAGTTCTCCATCTTATCTGGGAAGCTCAGCTCTTGCTAAGCTCTTATATATGTTACAGGCCAGCGACGCTGCTGATTACGAAACCTCGGGGGCTGGCATGTCCCCTTCCGAAGGAAACGGTGCAGAACAGAAACAAAGGGCCAGGTGGGAGATAAGATTTAGGCCCAGCGGTAAAAGAGGGTGAAGATAAGACCAAAGAGGTACGAGAGTTTGAAGGTCTGCCAAAGGGAGTTGCCAGTTAGATACGGTCTCTTGTTTTTCAGGAAACAATAAAAAACACACATTCTTTATTGATGGAACACCTTTGATCTAGAAATCGGCCCACGGAGTCTAGAAGCCAGGCCACTCCCCTCATGCTCTTTGCCTTTTCCACGCTCTAAGCAGGGTTTAGTTTGAGGTGGGAGGCTCGTTCCAGAACCAGTGGAGCCGGGCTGGGAGAGAATTACATACTCAAGAGCTGGCTCACACGTTACTTTGTGCCAGAGAAGCGTCCCTGGAGTTCCGTGCTGAGAATTCAGTTCCTGGTTCCACAGTGGCCTGATTTTGATCTGGTTTGATTTAAACGTACCCTCCATTTCCCAGACAATCCACAATAGCACTACAGATAAGATTAGAACCTCCTCGGAAAAACAGGAAACCTCCTCAGGAAACAATATTTATTTTATTTATTTATTTATTTATTATTAGATTTATACCCCGCCCTCCCCCAGGGGGCTCAGGGTGGCTACAACAGAGGCAATTGCCATAACAACGACTAAAAACAACATAAAAACAATAATTAAACAGTATAAAACAGTCATTAAGTAAAGTGCGGTGCTCTGGATGTTACATTTTCTTAATCCAAGGTGAATTCCATTCATCAACCTAACCTGACCACAAGCATTCTTCGGTTAACTAGGCGTCTGCCCAGGGCCGGCTCACCTCCAGATCTAATCCATCCATATACAAAAGAACCTCCTCAGGAAAGCTCCTCCATTCGCATGTTCACGGCCTGGGGAACTCCTACAATAGAATGGCTCAGCCCTACCCCACCTTCCTGAGTAGATATAAATGACCTGCCTACCCTTTTCTTCTCACTTCGACACAGAGAGTCCTCCATCTTTCTGTGTCATACCTCTGAGGATGCCAGTCACAGCTACTGGCGAAACATCGGGTCCTACAATGCCAAGACCACGGCCAGACAACCCGGAAAATCGGCAACAGCTAATCTACTCTTTGCCCCGCCGCGGGAGCGTCCATAGTCCGTGTTTGCATAAACCTATGTTTCCCCGTTTAATTCGAAAAGGGGAAACATAACGTTTCATAGATGCATTTGAAATGTGGCGTTGGAGGAGAGTTTTACCGATAAGCTGAAAAGATAAATCGGTGGGTTCTAGACCAAATCAAGTTCAAGCTCTCCCTAGAAACTAAAATGACTGAACGGAGGCTATCGTGCTTTGGTCACATTATGAGAATTCAAAGAGTCACTGGAAAACACAATAATGCTAGGGAAAGGTTCCAGGAGAAGAGGAATACCCAACATATTGTGTACTGGGTTCGACGCGTAGCGAAGACAGACGCTGAGTGCTTAGCAGCAATGTTCCCTCTAAGCTGTGGAGTCTTGTGAGCAAAAATCCTACTTTGTGAGCGACTGGCATTAAAGATGTGAGCAAGCAACTTGGCTGCTGCATAAATTTTTTTGCTCTGGAGCCGTCCCTTCCTGAGCGAAGACAAAGATGTGTGAGCCAGAGGCTAAAAAACTGTGAGCGAACTCACACTCACTCAGCTTAGAGGGAACACTGCTTAGCGGCTCATACTCTACTGGCACACAACGCAACAACCAACAAATGGTCCAACGGCCAACTATATACAGTCCCCGGGTGCCACCCACATGTCCCGTTGGCGGGTTCGAACTTCCCGCCACAGTTCCGATAGGTGCTGACGAGGAGTCGCAGGATCCTAGTCCCCATTGTTCTTTTGGAGCCAAGCTCTGGTCACATACCGCCGGCCCCTAGTGGCGGTCAGCGGACACGACACAACAGAAGACGGATTGACTCCCTCAACGAGGCCACAAAAGGCCCTCGGTTTGCAAGACCTGAGCAAAACTGTTAGCGATAGGATGCGGTGGAGGTCATTCATTCATAGGCAAAGACAATAATGCTACGAAAAGACAATCCTGCTAGGAAAAATTGACGGCTGCAGGGAAATGAGCCAGCAGGAGATGGGTTGACTCCGTCAAGGAAGAAGACGACGAAGAGGAGGGGGAGGAGGAGGAGGAGATTGGATTTATACCCCGCCCTTCTCTACCTGAAGGAGTCTCGGAGCGGCTCACAATCTCCTCTCCCTTCCCCTCCCCACCACAGACAACCTCATGAGGTAGGTGGGGCTGAGAGAGCTCTCTCGAAGACTGCTCTTGAGGGAACAGCTCTGAAAGAACTTGTGACTGACCCAAGGTCACCCAGCTGGCTGCATATGGAGGAGTGGGGGAATCAAACCCGGTTCTCCCAGATTAGAGCCCACGAAAGCCGATACCCAGAGTGAAACTTTGTTGGTCTTAAAGGTGCCACTTCCCCTTTCCTCTTGCACTTTTTGGAAACTCATTGTTTCACGGATCGTGGACAGCAGAAGACACATTACTTTTATTTTTGTCTTAACCACTGCGCCAAAGGAAGCCACGACCCTCCGTTTGCGAGACCAGAGCGAGGCTGTCAACAACCTTAATTAATTCATCGGGTTGTCATCGATCAATAGCAACTGGACGGCACTTAACACACACAGGTGTATACACAGACACAGGGTTCCCCATGGGGCAAACAGTGGATCTAGGGGCCATCTCAGATCAGAAAATCCCTGTGTGCTATAATCCTCATTTGAATCTGGCCCCTGCCCACCTGGGAGCTCCGTTCCCAGCATGCCTGCGGACTTTGTAACCCGCGACTCGTCCCTGCAGTCCGCTGGGGAATCTCACAGCAGAGGCAAATCCCAGTCAGGGAATGTCCTGTTCGCAGCTCGCCACAACAGCTCTCTGTATATCACCCGTCTTCAGTGGAATGTTGCACCAGTTCATAAAATCGGCATGCATAAGAAAGCAGAATAATTCTGAAGAAGCGTGCGTGCCCGCGAAAGCCGATACCCAGAATGAAACTTTGTTGGTCTTAAAGGTGCCACTTTCCCTTTCCTTTTGCACTTTCGGAAACGCATTGATTCACGAATCGTGAGCAGCAGAAGACACATTACTTTTATTTTTTAGATGCAAGAAGAAAAAGAAGAGGAGATTGGATTTATCCCCCGCCCTTCACTACCTGAAGGAGTCTCAGCGCGGCTTACAATCCCTTCCATTCCCCTCCCCTCAACAGACACCCTGTGAGGTAGGTGGGGCTGAGAGAGCTCTTTCGAGAACCGCGCTTGAGAGAACAGCTCGGAAAGAACTTGTGTCTGACCCAAGGTCACACCGGCAGCTGCATGTGGAGGAGTGGGGAATCAAACCCGGTTCTCCCAGATTAGAGTCCACGCTCCTAACCACTACACCAAACTGGCTCTCCTTTTAGGAAAGGTTTCCCTTGCCCAAAAGCCGGTCGAATCCGACTCTAGGTCGAATCCAAGCCAAAGAGCCAGCGCTGTCAGAAGACGTTTCCGTGGTCATGTGGCCGGCATGGCTAAACACCAAGGCGCACGGAACGCTGTTGCCTTCCCACTGAAGTGGTACCTATTTATCTACTTGCCGTTTCTTGCTTTCGAATTGCTAGGTTGGCAGGAGCTGGAACTAGAGACAGGAGCTCACTCCGTCATGCGGCGCACTCGGGTCTCGAACTGCAAGCTTCCGGTCTGCAGTTCAGCATCTTAACCACTT
Source organism: Gekko japonicus (assembly GCF_001447785.1). Taxonomy (NCBI): domain Eukaryota; kingdom Metazoa; phylum Chordata; class Lepidosauria; order Squamata; family Gekkonidae; genus Gekko; species Gekko japonicus. The sequence continues at coordinate 1,352,047 of NW_015172558.1, read as the reverse complement.
CAGCCATCGCAGCCTCCGGCTCTCTTTTTAGCAACGGCTAAAGGAGCTGCGGTGGCTCAAGTGGCTCAAGTGGTGAAGACGCTGAACTGCAGGCTGTGGAAGGTCGGTAGTTCAGCAGTTCGAGACCCGGGTGCCGCATGACAGAGTGAGCTCCCGTCTCTCGTTCCAGCTCCTGCCAACCTAGCAGTTCGAAAGCAAGAAATCGCAACTAGATAAATAGGTACCACTTTGGTGGGAAGGTAACAGCGTTCCGTGCGCCTTGGTGTTTAGTCATGCCGCCCACATGACCACGGAAACATCTTCGGACAGCGCTGGCTCTTCGGCTTTGAAACGGAGATGAGCACCGCAACCCTAGAGTCGGATTCGACTGGCTTTCGAGCAAGGGAACCTTTACCTTTACTAAAAGGACTGAGACCAATTTTGCACTCGCTAGGGTGATCCTAGGATCCTTCTCATTGAGCAAAAAGAGCCAAGGTTTCCGGGTTGTAGGTGGACGATTAGTTGATTAAAGGCTCAGTATAGTAACCCCTCGTGATCTCAAAAATTAAGGTGCCCCTGGACTCATTGTTCTGCGGAATAATTCTGTGTTCTGGTTTTCCTGCAGTGTTGCCTTTTGGAAAATGACTTAAAAAGAAAAAAAGGAATACTTTTGCACGCTCTCTGTCTGCATAGTCCTTGTTAAGCCATCCATCCAAACCACCGCCCTCTCCTGGAATGCCTGTCTGAACAAAAGCTCTTAGCCGCCTTTTCAACTGCCCGTAGGGGAAGGCTGAGCTAAACCTCGCCAGGTAAAGCATTCCAAGGCACTGGGCTGGCCTTGCTGGAGGCCCCGAAAACCGTCGACTAGCTTATTTCACTCCAAGAATGGGTTTTGACTGGGAATCTGGGAATTCCCTAGCTAGCCTGGAGCCATAGGGCAGCGTTCCCTAACGGTGCCAACATCGTCTCTTTCATGTATCTCTTAGCACGACTCTTCCACAAAGCACCGAAGCACGCTCTGCCTTTCCTCCGTCTTCTTGGAGCAAGAGATATTTCAGAAGACCTTAGGAAGGCGTCACGTTCGGGCCTGCCGGGAGCAAGCGTTCAGAAGGATGCCTGTCTTAGGGTGGCCAATCTCCAGGTGGGAACTGGAGATCTCTGGGAATTAAAGCTGATCTCCAGTTTGGTGTCGTGGTTAAATGCGCGGACTCTAATCTGGGAGAACCGGGTTCGGTTCCCCACTCCTCCACTCACAGCTGCTGGATGACCTTGGGCACGCCGTAGTTCTGTCAGAGCTGTCCTTGAAAAAGAGCAGTTTCTGTCAGAGCTCTCTCAGCCCCACCGACCTCACAGGGTGTCTGTTGTGGGGAGGGGGAGGGAAAGGAGATTGTAAGCCGCTCTGAGGACTCCTTCGGGTAGTGAAGGGCGGGGTATAAATCCTATCTCCTCCTCCTCTTCTTCTTTCTCCTCTCGTCCTGTCTCTGCTCGAGAACATCCAAAAACTGCTGCAGTTTTTCTTTTTTCTTTTTTTAAAAAAAGATTCCATGGCCCTTAGTCCTCTCCGCGGTTTCCTTCCCAGCGGGAAGGGGCTGGAAATATTTGGTCAACGGAACGGGTGCCCGGTTCCAGCAGGGGCTCAGTGGCATAGCAGAACTGCTTCGGAAGCTTTTGGCGTCAGGTTGCAGAGTAACGGATCCCTCACTCAAAACATGTTATTTGTATTTCCCGAGGGGACGCCACTACAGATGAGACAGAGACCGCAGCCAGATCGCATTCTCTTCGCTACCCTTCTGGGAAGAAGTGCTGACTCTAGACGTTCTCCCCCCCCCAAGGAGAGAGCTTTCTGCAAGGAGAAAGAGAGAAAGAGAACCAAAGCAACCGGCAACATGTGGCCGAAGGCTTTCACGGCTGGAGTTCATTAGTTGTTGTAGGTTTTCCGGGCTATATGGCCGTGGTCTTGGCACTGTAGGGCCTGACGTTTCGCCAGCAGCCGTGACTGGCATCCTCAGAGGTATAACACAGAAAGATGGAGCCCTCTCTGTGTCAATGCCTGCCATTTTTCTTCGCACCTTGACACAGAGAGGACTCCATCTTTCTGTGCTATACCTCTGAGGATGCCAGTCACAGCTGCTGGCGAAACGTCAGGTCCTACAATGCCAAGACCACGGCCAGACAGCAAGACCCCGGCCAGACAGCCCGGAACATCTACAACACCTAATAACCAGCAACAGGCAATAACAACAACAACAACAGACAGACAGATAAGATTACAATTTCAACAGCCAATCCACATACAACAGATCCTCAGGAAATAGGAAACCTCCTCAGGAAACAATCCATATACAAAAGAACCTCCTCAGGAAAGCTCCTCCATTCGCATGTTCACAGCCTGGGGAACTCCTACAAGAGAGAATGACTCAGCCCTACCCCACCTTCCTGAGTAGATATAACTGACCTGCCTACTATTTTCTTCTCACCTTGACACAGAGAGCACTCCATCTTTCTGCGTTATACCTCTGAGGATGTAAGTCACTGTTACCGACGAAACGTCAGGTCCTACAATGCCAAGACTACGGTCATACAGCCTGAAAAATCTACAACGCCTAATAACCAGCAACAGATAATAATAATAATAATAATAATAA
>NW_015172558.1:1344703-1349364 GCF_001447785.1 Gekko japonicus | reverse complement strand
ATAATAATAATAATAATAATAATAATAATAATAATAATAATAATAATAATAATAATAATAATAATAATAATAATAATAATAATAATAATAATAATAATAATAATAATAATAATAGACAGATAAGATTAGAATTTCAACAGCCAATCCACATACAACAGATCCTCAGGAAACAGGAAACCTCCTCAGGAAACAATCCATATAGAAAAGAACCTCCTCAGGAAAGCTCCTCCATTCGCATGTTCACAGCCTGGGGAACTCCTACAAGAGAATGGCTCAGCCCTACCCCACCTTCCTGAGTAGATATAACTGACCTGCCGATCATTTTCTTCTCACTTCGACACAGAGAGGACTCCATCTCTATCAGTTATACCTCTGAGGATGACAGGCACAGCTACTGGTGAAACGTCAGGTCCTACAGTGCCAAGATCACGGCCACACAACCCGGAAAATCTACAGCAACTAATAATAGACATCGTCTGTGGATGGTTTCAGCTGAAGTAGGACCACGAAATGGGGGGGTAGGGGTGGGCAGGCTCAACTAACAGGAGAAAAAGTCCCACACTCGGTTGTCCTGGTCCAACCGTCTTAGGTGTGGGTCTAGCCTCATCTTGTCAGCTCCCGGAAGCTAAGCAGGGTCCTCCTCCCATGGCAGCCATTTTTTAAAAAGTTTTTTTATTATTGAAAATCTAACATCAGGTACAAAGACAAACCGGTGACAATAAACTGTCATAAACATGTGAGGTCATAGTAAATAATCAAGTATTGATTAATTAGGGAGCCGCGGTGGCTCAGAGGATAAGACGCTGAGCTGCAGACCAGAAGGTTGGTAGTTCAGCAATTCGAGACCCAAGTGTGCCGCATGACGGAGTGAGCGCCCGTCTCTTGCCCCAGCTCCTGCCAACCTAGCAGTTAGAGAGCCAGAAATTGCAAGTAGATAAATAGGTACCGCTTTGGTGGGGAGGTAATAGCATTCTGTGCACCTTAGCGTTTAGTGACCCCGGCCACATGACCACGGAAATGTCTTCGGACAGCGCTGGCTCTTCGGCTGGAAACTGAGATGAACACTGCCCCCTAGAGTCCGATACCACTAGCTTTCGAGCAAGGAGAACCTTTACCTTTACTATCAATGAATTAACATAGTAAAACATCTATAGCACAATTCTGTTCAGAACGGTCTGTGTTTTGAGCAATAACATTTAAAACAGGGTACCAACAATTATAATAATCACGAGAGGCAGAGTAAGAGTCTTTATTCAAGGCTTGTATCCGTATCCTTTCCACTGTGAGATAATCCCATGGGTTCCTGTACCAAGTCTTAAGAATTGGGGGCGAGGGAGATTTCTATGAGGAGGCGATTGCAGACTTTGCAACAGCGCATGATAGAGAAACCAATTTTTTGGTCATCTATTCGAGAAGAAGAAGAAGAGATTGGATTTATACCCCGCCCTTCACTACCCAGAGGAGTCTCAGAGCTTACACACTCCTTTCCCTTCCCCTCCCCACAACAAGAAACCCTGGGAGGGAGGTGGGGCTGAGAGAGCTGTGACAGAAACGGCTCTTTTTCAAGGACAGCTCTGGCAGAACTATGGCTTGCCCAAGGCAATCATCCAGCAGCTGCAAGTGGAGGAGTGGGGAATCAAACCCTGTTCTCCCAGATTACAGTCCGCGCACTTAACCACTGCGCCAAACTGGCTCTCGAGACCAAATTTCTATCGTCACAGGCCTCTCTATTCCATTACGCCCTGACTCACTGTTGCTAAACTTGTGGGATAATCCCAAAACGGCAGCTATTTTTGATTTGTGCTCGCCAACCCCCTCTCAAAAATTCCAAAGGCGCCCACAGGCACAAAAATGTCAGGGACACTTGATATAGATTTCATTGCGCTGTTTGTAATGACGATCTGTTAAAAAAAAACCTTGCAGAAACTGAGTCAAGTGGCAGTAAAATGAGCTCATATCAGGTGTGGCGCTCGAAACGGCCGACTTGAAATTCGTATGCAGATATGACACTGCTGGCCGTGGTCTCCGTAGGGGCTATGAGGTCGCGACAAGAAGCATTTGTCTTCTGGGGATGTAGAGGCATCTTTTCTTGGCCAGTTTTTCTTTTCTTTGCCCTTCGTCACCAGCGATCCACACCCAATCTAATTGGGCTGTCTTCTGTTTTGACTGGATCTTTCTTTTTTTAATCTTAGCCACTCTGCAGTGTAGTGTTGGTGAGTGACCTGCTAGTCCAAGGCAGCCCCAGATTTTTTTTCGTTTGCTTTGCATATTTTGATCCCAGCCCTCCAAGTAGAAAAAGAAGAAGAAGAGATTGGATTTATACCCCGCCCTTCACTACCCAAAGGAGCCTCAGAGTGGCTTACAATCTCCTTTCCCTCCCCCTCCCCACAACAAACACCCTGTGAGGTGGGTGGGGCTGAGAGAGCTCTTTCGAGGACTGCCCTTGAGAGAACAGCTCTGAGAGAGCTTGTGACTGACCCAAGGTCGCACCAGCAGCTGCATGTGGAAGAGTGGGGGGAATAAAACCCGGTTCTCCCAGATTAGAGTCCGCGCTCCTAACCGCGACACCAAACTGGCTCTGGTAGCATCGAATGCCATGTAGCATCTGTGAATGCCATTCACAGATAACTATAAGGATATAACGCTCCGACATACAAACCAAACTGGCTCCGGTGGCATCCAATGCCATGTATGATTCACAGATAACTATAAAGGATATAATGCTCTGACATACAAATCAATTAGTAAAAACAACAAAATGGAACAGTGGATAAAATAATCAAATTAGTTCGAATCTACCACTAAGTCGTGAGTCACGCTGGGTGACCTGGGGCCAGGCGGGGATGTAGAGGCATCTTTTCTTGGCCAGTTTTTCTTTTCTTTGCCCATTCATCAGCAGCGATCCACACCCAATCTAATTGGGATTTCTTCTGTTTTGTCTGGATCTTTTTTTTATTTTTAATCTTAGTCACTCTGCAGTGTAGTGTTGGTGAATGACCTGCTAGTCCAAGGCGGCCCCAGATTTTTTTCGTTTGCTTTGCATATTTTGATCCCAGCCCTCCAAGTAGAAGAAGAAGAGATTGGATTTATAACCCACACTTCACTACCCAAAGGAGTCTCAGAGTGGCTTACAATCTCCTTTCCCTCCCCCTCCCCACAAAAAACACCCTGTGAGGTGGGTGGGGCTGAGAGAGCTCTTTCGAGGACTGCCCTTGAGAGAACAGCTCTGAGAGAGCTTGTGACTGACCCAAGGTCGCAGCAGCAGCTGCATGTGGAAGAGTGGGGGAAATCAAACCCGGTTCTCCCAGATTAGAGTCTGCGCTCCTAACCGCGAAACCAAACTGGCTCCGGTGACATCGAATGCCATGTACGATTCACAGATAACTGTAAGGATATAACGCTCCGACATACAAACCAAACTGGCTCCGGTGGCATCCAATGCCATGTACGATTCACAGATAACTATAAGGATATAACGCTCTGACATACAAATCAATGGGTAAAAACAACAAAATGGAGCAGTGGATAAAACCAGGCAAACCATAAAACCCACAAAGCAGCAGATCAAAAATAATCAAATTAGTTCGAATCCCCCACTAAGCCACGAGTCACGCTGGGTGACCTGGGGCCAGGCATTCTTTCTCAACCTACCTCACAAGGTCCTTGTGAGCCTACAGAGGGAAGAGAGACTCGTCTACAACAGGGGTCCGCAGTGTTCCCTCTAAGCTGAGTTAGTGTGAGCTAGCTCACAGCCGTTTAGCCTCCGGCTCAAACGTTTTTGTCTTAGCTCAGGAAGGATGGGGCTCCAGAGCAAACTGATTGATGCAGCAGCCAAATCGCTCGCTCACAACTTCAATGCCAGTAGCTCACAAAGTAGGATTTTTTGCTCACAAGACTCCACAGCTTCGAGGGAGCATTGGTGGCGCCCTCCAACACATTTCTTTGCACCTGCCAAGTGTTTTTGGGCAGGGCCAGGTGGGGATTTTGCCCAGCAGGGCTTCTGAGTGGCCACTGCCGATCTGATTGGCAGTGCGGATTTCTAAAAACGTTGGCGGCAGCTGCCTCCACAGCAAAAGGATCTTCACTCTGTGACTGAAGGCAAGCTGTGGCAGCCATTTTGTGGCTGGCTCCACCTCCTGCAGCAGCCATTTTGTGGCTGTGCCTGCTACACTATGTCAGAATTCCAAAAGTGTCCACAGGCTCACAGCAGTTGGGGACGCTTGATCTACAGTACGCCATGTTCCTTGGAGAAAAGGGAGGATGAAGACGTGACGAATTCGCGTTTCTGTTGAGAAATGTGTGTTTCTGCTGATAATAATCTCTTGGTTTGCTGCATGGTCTGGTTTAATTTTGTGATCTCCTGGAATCCTAGTTTTAAGTATTGACAGGCATGAGAAGACGATCAATAACAATGCTTTTATTCATAACATTGCTCAGCGCTCATCTGCTCTGATAAGAGCAGCAGCCAGACTTATACCAGTCCAATATTGAACTATATACAGTGTTGCTATTTTCATGAGGTCTGATTGGACCTAAGTGGAGCTTCCTGATAGGGCACTCTGTATGGCTTCAGAACTACTAGGTAAAGGTAAAGGTTCCCTTGCTCGAAAGCCAGTCGAATCCGACTTTAGGGTTGCGGTGCTCATCTCCATTTCAAAGCC
>NW_015172558.1:1342691-1344671 GCF_001447785.1 Gekko japonicus | reverse complement strand
TCACTCCGTCATGCGGCACACTCGGGTATCGAACTGCTGAACTACCGACCTTCTGGTCTGCAGTTCAGCATCTTAACCACTTGAGCAGCTCCTCAGGACCACTAGGAGGTCTTTATTAGGCAGCCAATCACGGCAAAGGAAACAAGGATACCGTAGCACAAACCATAACTAAACCGTAGAATAAACTCAAAACATAACACATAGCGTCTTAACCACTTGAGCCACCGCAGCTCCTCAGGACCACTAGGAGGTCTTTATTAGGCATAACACATAGGGTGCGGTCAGACGGGCCGTTTAGTCCACTTTCAGCCCACCTTAGAAATGGATTTTATCTGCGTGATCACACTGTCAACACCTGTCTCCCGTCCCCAGCTGTCGGTTTCCAGCTCAAAACCGCTTTGATCCGAAGTATTTTGATACCAGGTCCCCAAGTGGTGTTTTCCTGATTCTCTGGTTCCAGCCGCACTTTTCTGACGTCTGATCGCTCCTGCGGTGTCGAGCCACTTCCGGTTTAAACCCCCTCCCCGCTCTTAGCCTTTAGACGAGTTTGGGATCTCACGGAGGCCATTTTCGAGGTAAACGTTTAAAGGGAAGTGTTCCTTTAAAGTTTAAAGGGAAGCGTTACAGCAGTCGGGTTGACGTGGAAATCGCTGTTCTGCACATGCGTGAAAATTTTAGTTCTATGGATGGCTGCCTGTGCGCATGCCCAAACAGAGGGGAAAAAAGCCAACACCGACACACGCTTCCGTGTGTGGACGCCAGGGAGCGATGTGGCTGCGCAGCGATCTGGAACAAGGAGGTGAGTGTGATCGCGATTCTCCAGGTTAAAAAAAACAACATTGGGGCTGGAGCAGGAACTCCTGCACAATGCAGGACATTCACAACTACCTCACCGCCACACACACCCAGTGACCCCTGCTCCGTGCCCAGGAGATGACAGGCAACCTCCTGACCCCAAAGTGGCGACCCCCCCCCCCGTGCGTTTGTGTGTGTTTCTGTCTCTGTTCCCACTGAGGATAACACTTTATGTTTCTAAAGAACTGGGGTTTAGATCCCGAAAGCTTTGGCTTTTGGCCCCACTGGTGGACCTCCTGACGGCACCTGGTATTTCTGGCCCCTGTGTGACACAGAGTGTTGGACTGGATGGGCCTTTGGCCTGATCCAACATTGGCATCTCTTATGTTCTTATGTTCTTAATAATTCTGCTAGTCTGTAGGAAGCCATGAGGCCCTTGGTTGTTTGGATTGCAGTAGACACCCCCGTTTAAAAAACCCCTCTGGACCTGAGGCATCAGCCGGGATAAAGGTGGGAGGTGTGTGGATGTTGTTCCCACCTTAAGAATCAAATTTCTTGGAAACTCCCAGGTAAATGAGTCCCTAATAGCGGCAGTGCTGGGAATAAGGCCGTTCCCCCCAAAGGACTGATTAGAAAAATGATAGGTGTGTTTTTATTTGGAGAGTCGGAAGGCCTGCCGCCTAATTGCTGTGCCCAGTGGGATGAGGTTTTCCGTCCCGAGCTGCCGTTTGATCCCAAGAGCATCCTTGCTTCCCGTAGAGAGAGAGAGAGAGTGTGTGTGTTTAAAGTGCCGTCAAGTTGGAGCCAAGTTACAGGGACCCTATAGAGTTTCAGAATCATTTAGAATCACAGAATCATAGAGTTGGAAAAGACCTCCAGGGTCATCTAGTCCAACCCCCTGCACAAAGCAGGAAATCCACAACTCGCTCCCCCTCCACACCCGCAGTGATCCCTGTTCCACACTCAGGAGATGACAAGAAACTTCCGGGATCTCCAGCCAAACCGGCCTGGAGGACAATTGCTGCCTGACCCCAAAGTGGCAACTGGCATTTCCCTGGGTGTGTCAGAAAGGGCTGCGAGAACTAAGCACCGAGGCAACCCTCCCTCTCATGATCTGCCTACGTTTACAGAATTAGCATGGCTCTCTAGCCTCTGCCTGAAAACCTCCAAAGCATCTTCCCGAGG
>NW_015172558.1:1342235-1342668 GCF_001447785.1 Gekko japonicus | reverse complement strand
TCTGACCGTCAGGAAGTTCTTCCTCATGTTTAGCCATAACACTCTTCTGATTTAATGCCAACCCGTTGGTTCTGGTCTGACCTTCTGGGACAACAGAAAACAGCTCCACACCACCCTCTAGGTGACAGCCCTTCGAGTACTTGAAGAGGGTTATCGTCTCACCTGTCAGTCGTCTCCTTCCAGAGGTGGCTGGCCATTGCCTTCTTCTGCATGCAGCCCTGGAATTCCTGGGCGGTCTCCCATCCAAATACGGACCGGGGCTCCATCCTAGGAGTTTCCCAACCCGAATCGAGCAACCTGAGCCCCCCATCCCCTGCTGTGGGCCTGGGGGGACCTGGCAGTTATAACGTCTCCCCTCGCTTACATGGCTTTTAAGAAGCCATTCAATTCAGGGAGAGGGTCGCCCTGTCAACAGCTACTAGTCGCTGGGAGC